>NC_140988.1:98478869-98640147 GCF_052327205.1 Somniosus microcephalus
CTCGAAAAAGCCTCGGCACCCGCCGGCACTTCAGCTAGTCTAAATATATAAACGGATCGATCTGTCTGTCTATCTGTCTGCTGTCTGTCTGTCCTCCGGTGTGCGTCTGTCCGGCTATGCGCTCGAAAGTTATAGGGCGGCACCTATGCGTGCGTTACGTCGAAAGAAAGCTTACCGTTCCAAAACGGGTCGTAAGCGTATTTACGTTTCGGCCGGACGAAAATTGCGCCCCGCGGTATCCGAAAAATGTTCAACATTCCGCTCATTATCGCTCATTAGCGATAGAGTGACCTCGAGGTCGGACCAATCGTACGCCGGGTTCCTGGCGCGTGCGGGCGGGCCCTCCTACAGTCGAGTGACGGGACGATTGACCAATCCTACGCTTCGTGTGACCTGACGGTCGACCAATCGGTGCTTGTGTGGGCGGGCCTTATCGTTCTGAACCGAGGTGAGTCGCCGCCATCTTGATTGCAAACTTTTCCTTTCTTTTTCCCGCTTTCTGCGTCTTTAAAAAAAAAGTTGCTTTTAAAACACATATTGTTTTTAAAAAAAGTTAATTACTTTCTCAATCTTTAATCTAATCTCATTAATTTCCTACTTTTCCCCGTCTTTTTTCCAGGTAGGCCTCGAAGCCTGGCATCTGTTGCCTAAGCCATGCTGGACCCTAGACAATTGTTTTGTGGCAAGCTCCTCCCATCCCTCACCGCCCCCCCCGCTGGGCCCGATTTCCGAACCAGCGGCCAGCCATCTTGGTAAAGGCTGGCTGGGCTCACTGCAAGCTCCTGGCGGTTCATTCGGGGGGGGGCGGGGCTCGGGGAGGGGAGGGGGAGCGGAGAGGGTTACCCCGGCAACCGGCCTCGCCAGCCGCAATCGGGCCGCTCAGCCCAGGCCCGGAGATCGGGAGGCGGAGAGGGGAGGAAGGTTATCAAGGCAACCGGGGCTCGGAAGGGGAGGGGGAGCAGAGAGGGTTACCCGGCAACCAGGTACGCCAGCTGCAATCGGCCGCTCAGGCCCAGGCCCGGAGATCGGGAGGCGGAGAGGGGAGGAGGGTTACCAAGGCAACCGGGGCTCAGGAGGGGAGGGGGGAGCGGAGAGGGTTACACCGGCAACCGGGCTCGCCAGCCGCAATCGGCCGCTCAGGCCCAGAGATCGGGGAGGCGGAGAGGGAGGAGGGTTACCAAGGCAACCGGGGCCCGGCCAGCGCAATCAGCCGTCTCAGGCCACCCCTCCCCCTCCCCCCCCTCCCGCTCCCCCCTCCGCCTCCCCCTCCCTCTCCCTCCCCCTCCTCCTCCCCGCCTCTCCCTCTCCCTCTCCCTCCACCCCCCTCCCCCTCTCCCTCCCCCTCCCTCCCCCCCTCCTCCCCTTCCCCCTCCTCCCTCCTCCTCCTCCCCTCCCCCTCCCTGCCCCCCTCCTCCTCCCCTCCCTGCCCCCCTCCTCCCCTCCCCCTCCCCTTCCTCCCCCTCCCCCCCTCCCTCCCCCCTCCCCCCTCTTTCTCGCTCTCTCTCTTCCCCCCCAGTCGCTCTCTCTCTTCCCCCCGTCGCTCTCTCTCTTCCCTCCAGTCGCTCTCTCTCTTCCCCCAGTCGCTCTCCTCGCTTCCCCCCCAGTCGCTCTCTCTCTTCCCCCCAGTCGCACTCTCTCTTCCCCCCCCAGTCGCCCTCGTCTCTTTCCCCCGCAGTCGCTCTCTCTCTTATCCCGCAGTCACTCTCTCTCTTTCCCCCCCAGTCGCTCTCTCTCTTCCCCCCCAGTCGCTCTCTCTCTTCCCCCCCAGTCGCTCTCTCTTCCCCCCCAGTCGCTCTCTCTCTTCCCCCCCAGTCGCTCTCTCTCTTCCCCCCAGTCGTTCTCTCTCTTCCCCCCCAGTCGCTCTCTCTCTTCCCCCCCCAGTCGCTCTCTCTCTTCCCCCCCAGTCGCTCTCCTCTCTTCCCCCCCAGGTCGCTCTCTCTCTTCCCCCCCAGTCGCTCTCTCTCTTCCCCCCGCCGTCGCTCTCTCTCTTCCCCCCCAGTCGCTCTCGTCTCTTCCCCCCAGTCGCTCTCTCTCTTCACCCCAGTCGCTCTCTCTCTTCACCCCAGTCGCTCTCTCTCTCTCTCTTCCAACAACAACATGCCCTCGAAAAAGCCTCGGCACCGCCGGGCACTTCAGCTAGTCTAAATATATAAACCGGATCGATCTGTCTGTCTATCTGTCTGTCTGTCTGTCCTCCGGTGTGCGTCTGGTCCGGCTATGCGCTCGAAAGTTATAGGGCGCACCTACGCGTGCGTTACGTCGAAAGAAAGCTTACCGTTCCAAAACGGTCGTAAGCGTATTTACGTTTCGGCCGGTACGAAAATTGCGCCCGCGGTATCCGAAAAATGTTCAACATTCCGCTCATTATACGCTCATTAGCGATAGAGTGACCTCGAGGGTTCGACCAATCGTACCCCCGGTTCCTGGCGCGTGCGGGCGGGCCTCCTACAGTCGAGTGACGGGACGATTGACCAATCCTACGCTTCGGTGACCTGACGGTCGACCAATCGGTGCATGTGTGGGCGGGGCCTTATCGTTCTGAACCGAGGTGAGTCGCCGCCATCTTGATTGCAAACTTTTCCTTTCTTTTTCCCGCTTTCTGCGTCTTTAAAAAAAAAGTTGCTTTTAAAACACATATTGTTTTTAAAAAAGTTAATTACTTTCTCAATCTTTAATCTAATCTCATTAATTTTCCTACTTTTCCCCGTTTTTCCAGGTAGGCCTCGAAGCCTGGGCATCTGTTGCCAGCCATGCTGGACCCTAGACAATTGTTTTGTGGCAAGCTCCTCCCATCCCTCACCGGCCCCCCCCGCTGGGCCCGATTCCGAACCAGCGGCCAGCCATCTTGGTAAAGGCTGGCTGGGCTCACTGCAAGCTCCTGGCGGTTCATTCGGGGGGGGCGGGGCTCGGAGGGGAGGGGGAGCGGAGAGGGTTACCCCGGCAACCGGCCTCTGCCCAGCCGCAATCGGCCGCTCAGCCCAGGCCCGGAGATCGGGAGGCGGAGAGGGGAGGAGGGTTATCAAGGCAACCGGGGCTCGGAAGGGGAGGGGGAGCAGAGAGGGTTACCCCGGCAACCAGGTACGCCAGCCTGCAATCGGCCGCTCAGGCCCAGGCCCGGAGATCGGGAGGCGGAGAGGGGAGGAGGGTTACCAAGGCAACCGGGGCTCAGGAGGGGAGGGGGAGCGGAGAGGGTTACACCGGCAACCGGGCTCGCCAGCCGCAATCGGCCGCTCAGGCCCAGAGATCGGGAGGCGGAGAGGGGGAGGAGGGTTACCAAGGCAACGCGGCCCGGCCAGCCGCAATCAGCCGTCTCAGGCCCCCCCCTCCCCCTCCCCACCTCCTCCCACCCCCCCCCTCCCGCTCCCCCCTCCCCCTCCCCCTCTCCCTTCCCCCCTCCTCTCCCCCTCTCCCTCTCCCTCCCACCCCCCTCCCCCTCTCCCTCCCCCTCCCTCCCCCCTCCTCCCCTTCCCCTCCCTCCCTCCCTCCTCCTCCCCTCCCCCCTCCCTCCCCCCTCCTCCTCCCCTCCTCCCCCCTCCTCCCCTCCCCTCCCCCTTCCCCTCCCTCCCCCTCCCCCCTCCCTCCCCCTCCCCCCCTCTTTCTCGCTCTCTCTCTTCCCCCCAGTCGCTCTCTCTCTTCCCCCCGTCGCTCTCTCTATTCCCTCCAGTCGCTCTCTCTCTTCCCCCCAGTCGCTCTCTCTCTTCCCCCCAGTCGCCCTCTCTCTTCCCCCCCGTCGCTCTCTCTCTTCCCCCCAGTCACTTTCTCTCTTCCCCCAGTCGCTCGCTCTCTTCCCCCCCAGTCGCTCGCTCTCTTCCCCCCCCAGTCGCTCGCTCTCTCTCTCTTCCAACAACAACATGCCCTCGAAAAAGCCTCGGCACCGCCGGCACTCTAGCTAGTCTATCTTATATATATAAACGGATACACCTGGCTGTCTGTCTGTCTGTCCTCCGGTGTGCGTCTGTCCGGCTATGCGCTCGAAAGTTATAGAGCGTACCTACGCGTGCGTTACGTCGAAAGAAAGCTTACCGTTCCGAAACGGTCGTAAGTGTATTTACGTTTCAGCCGGACAAAAATCGCGGCCCGCGGTATCCAAAAAACATTCAAAATGCCGCTCATTAGCATCTCATTATCCGCTCATTAGCGACAGAGTGACCTCGAGGTCGACCAATCGTACGCCGGGTTCCTGGCGCGTGCGGGCGGGCCCTCCTACGATCGAGTGACGGGACGATTGACCAATCCTACGCTTCGGTGACCTGGTGGTCGACCAATCGGTGTGTGTGTGGGCGGGCCTTATCGCTCTGAACCGAGGTGAGTCGCCGCCATCTTGATTCCAAACTTTTCATTTCTTTTTCCCGTTTTCTGCGTCTTTAAACAAAAAGTTGTTTTAAAACGCATAGGCTTGGAAATTCATTGTAGCCACTTTTGGGGCGGTACAGTCGGGCGGCCGCTAAAGTTTGCGCCCGGCGCAAAATCAAGGCCACTTCTCCGATATTCATTAGCTTCGCCCTAAGAGTTTGCTCGAGCGCTAAAACTGGCGCTGCACGCCTCTCTTTAGGCGCTAAGCCGGAGGTGCTGAGCGAGAGCGCCGAGGCTGGGCGCAGCGCAGGTGCGGCCATCTCGTGATTGACAGCAGACACCCTGGCGCCGGCCAGCTCTTAAGGGGGAAGGGTCGACTTGGTCTGCTGCCACGCCCTGGATAGTGGAGCCCTCCAGCTAGGACTGAACACTGCTGCTGGACCCAAATAGCGCCTGAAGCCATGCAGAAGGCCCGTGAACGAGCGCAGCGCTTCTCAGAGCTTGATCTGAGTGTGCTGGTTGGTGGTGTGGAGAAGAGGCGCCATATTTTGTACCCGGACAATGGCAGGAAGGCGCCGGTCCGCGTTTACCAGAGAGCCTGGAGGCATGTCGCCAGCAAGGTGTCAGCCAACAGCGAGGTCCCCAGGACCGGTGTCCAATGCCGCAAAAAGTTTAATGACCTCACTCGGATTGTCAGGGTGAGTACCCTTTCCAGTGTCCTCCTCATCCTTGCATGTGCACCTCACATTATGGGCAAAGGGACCTGAAAGCACTAATGGCCAGCCCTCATGCAGCAGCTATGGGACAGGCATGAACATCAATTGCACATTCTGCACTTAACACACTGGCCAAGCTATTCCACCATGGGAGGCAGTGCACACAAGATCAGGGCTACACACTGGCCAGGCTATTCCACCATGGGAGGCAGTGCACACAAGATCAGGGTGACACACTGGCCAGGCTATTCCACCATGGGAGGCAGTGCACACAAGATCAGGGCGACACACTGGCCAGGCTATTCCACCATGGGAGGCAGTGCACACAAGATCAGGGCTACACACTGTACTTAGAGGCCGTCCTTTCTCTTGCAGGCCAAGCTGGCCAATAATAAGAAGAGCCGGACTGTGACCGGGGGAGGCCGACCCCAGATCGAGCCGCTCACCGAGCTGCAACATCGCGTGGAGCGCATCATGGGTGGCCGGGTGATTGGCCCCGTTGCATGTGGAGATGCCGACCCTGTTCTGGGCACCAATGGTAAGGACATCACCTTTTGGACCTCTCTCGTCCCACTTGCGCATCAGATCTACATCCTTTGCCACTGTCCGACCAATGCGCTGAATGCCACCACTCATGCATCCCTCGCTGACGCCCTCCCCTCACTCTAAAGCTACTCTTGTGCCTTCCTGCTTTCAGATGGCGAGGAGGAGGTCCCTGAACTTGCCAGTGACAGCCCCTCAGAAGAGGAGGAGGAGGAGGAGCAAGAGGAAGGCGGCCCATCAGGGGATCCCTCAGCCGCGGCAACCCATGCGAATGTAGGGGACACGTCTTCCCTGGAGGGGGGCGTGGCGGAAGTGTCAGAGGGGAGGGGAGCTCATGGGACCTGCGGCCTGCAGAAACGCGGGAGGGGGGTGGAAGCTCAGCGGCCTTCTCCCCAGAGGGGGGAAGGGTCGGAGGGGAGTCCAATTGCTGGGCCCAGCGGCGTCCAGCAACGCAGGAAGGGTCGGCCAGCTCGGCGGCCTTCTCCCCAGAGGGAGAGTCCGGCCTCCAGTCCGGAGATTGTCTTCGCCGAGGAGATGGAACGCCTCGAGGACTTGTCCGCGGACTCGGAGCGCCGGCACACGGAGCTCATGGAGGTAGTGGCACGGTTGCCTGAGGCCATGGAGTCCCTCTCTCGGAGTGTGACCGACGTTGGGGCCTCACAGGCCATCAGTTTGGCGGATTTCGGGGCAGAGCAGGCAGCGAGTCGGGCGGCATTCGGGGCAGATCAGGCAGCGAGTCGGGCAGCACTCGGGGCAGCTCAGGCAGCGAGTGGGCAGCTGATCAGTGGTGCCGTGCAGTCACTGGGTGCTCTGATGAGGTCACTGAACAGGTCAACACGGGCACTCACTGCTGCCACACTCGCTGTGTCAGCCAGGCATCACCAGGGCATCTGGCGCGCTGCAGCAGCACAGCGGTCTGTCCCTCGGCAGATTGGTGCGCATGCTGCAGTGCTGGCCCGGGCGAGTGGCAGTGTCTCAGGCGACCAGCGAGCGCCTGCCATCCGCCAGCTTGCCCCCATTCCTCCAGCCGCCACTGCCACTCCCCCAGTGGAGCTGCCAGGAGCTGCTGCAGTGACTGATGCTGGCCAGCCACAGCTGCAGCATTCAACAGCCGCCCGCTCGACGGCCAGACCTCGACTAGGCCGACCCCCAAGGGCATCTGCCGCCACGACATGTGCCCCTCAGGAGCCTGCCCCCAGCCTTGCAGCAGCCAATGGCCTTACTTTGAGGAGGAGCAGCAGGGCGGGCAGGGGCCACACAAAGATGGCCAAGGCATCGCCCTAGCGGGCCAAAAAGTCGAATGTGTGGCCAGTTGTGTTTGTTTTTTGAGGCCGAGAATTGGATGTTTGTTTTTTGAGGCCGAGAATTGGATGTTTGTTTTTTGAAGGCCGAGAATTGGATGTTTGTTTTTTGAAGGCCAAGGATGTGATGTTTGTTTTTTACGAAGGCCGAGGATGACGGCCATTTTAGTTGCACTGTTTTGTTAATCCTCTCCAGGTTGTGGGAGCGAGTAATGTGTTTGAGTGTTTTTTGGGGGTTTCGTCTGTTTTTGGTTTTCATGTGGGAAGGGCCCTGAGTTTGTACAATAAAGCATTTTATTTATTAACATTGTCCATGTTTGATCTTTGAAGTGTTTGTTGCCTTAACTGGCTGAGGGCTTGCGGAGCGGCTGCAATCATGTTCTTTCATTGGCACAAGCCATTCCCTGACAGGGGGCCTAGAAGTGACGTTCAATAAGCCGCCGACGGGCGGCCCTTGGACCTTGTGCCTCCCTCCTGGGCTGGTACTCCTCCTCCTCCTCCTCCTCCTCATGCTCCTCCTGCTCCTCTTCCTGAGGTGGTGGTCCAACGTGAGGTGGCAGTGCCTGAGTCCTGCGGATAGCCAGGTTGTGCAGCATGCAGCAAACGACGACGAATTGGGAGACTCGCTCCTGCGAATACTGGAGGGCTCCCCCGGAGCGATCGAGACAGCGGAACCGTTGCTTGAAGACGCCGATTGTTTGTTCTATGATGTTCCTAGTCGCTTGATGGCTCTCGTTGTATGCCTCTTCAGCAGGGGTCGTGGGCGCGCGGAGCCGGGTCATGAGCCAGGTGCACAAAGGATAGCCTTTGTCTCCGATAAGCCATCCTCTTGGGTGAGGCTGTGCCTGGAACATGTCAGCCACAGTTGTCTGTCGCAGGATAAAGGCATCGTGGCTGCTGCCTGGAAAGCGGGCATTGACAGCTAGGATGCGCTGCCTGTGGTCACCCACCAGCTGTACGTTGAGGGAATGGTAGCCCTTCCGGTTGCGGTAACCCTCGGCATGCTCCAGAGGTGCCCGCAAAGCCACATGCGTGCAGTCAATGGCGCCCTGCACCATGGGGAAGCCCGCTATTCTTGCAAATCCCACTGCACGCTGCTGCTGCTTGTCCAGGGTCATGGGGAAGGAGATGAATTGATGTCTCCTTCTGAAAAGGGCATCGGTCACCTGGCGGATGCAGCAATGCACGGCGAACTGGGAGATGTTAGCGATGTCCCCAGCAGCGGATTGGAAGGAGCCGGTGGCATAGAAGTTGAGAGCCACCGTCACCTTCACTGCCACCGACAGAGACGTCCTGCGCATCAGCTGTGGCTGCAGATCTCTGTGAAGCAGCTGGCAGATGTCTGCCACCACCTCCCTTCTGAATCGCAGCCTCCTAACACACATCGCGGCAGACATGGTCAGATAGGAGGACTGCTGGCGGTATACCCTGGGTGGGTAAGGCCTCAGTTGGCGATGCCTGTTGCCCCCTCTGCGTCTAGCCAGGGCTGCCACTCGCTCACGGCGTCTGTAGGCCCTTCTGGCATAAGGCTGAAAGTCAGCGTTGGCACCCAATGCAGCCCCCATTATATGCTGGCAAACACTGAGCTCTCAATGAAGGCAAAGATAATTGCTAAGCTCTGGCCTGAGCCAAAAATACCTGTCCTAGTGTTGGTCCAAACCAGTAAGCTCTCCTCCTTGGTCTCTCTCCAAAAAACCGTTGCACAAGAGTGAATGCTGCAAAATGGCTGGCCTTTATAGTGCAGGGTAAGTTCCCTTTAATTAGCGATCCCCGCGGCCCGCCTCGGCTGTGTACCGTTCCACTTCACAGTCGTTAGGGCCGCCCGGCGCACAATGGGCCGGCGCGAGTGAAGTTCCGGTTCGGGGCGCACAAAGGGCGTTGCACTAGGAAATGACGTCATGATCTGCGCGCGCAGCAGGGCACGCGCTAAGACTTTGCGCCGGCGCTAAATGTGTACTGAAGTTGGGGCGAGGCGTAGATTGCGCTGCGCCCGGGCGCTAAGCGCCTAGCGCTTGAGATCTACTCCTCCTAAGGCGCTAACGGCTGGCGCGCCCAACTGAATTTCTAGGCCATATTTTTTTTTAAAAAAGTTAATTACTTTCTAAATCTTTTATCTAATCTCATTAATTTTCCTACCTTTCCCCGTTTTTCCAGGTAGGCCTCGAAGCCTGGGCATCTGTTGCCAGCCATGCTGGCCCCTCGGCAATTGTTTTGTGGCAAGCTCCTCCCACCCCTCACCCCCCCCCGCTGGGCCCGATTCCGAACCAGCGGCCAGCCATCTTGGTAAAGGCTGGCTGGGCTCACTGCAAGCTCCTGCGGTTCATTCGGGGGGGGGGGGCGGGGCTCGGGAGGGGAGGGGGAGCGGAGAGGGTTACCCCAGCAACCGGGCTCGCCAGCCGCAATCAGCCGCTCAGCCCAGGCCCGGAGATCGGGAGGCGGAGAGGGGAGGAGGGTTACCAAGGCAACCGGGGCTGGGGAGGGGAGGGGGAGCAGAGAGGGTTACCCCGGCAACCGGGTTCGCCAGCCGCAATCGGCCGCTCAGGCCCAGGCCTGGAGATCGGGAGGCGGAGAGGGGAGGAGGGTTACCAAGGCAACCGGGGCTCGGGGGGGGGAGGGGGGAGCGGAGAGGGTTACCCCGGCAACCGGACTCGCCAGCCACAATCGGCCGCTCAGGCCCAGGCCCGGAGATCGGGAGGCGGAGAGGGGAGGAGGGTTACCAAGGCAACCGGGGCTCAGGAGGGGAGGGGGAGCGGAGAGGGTTACCCCGGCAACCGGGCTCGCCAGCCGCAATCGGCCGCTCAGGCCTGGAGATCGGGAGGCGGAGAGGGGAGGAGGGTTACCAAGGCAACTGGGCCCGGCCAGCCGCAATCGGCCGTCTCAGGCCCCCCTTCCCCCTCCCCCCTCTCCCTCCCCCTCTCCCTCCCACCCCCCTCCCCCCTCCTCCCCCTCCCCCCTCCTCCCCCTCCCTCCCCCCCCTCCTCCCCCTCCCTCCCCCCTCCCCCTCTCCCCCCTCCCCCTCCCCCCTCTCCCTCCCCCTCCCCCCCTTTCTCGCTCTCTCTCTTCCCCCCAGTCGCTCTCTCTCTTCCCCCCAGTCGCTCTCTCTCTTCCCCCCCAGTCGCTCTCTCTCTTCCCCCCCAGTCGCACTCTCTCTTCCCCCCCAGTCGCTCTCTCTCTTCCCCCCCAGTCGCTCTCTCTCTTCCCCCCAGTCGCTCTCTCTCTTCCCCCCAATCGCTCTCTCTCTTCTCCCCAGTCGCTCTCTCTCTTCCCCCCAGTCGCTCTCTCTCTTCCCCCCAGTCGCTCTCTCTCTTCCCCCCAGTTGCTCTCTCTCTTCCCCCCAGTCGCTCTCTCTCTCTCTTCCAACAACAACATGCCCTCAAAAGACCCTCGGCACCGCCGGGCACTTCAGAAAGTCTATATATATAAAAGGATCGTTCTGTCTGTCTATCTGTCTCTCTGTCTGTCCTCCGGTGTGCGTCTGTCCGGCTATGCGCTAGAAAGTTATAGAGCGTACCTATGCGTGCGTTACCTCCGAAGAAAGCTTACGGTTCCGGGACGGTCGTAAGCATATTTACTTTTCGGTCGGACGAAAATTGTTCGCATCTTATGCAAAAAACCTTCAAAATTAAACTCATTATCTGCTAATTACCATTGATTGACTGACGGCAAGGTTCGACCAATCCTGTGCCGTCACGATTGACCAATCCTACAGTTCAGTTGCCTGATGGTTGGCCAATCGCTGCGTCTGTGGGCGGGACTAATGCTTTTCAACTCAGGCATCGGGCAGCCATTGCTTCACTACTTCCACCTCAAACTACTCTGCTCATCCACCTTCGAAAAAGTTAGTATCTCTTTTAAAAATAACATAAGATTTACCAAAAACGTTTTATAAGTACATTCACTTTCATCTTTCAAGGTATTAAAAGGTAGAAATGTTGCCTGGCAGCAGATTGAGAGAGGGACACAGAGACAGGGCCCAAAAGCCTGGGACTCGATTTAAAATGTTGCCCGGCAGCAGATTCACAAAGGGACACAGAGAGGCCCCAAAGCCTGGCACTCGATTTAAACCGCCCGGCCGAAAACAGCCCTGGCAAAGATGAGAGAGGGACACAGAGACAGGGCCCAAAAGCCTGGGACTCGATTTAAAATGTTGCCCGGCAGCAGATTCACAGAGGGACACAGAGAGGCCCCAAAGCCTGCGACTCGATTTAAACCGCCCGGCCCAAAACAGCACTGGCAAAGCCGGGCTCCCCCAGCTAGTTTATTATAATTTAAGGGATTTTAAGCTATATATTATACACCTTTGCATTTAAAACTTTTTTAAAAATCTAACAAAATTGATGACAGGTCTGCATAAGAACGATATATCCAAAGAACTTCTGCGCAATAAACTGTTTGACTGAGCGTTTAGCGATTTGAGTCTCGCTGGGTTGGTTGATTTTGATGTGACTACGTTACCGTTTTGCCAGGTCCGACCAGAAAAATATGCTCGAACCCTAACCAAAATTTGGAAATGAGCTCATCACAGAAGAGAAAGGTAGGTGCTGAATGCCGAATGTTTATTTTTTTTACTGATGCGGGTGGAAAAACTGTGTGCTTAATTTGCAAAGAAAGCATCGCAGTGCGCAAAGAATACAATGTGAATTGGCATTTTGAGAGTAAACATGCATCCAAATATAAACAATTGTCTGCCAAAGAAAAAGCAAAGAAAACTGATGACATGGTTGCTCGTATGCAAAAAGAGCAAAGTTTTTTCACAAGACTATCAGTGGCATGGGTTGGAATTACGAGAAGAAGGTATGTGGTTGCACACAACATAACCAAGAACAGCAAACCATTCTCTGAAGGAGAATTTATTAAGGAATGCACGTTTGAATCTGCCACGATTTTGTGCCCAGACAAGAAAAAGCAGTTCAAGAACATTTCCTTGTCAAGGCAAACTATTGTGAGATGTGTCAAGGATATCTCTGAGAACATGGACCTGCAGTTGAAAAGTGAGGTGAACAATTTCTCCTATTTTGCATTGGCACTCGATGAGAGTTGTGATATCAAAGACACAGCTCCGTTGTTAATTTTCATTTAAGAACATAAGAACATAAGAACATAAGAAATAGGAGCAGGAGTAGGCTAATCGGCCCCTCGAGCCATTCAATAAGATCATGGCTGATCTGATCCTAACCGCCAATCCACTATCACAGAACCATCTCCTGAATCTAACAGAATTAGACACACGAAATAGGAGCAAGATCAGGCTACACGGCCCCTGGGCCCGCTCCGCTACCCACAGGGCCATGACCGATCCGAACCTAGACTCATGTCCAAATTCCTGCCCGCTCCCCGTAACCCTTAATTCCCTTTACTTCTTGGAAACTGTCTATTTCTGTTTTAAATTTATGTAATGATGTATCTTCTACAGCTTTTTGGGGCAGCATATTCCATGGACCTACCACCCTCTGAGTGAAGTAGTTCCTCCTCATCTCAGTTTTGAAAGACTATGCCCCCTAGTCCTAGTTTCACCCATCATCGGGAACATCTTCCCTGCATCCACCCGATCCAACCCCTTCACAATCTTATATGTTTCAATAAGATCGCCTCTCATTCTTCTGAACTCCAATGAGTAGAGTCCCAATCTACTCAACCTCTCCTCATATGTCCATCCCCTCATCCCCGGGATTAACCGAGTGAACCTTCTTTGTACTGACTCGAGAGCAAGTATGTCCTTTCTTAAGTATGGACACCAAAACTGTACGCAGTATTCCAGGTGCGGTCTCACCAATACCTTGTACAACTGAAGCAATACCTCCCTATTTTTATATTCTATCCCCCTAGCAATGAAAGCCAACATTCCATTGGCCTTCTTAATCACTTGCTGCACCTGCATACTAACCTTTTGAGTTTCGTGCACCAGGACCCCCAGATCCCTTTGTACTTCAGTACTTTCCAGTTTCTTGCCATTAAGATAATAACTTGCTCTACGATTTTTCCTGCCAAAGTGCATAACCTCACACTTTCCAGTATTGTATTCCATCTGCCAAATCTCTGCCCACTTACTTAGCCTGTCTATGTCCCCTTGCAGGTTTTTTATGTCCTCCTCACTCACTACTTTCCCTCCCATCTTAGTATCATCTGCAAACTTTGATATGTTACACTCGGTCCCCTCCTCCAAATCGTTAATATAGATTGTAAAGAGTTGGGGACCCAGCACTGACCCCTGCGGAACACCACTAGTTACTGATTGCCAGTCTGAGAATGAACCATTTATCCCAACTCTCTGCCTTCTGTTAGATAGCCAATCCTCTATCCATGCCAGAATATTACCCCCAATCCCGTGATTTTTTATCTTAAGCAATAATCTTTTGTGTGGCACCTTGTCAAATGCCTTTTGGAAGTCTAAATACACTACGTCCACTGGTTCCCCTTTATCGACCCTATACGTTACTTCCTCAAAGAACTCCAGCAAATTTGTCAAACATAACTTCCCCTTCATAAAACCATGCTGACTTTGGCCTATTAAATTATGATTATCCAAATGTCCTGTTACTGTCTCCTTAATAATGGACTCCAAAATTTTATCTACCACAGATGTTAGGCTAACCGGTCTATAGTTTCCAGCCTTCTGTCTACTGCCCTTTTTAAATAAGGGTGTTACATTAGCAGTTTTCCAGTCTGCCGGGACCTTTGCCGAGTCCAGGGAGTTTTGGAAAATTATTACCAATGCATCCACAATCCCTACCGCCACTTCCCTCAAGACCCTAGGATGTAAGCCATCAGGTCCAGGTGATTTATCCGCCTTGAGTCCCATTATTTTACCGAGTACCACTTCCTTAGTGATTTTGATCGTGTTTAGCTCCTCCCCCCCTTTAGCCCCCTGTTTGTCCAGTGTTGGGATATTCTTAGTGTCTTCTACTGTAAAGACTGATGTAAAATATTCATTCAGTGTTTTTGCCATCTCCATATTTCCCACCATTAATTTCCCGGTCTCATCCCCTAAGGGACCAACATTTACTTTAGCCACCCTTTTTCTTTTTATATAACTATAAAAACTCTTACTATCTGTTTTTATATTTTTTGCTAATTTACTTTCATAATCTATCTTCCCTTTCTTAATCAATCTTTTTGTTATTTTTTGCTGTCTTTTAACGTTTTCCCAATCCTCTATCCTCCCACTAGATTTGGCTACCTTATATGCCCTTGTTTTTAGTCGAATACTATCCTTAATTTCTTTACTTAGCCACGGATGGCTATCTTTTCTTTTACACCCTTTTCTTCTCAGTGGAATATATATTTTTTGGAAGTTGTAAAATAACTCCTTAAATGTACACCACTGATCATGTATCGTCTTACCCTTTAATCTATTTTCCCAATCCACTCTACTCAATTCCGCTCTCATACCTTCATAGTCTCCTTTATTCAAGCTTAGCACGCTTGTTTGAGATCCAACCTTCTCACCCTCTAATTGAATATGGAATTCAACCATGTTATGGTCACTCATCCCAAGGGGATCCTTTACTAGGACATTTTTAATTAATCCTATCTCGTTACACAGGACCAGATCTAAGGTTGCTTGCCCCCTGGTCGGTTCAGTTACATACTGCTCAAGAAACCCATCCCTAATACACTCAATGAACTCATCCTCAAGGCAGCCCTGCCCAATTTGATTTGTCCAATTAATATGATCGTTAAAATCCCCCATAATTATAGATGTTCCCTTATTACAAGCCTCAACTATTTCCTGATTGATACTCCGTCCAACAGAGTTGCCACTGTTCGGAGGCCTATAGACTACGCCCACTAGTGGTTTTTTCCCCTAATTATTCCTTACCTCCACCCAAACTGTTTCATTATCCTGATCTTTTGACCCAATGTCATTTCTCTGTATTACAGTGATTCCTTCCTTTATTAACATAGCCACCCCACCTCCCCTTCCTTCCTGCCTGTCCTTCCTGATCGTTAAATAACCTGGTATGTTTAATTCCCAGGCATTGTCACCCTGCAGCCATGTTTCTGTAATGGCCACAAGATCATACCCATATGTAGTTATTTGTGCCATTAACTCGTCTATTTTGTTACGAATGCTATGTGCATTCAGATAGAGAACTTTCAAAGATGTTTTGTGACACTTAGTTCCTGCTTTTGCCCTTTTTATTACTTTGCCTTTTACTCCATACCTTCTTCCCCTTCCTGACACGCTCTGGTTTTTAATTTCCCCACTGCTACCTAAGTCTATGACCTTCTCTGTTGTCATTTTTATTATTTGCTCTCTAGGAATCTCCCCCCCACTAGTTAGTTTAAAGCCCTCTCTACAGCCCTAGTTATATGATCCGCCAGGACTCTAGTCCCAGCACTGGCCAAGTGAAGCCCGTCCCAACGGAACAGCTCCCTCCTGCCCCAGTACTGGTGCCAGTGTCCCAGGAAGCAAAACCCATTTCTCCCACACCAGTCTTTGAGCCACGCATTTAACTCTCTAATTTTATTTGTCCTAGCCAAATTCGCTCGTGGCTCAGGTAATAATCCAGAGATTATTACCCTTGTGGTTCTGCTTTTTAATTTGGCCCCTAGCTGCTCAAACTCCCTCAGCAGAACCTCCTTCCTTGTCCTATCTATGTCGTTGGTACCAACATGGACCACGACAACTGGATCCTCCCCCTCCCACTCCAGGTTTCTCTCCAGTCCAGAGGAGATGTCCTTAACCCTGGCACCGGGCAGGCAACACAGCCTTCGGGACTCTCGCTCTCAGCTGCAAAGAACTCTATCTATCCCCCTAACGATACTATCCCCTACCACTACAACATTTCTTTTAACTCCCCCCACTTGAATGGCCCCCTGCTCCACGGTGCTGTGGCCAGGTTGCTCATCCTCCCTGCAGTCCCTGCTCCTGTCCCCACAGGGAGTAAGAGCCTCGAACCTGTTGGACAAGTGCAAGGGCTGCGGCTCCTCCAACACTACCTCCTGGGTCCCCGTACCTGCCTCACTTCTAGTCACACCATCCTGACCCTGGCCACGGACTACATCTGAATTAATTAATCTAATTGGTGTGACTACCTCGTGATACACAGAGTCCAGGTAACTCTCCCCCTCCCTGATGTGTCTCAGTGTTTGAAGCTCGGACTCCAGCTCTTCAACACTGAGCCGGAGTTCCTCGAGCAGCCAACATTTACTGCAAATGTGATCACTGTGAGCATCAATGGTGTTCACCAGCTCCCACATATTGCAGCAGCAACACATCGCCTGATCTCCCATTCTATGTAATTAATTAAATTTATTAATATTATTCTTAAATATCCTCTGCCCCGATTCTAGATGGTGAATATCACACTTTAGAAACTATAAACCAAAGAGATTTAAGCTTAAAAGGGAGAAATACTTACCAACCAATCACTTCCCCGCTTTCTGGTGACGTCACACTTGGATTACTTTTTACCTCTCTCCTTCCAGACCGGAGACTGGTACGCCTTACCTGGGTCTCTGGGACTTTTATAGCCCCGCTCTGCCACTCAGGATTCCCGCCGACGCTGTGAGGCCTTACCTGGTCTCTGGGCCTTTTATAGCCCTGCTCTGCCGCTCAGGATTCCCGCCGATGCTGTGAGGCCTTACCTGGGTCTCTGGGCCTTTTATAGCCCCGCTCTGCCGCTCAGGATTCCCGCCGACACTGTGAGGCCTTACCTGGTCTCTGGGACTTTTATAGCCCCGCTCTGCCGCTCAGGATTCCCGCCGACGCTGTGAGGCCTTACCTGGGTCTCTGGGACTTTTAATGCCCCGCTCTGCCACTCAGGATTCCCGCCGACGCTGTGAGGCCTTACCTGGGTCTCTGGGACTTTTATAGCCCCGCTCTGCCACTCAGGATTCCCGCCGAAGCTGTGAGGCCTTACCTGGGTCTCTGGGACTTTTATAGCCCCGCTCTGCCGCTCGAGATTCCCGCTGACGCTGTGAGGCCTTACCTGGTCTCTGGGACTTTTATAGCCCCGCTCTGCCGCTCAGGATTCCCGCCGACGCTGTGAGGCCTTACCTGGTCTCTGGGACCTTTATAGCCCCGCTCTGCCGCTCAGGATTCCCGCCGACGCTGTGAGGCCTTACCTGGGTCTTGTGGTAAACCACTGTTGTTCACTGTTGTTCACTCCACTGTTGTTCACTGTTGTTCACTTCACTGTTGTTCACTCTTGCCCATTGTGTACCTGTCTGTGCATGCCTCAGCTGGCTCCGCCCCTGGCTCCACCCATATGCCCTGGTATAAAGGCGGCTGCTCTGCAGTTCCCCAGGCATTCAGGACCGGTCGACCACTAGAGGCATGCCTTCGTTCTTTAGCTAATAAAAGCCTGTTTGTTACTCTCTTAACTTCCAGTCTTTCTCAGTAATTGATAGCGCATCAATTTTATTAGCTAAACTTTTTTTTCGATGGAGCAAATCCTCAAACCAGCACGCCTGGAACTAGACCCTCAAGAGGCGGATTCATCTACCAAGTTCGCACACTGGCTGCGATGCTTCGAATTTTTCCTAGAAGCCTCCGTCGAATCTGTTCAAAATGATGGCGACAAACTAAGAGTTCTGACCTCCAAGGTGAACCACCAAGCTTATTTGCTCATCCAAGATGCGACTACCTACAAGGGTGCTCTCGACCTCCTTAAAGAACAGTATGCACGCCCGGTAAATGAGGTTTATGCCAGACACCTCCTGGGGTCCCGCAAACAGCAACCCGGGGAATCGATGGAGGTATACCTACGGGCGCTGAAGGTGCTCGGCCGGGCCTGCAAATGTAAAGGGGTGTTGGCCGCGGTGTACACGGAGGAACTTGCCCGGGATGCCTTCGTCGCGGGCCTCAGGTCCAACTACACCCGGCAGAGACTGTTGGAGCAGGGCGAACTTGACCTGAAGAAGGCCACGGCCCTCGCACTCTCGCTAGACGTGGCCCACCGGAATATGGACGCCTACTCCCCTGACCGCGCGGCCGCATCATGGATGGCGCGGGCGCCGCCATCCTGGGACACGGTAGGACCGCCACCCTGCGCCGCGCCACCCCGTCACATCCCGCCAACGGCTCAACTTCTGCAGCGATGTCCCAGGGCCCGAAGTGTTACTTCTGTGGCCAAGCCAAACACCCCAGAGCGCGCTGCCCGGCGAAAAACGCTACTTGCTCTGGTTGTGGGAAGAAAGGGCACTACGCCAGCGTCTGCAAGGCAAAACCTACCCCAAACTCCAGCAGTGCCGCGTGTGGGCCGAGCGGGCCGCCATCTTGGCCGCCGCCATCTTGGATGCCGCCATCTTGGACGCCATCTTGTATGCCTCCAGCCGCGTGTGGATCATGGGCGCCGCCATCTTGGACGCCATCTTGGACGCCTTCGACCATGGGTGATCCGTTCCGGCCGCCATTTTTGCAACGGGCCCCCGACTCACCCACCGCCTCACCTGATGACTGCAGCCACACGCCTGACCCTACGGTGGCCTCCGTTACACTGGACCAATCTAGACCTCACCAACTAGCCAGGTCCATGATGGACATTAAGGTAAACGGCCGCGCCACGACCTGCCTTTTTGACTGCTGGAGCACGGAGAGCTTTATCCACCCCGACACGATGCGGCGTTACTCTCTCCCGGTCCTGCCAGCGTGCCACCGGGTCTCTATGGCCTCCAAGTCCCATTCAGCGGACGTCGGCAGCTACTGCGTGGTGACCCTTTCGGTGAGGGGCACAGAGTACAGAAACTTTAAACTGCTTGTCCTGCCCCATCTCTGCGCTGCCGTTCTACTGGGGTTGGATTTTCAGTGCCACCTTAAGAGTGTCACGATGGCGTACGGTGGACCCCTTCCCCCACTCAGTCTGCAACCAGCAGTTTTCAAATTGCCCGCCGCACACCTTTTGCAGCCTCTCCACGCTTAAAGTCACTCCCCCCCCCGTTGTTCGCTAACCTTGCCCACGACTGTAAGCCCATCGCCACCAAAAGCAGGCGATACAGCGCTGGTGACAGAGTTTTTATTAAATCTGAGGTGGAGCGGCTCCTGAAGGAGGGGATTATTGAAGCTAGCACCAGCCCCTGGCGAGCCCAGGTTGTGGTCGTCAAGACCGGCGAGAAGCAGCGCCTGGTCATTGACTACAGCCAAACAATTAATCGATATACCCAACTGGACGCATACCCCCTCCCCCGCATATCTGATATGGTCAATCAGATCGCACAATACTGCATATTCTCCACCATTGACCTTAAGTCAGCATATCACCAACTCCCTATCCACTATGAGGACCGCCAGTATACTGCCTTCGAGGCAAACGGCCGCCTCTACCACTTCCTTCGGGTTCCCTTCGGCGTCACCAACGGGGTCTCCGTTTTCCAAAGGGAGATGGACCGGATGGTTGACCAGAATGCGTTGCAGGCCACTTTTCCCTACCTGGACAATGTGACCATCTGCGGCCATGACCTGCAGGACCATGACGCCAACCTCGACAAATTCCTCCGCACTGCCCAACTCCTAAACCTTACGTATAACAAGGAGAAGTGCATATTCCACACAACCCGCCTCGCTATCCTTGGCTGTGTTGTGGAACACGGAGTCATCGGCCCCGACCCCGACCGGATGCGTCCCCTTATGGATCTTCCCCTGCCCACTGCCTCAAGGCCCTGAAGAGATGCCTGGGGTTTTTCTCCTACTACGCCCAGTGGGTCCCTAATTATGTGGACAAAGCCCGTCCACTTATCAAGTCCACCTCTTTTCCCCTGGCGGCAGAGGCCTGCTTAGCCTTCCACCGTATCAAAGAGGACATTGCTAAAGCCACCATGCACGTGGTGGACGAGTCCATCCCCTTCCAGGTGGAGAGCGATGCGTCCGACTTTGCCCTGGCCGCTACCCTTAACCAGGCGGGAAGGCCCGTGGCCTTCTTTTCACGAACCCTCCAAGGCTCTGAAATCAGACACTCCTCTGTCGAAAAGGAGGCCCAGGCCATTGTGGAAGCTGTGCGACATTGGAGGCATTACCTGGCCGGAAAACGATTCACCCTACTCACTGACCAGCGTTCAGTTGCTTTTATGTTTAATGACAAGCAGAGGGGCAAAATCAAAAATGACAAGATTTTGAGGTGGAGAATTGAACTTTCCACCTACAATTACGATATCTTGTACCGGCCTGGGAAACTCAATGAGCCCCCGGATGCTCTATCGCGAGGTACATGTGCCAACGCACAGGTTGATAGACTGCGGGCCCTTCACAATGACCTCTGCCACCCGGGGGTCACCGGGTTCTTCCATTTCATCAAGGCCCGCAACCTGCCTTACTCCATCGAGGAGGTCAGGACCATGACCAGGAACTGCCAAGTCTGTGCCGAGTGCAAACCGCACTTTTATAGGCCAGACAGAGCACACCTGATAAAAGCCACCCGACCCTTTGAGCGCCTGAGCGTCGATTTTAATGGGCCCCTCCCCTCCTCTGACTGCAACGCGTACTTCCTCACTATCATCGACGAGTACTCCCGTTTTCCGTTTGCCATCCCCTGCCCAGACATGACCAGTGCTACGGCCATTAAATGCCTGAACGACCTCTTCGCCTTGTTCGGTTTCCCCAGCTATATCCATAGCGACCGGGGATCATCGTTTATGAGCGACGAACTCCGCCAGTACCTGCTCGTGAGAGGTATTGCCACAAGCAGGACCACCAGCTACAACCCCCGGGGGAACGGACAGGTAGAAAGAGAGAACGCGACAGTTTGGAAGGCCGCCCTGCTAGCCTTAAAATCTAAGGGCCTTCCAACCTCCTGCTGGCAGGATGTCCTCCCCAATGCGCTCCACTCCATTCGGTCACTGCTCTGTACTACCACTAACGCCACCCCTCACGAAAAAATGTTCGTCTTCCCTAGGAAGTCCACATCGGGGACCTCGCTACCACCATGGCTGATGTCTCCAGGGCCCGTCCTACTTCGGAAGCACGTGAGGACCCATAAAACGGCCCCCCTGGTTGAGAGGGTCAACCTCCTCCACGCCAACCCTCAGTATGCCTACGTTGCGTACCCGGACGAGCGGGAGGACACAGTCTCCATACGAGACCTCGCACCCTCGGGGGCCCCTGAAACCAACATCACCCACTACCCACTACCATTGCCCTTCACCGCTACCCACAATGCACCGGCGGCAACGGACCCATACCTAACCCCTGTAGACGGCACTCCGTGGCCCCGTGACCCGTCATTGATCACCAACCAACTCAACACCCATGAGGACGACACGCCAGTGCTCCGGCCCACGTGGGACTCGGCGTCGGAAGCTGCACCACCTCAGCCGTCGCCACGACGATCACGACGGCATACAAGACCCCCAGAAAGACTTAATTATACGAACTTTTAATACACTTCACCCTGTCGGACTCATTTTTTAAGCAAGGGGTGAATGTGGTAAACCACTGTTGTTCACTGTTGTTCACTCCACTGTTGTTCACTGTTGTTCACTTCACTGTTGTTCACTCTTGTCCATTGTTGTACCTGTCTGTGCATGCCTCAGCTGGCTCCGCCCCTGGCTCCACCCATATGCCCTGGTATAAAGGCGGCTGCTCTGCAGTTCCCCAGGCATTCAGGACCGGTCGACCACTAGAGGCATGCCTTCGTTCTTTAGCTAATAAAAGCCAGTTTGTTACTCTCTTAACTTCCAGTCTTTCTCAGTAATTGATAGCGCATCAGGTCTCTGGGACTTTTATAGCCCCGCTCTGCCGCTCAGGATTCCTGCCGACACTGTGAGGCCTTACCTGGGTCTCTGGGACTTTTATAGCCCCGCTCTGCCGCTCGAGATTCCCGCCGACGCTGTGAGGCCTTACCTGGTCTCTGGGACTTTTATAGCCCCGCTCTGCCGCTCGAGATTCCCGCCGATGCTTGAGGTATGTCTGAAAATATTGAGATCAAAGAAGAATTGGCATCAATGCAGTCAATGAAAAATACAACAGTAAAAGATTTATTGGAGGCTGTAAATCAGTGCATATCGAAATTAGGAGAGGAGTGGAAAAAAATGGTGAGTGTTACCACCGATGGAGGCCCAAATCTGATAGGCATCATGTTGGATTACTGAAAAAAATTCAACCACCAAGTCACGAGAAACAAATCCAGAAAAGAAAATTATTTTTCTACATTGTATTTATTCATCAAGAGGTCCACTGTATAAGTGTTCTAAAACTAATAATGTCGTGGACACAGTTACAAAAGTGGTCAACTACATTTGAGCAAAAGGATTAAACCACAGGCAATTTGTAACTCTGCTTGAGGAATCTGAATCCAAGCTCATGGATATTCTGTATCATCATACCAATGTAAGATAGCGTAGTTTGGGTAAGGCTTTGAAAAGAGTGTGTGAACTGAGAGCCAAGATTGTTTGTTTTTGAAAATGAAATAAAAAGTTTCGCATTTTCCACAGTTGAACAAAGCGGATTGGCTCTCTGATTTTACATTGATATCATGAACGAACTGAATTTAAGACTGCAAGTCAAGGGGCATTTTGCTCATGATTTTCATTTCAGTATCAAGTCATTTATGACAAAGTTACTCCTTTTCTCCCGTCAGATAGAAAACAAGCAGTTCAGCCATTTTCCCACTTTGCAACAGATCACTGTTTGCGATGAAAAGCTGAAAAAGTACACGTCGTCACTACTCGACTTTCATGCTGAATTTTCTCGCTGATTCCAGGATTTTAGAATGAGAGAAAATGACCTCTCTTTGGTATCATCGCTGTTCACATTTGATGTTGACAACGCTCCATATGACTTCCAACTCGAGCTTATCGGCCTGCAATGTAACTCATTGCTTGCAGAGCAATTCAAATTGGTGCCATTTCCTGGGTTTTACACCTCTCTTAATGAACAGAGCTTTTCAAAGATCAAGGCTCATGCCCAGAAGATGCTTGGGCTGTTTGGATCAACTTACATATGTGAGCAGGCATTTTCTGTGATGAAATTCAATCAAGACGTAGATCTTCGATGATGATGACCACCTTGCAGCAGTGCTCCACATTGCAATAACGGAGATGATGCCTGACTTCAATTCTCTGGTTAACACACATCAGAGGATTCATTCTTCCCATTGAGGGAGTTTTTTTGTTTCTCTTTAACCCAATTTTCAATATACAAGTGTAAGACTATATTTTGAGCTGTTATGCAATCGCTTCTATACATACTACTCAAAAAAAGGACAAAATTAGTTTTGAAATAAAATTTAAAATGTTTATAGTAGATGTTTGATTATTAGTATATGATTTGTTTCTTATCTATAATTGTTAAAATGATATCTTCTGAAACTTTATAACTGCTTAAAGATTTTCATTCTTTCACAAAATTATACAGCAGTTGTCGAGTAACCAGTTTCACAGTTTTAATTGCAATAATATCAATGGTTAAGATAAGTTTTGGGTAAACATAGGATTACATAAGATATACGGCACAGAAACAGGCCATTCGGCTCAACCAGTCCATGCCGGCGTTTATCCTCCACACAAGCCTCCTCCCGTCTTTCCTCATCTAAATCTATCAGCATAACCCTCTGTAAAGTCTGTAGGTATTATGGCGAATTAATACACAGACTACAAGAGTAACTTTAACAGGACTTTATTATTCGAAGGTCAGGGCGAATCTGCCCAATAAATCCTGACACAGCACTTATATACCGGTGTGGTCACCGTCGGTATTACAGTATACAGCAGCCAAGATAAAGTAGTGCCACACCTAAAATAGTTCTCTTAAAGGTGGACGGTTACATACAATAGTTCTCTTAAAGGTAGAACAGTTACATACACTACAATCCTCCCTTTTTAGCTTACAACATACTTATTCCCCATTAACATAACATCATAACATATATACAACTTATGCAAAACAGTTCACAGATTCAGTCTCTCTGGAGGCTTCCTGACTCTGTCCGGATAACGCCTCGGTGGTGTAGTAGTTTTCGGCGGGGTAGTAGGTTCTTCTGGCAAGGTCGATTCGGCTTGAAGGACAGTGTCAGGTTCATCTGATTCCAGTATTACCAGATCGGAGGTAGGTGCTCTGGGTATCTCTGTTTCAACATTAGCCGTGTAAGGTTGTGGAGTAGGTTGGTCCTTTGTGGATGACCCTATGATCTGGTCAACATGGCGCCTTATTATGCTGTCACCAATGTCCACGGTATACATCAGTGGCCCTAGCCTTTTCCCAATAGTTCCAGGCTGCCATTTCTCGGTACGGTCGTCCCGGGCCAAAACTTGTTGACCTATCTGAAAGGATCTAGTTGGCCTTTCATTCATGCCCTGAAATTGCCGGTTCTCTACGTCCCTTCTGATGTTTGGCTTAATCAAATCCAGCCGGCATCTTAGTCTTCTATTGAAAAACATCATGGCGGGAGTTTGGTTTGTGACCGCATGTGTTGCTTTCCTGTACGCCAACAAGAAGTTATCTACCTTATGTTGTAGGTTGATGTCTTCATTACCCATGGCCTTTATGGCCTTCTTGAAGGTCTGGACAAACCTTTCAGCTAATCCATTGGTGGCGGGATGGTATGGGGCTGACGTGTAGTGCTTGACCCCATTCCTTTTTAAGAACTTCCTGAATTCTTCGGACACAAATTGCGGTCCATTATCAGAACAGATCTGTTCCGGCAGCCCATTCCTGGCAAATATGGTCCTTAATACTGTGATGGTTTTTTCCGTGGTGGTGGAGGACATCTTTATTACCTCCGGCCACTTGGAGTATGCATCCACCGCGATTAGAAACATTGAGTCCATAAATGGACCAGCAAAGTCGACGTGTACCCTTTGCCAAGGAGATGAGGGCCACTCCCATGGATGCAGAGGAGCTTGTGGTGGCGCGTTTTGGACCTTCTGGCATCCTAGACAGCTCTTGGTTATTTCTTCGATGTCTCCATCAATACCTGGCCACCACACAAACGCTCTTGCTAGGTTCTTCATTTTCACTCCACCCAGATGCCCCTCGTGAAGCTCCTTTAGCACCTTCTGCTGAAGTTTGGGTGGAATCACCACTCTAGATCCACACATCAAGGTTCCTCGGCACACTGACAGCTGTTCTTTTCTTTGCGAAAATGCGGGCAGCATTGGTTCGCCATGTGCTGGCCATCCCTCCACTGTTAAATCGTAGACTCGTGAGAGAGTCGGGTCATTTCTTGTTTCATTTTCGATCATCGAATTTGTTACTGGTAGACATTCCACTATGGATGAGTGGAACATCTCTACCGGGTCCACTGTAGCCGCCTCTTGTACTACTGGCAACGGCAGGCGCGATAACCCATCAGCATTTCCATGCTGTTTGGACCTTTTGTATTCGATGTCATATTGGTGTGCCCCAAGTAACATGGACCACCTCTGTAGCCTTTGCGCTGTCATAGTGGAAACGGCCTTGTTAGGGTTGAATATGGACACCAACGGCTGGTGGTCTGTCAGTAATGTGAACTTCTTGCCCTGCAGGTAATGATTGAATTTCTTTACTCCCCACACAAGGCTGAGGGCCTCCCTATCTATCTGAGCATAATTTCGCTCAGCGGAGGTCAATGATCGGGACGCAAATGCGACTGGCCTTTCCGAGCCATTTGGTAACTTGTGTGAAAGTACTGCTCCAATTCCATAAGGGGAAGCATCACAAGCTAGACGAAGAGGTAACGTTGGGTTGAAATGAGCCAACACTTCCTCAGAGGTAATCAACGCCTTGCTTCTGCGAAAGGCCTTCTTACAGTCCTCGCTCCACTTCCACGGTACTTCTATCCGCAACAGAGCATTCAGCGGATGCAGCACCGTGGATAGATTTGGCAGAAACTTGTGGTAATAATTAATCAACCCCAGAAACGATCTCAACTGTGATACATTTTCCGGAGCGGGGGCCTTCACGACAGCTTCTATCTTGTCAGGTGACTTGTGCAGCCCCTCTTGGTCAATGACATGACCGCAGTACGAGATCCGTTTCTGGAAGAACTCGCATTTCTGGCGATTAACTCGAAGGCCATATTCCTTCAACCTGGTGAGCACCAGTTTCAAATTTGTGAGGTGTTCCTCCTCATCTTCTCCCGTAATCAGGATATCGTCCAAGTAACACTGCGTGCTTGGAATACCCTGTAAGACCTGCTCCATGGCCCTCTGCCAAATTGCTGGAGCCGAAGCTACTCCAAAAACCAGTCTATTATAACGATACAAGCCTCTGTGCGTGTTGATTGTGAGATACTGGCGCGACTCTTCCTCGACTTCCATTTGTAAGTATGCTTGTGCCAGGTCTATCTTGGTGAAGTGTTTCCCGCCAGACACTGAAGCAAAGATATCCTCAATCCGCGGGAGCGGGTATTGTACCGTGTGAAGCACCGGATTAACTGTGATCTTGAAGTCTCCGCAGATGCGGACCTTTCCCGGTCCCCCTGGCTTGTTACTTGATGAAGACTTCATGACGGGCACAATGGGCGTGGCCCACTCACTCCAGTCCACCTTAGACAGTACCCCTGAACGTTCAAGCTCTTCCAGTTCTGCCTCCACAGCAGGTCGTATCGCGTAAGGTACTGATCTGGCTTTGAAAAATTTTGGGCTTGCATGTTCTGCAATCTTGATTTTTGCTTTAATTCCTCTCAGTGTTCCCAGTCCTTGCTGGAATACCTCTTTAGCTTCGTCCAATATTCTGGACAACCGTTCAGGTTTGACATCTTCCTTTCCGGAATCTACCGTCATTGTGTTTAGTGAATGCCAGTCTATCTTTATTTTCCTGATCCACTCCCGTCCCAGAAGTGGTGGACCTCCCTTGGGCAGCACATACATGTCCATCCCTTGGTGATCTTTGTCCTTGTATCTCACCTTGACTTCTATCTTTCCGATGGGGTATACTCTGTGCCCCGTGTATGTCTGCAATACTATCTCCGTATCCCGTAGGGGAATATGTTTGAATAACTTTTTGTAATCTTGCTTATTCATGACCGTCAACGCCGATCCGGTGTCCACTTCCATCTTCACTTGGACTTTTGCAATCTGTAGTGTGACCCAGATAGTTTGTCGGTCAGCTTCTTTACTCACATTGTAAATCCTCAGACTACCCAGTTCCTTGCTGTTGGAGTCTGAGTCCGAATTCTGTTCATCTGGACTCTTCCCAGTCACCTTATGTACCTTTCTGTACTTCTTCTGCGGTGACTTATTATTGCTGGTCTTCTTTCCTGACCGGCATACCTTAGCTATGTGACCAAGCTTGCCACATTTTCTACATTCCTGGTTTTTAAACCAGCATTGGTTCTGGTCGTGTGTTGTCTTCCCACAACGATAACATTTCGTTGTACCCGAAGTCATTTGATCCACACTGAGTACCGCTGTCTTCCGCTGCATTTCCGCCGTGCCTCTTGCTGCGGCTTCGTGCGATGCTGCAATAAGGACAGCCTTATCAAGTGTAAGATCGTTCTCTTCGAGCAGTCGTTTTTGTGTTCCTTCCTTCGACATCCCGCACACGAACTTGTCTCTCAGTGCCTCTGTCAGATTTACCCCAAACTGACAGTATTTTGCTAGCCTACGCAGTTCAACCAGGTACTCCGCGTTGCTTTCCTCTTTTCGTTGCGTTCTCACGTAAAATTTTGATCGTTCCGCTAACATCAGCGGTGCGGGGTTAAAATGATCCTTCAGGACAGCAACAATATTAGCGAAAGACTGATCCGCCGGTTTAGCTGGTGATAGAAGATGCTTCAATAACCCGTATGTCTTCGCACCCATTGAGTTTAGTAAGGTTAGAGCTTTGTCATAATTTGCTATCTTATTGACCTTACAATATATCTCGATGCGTTCTACATACGTGGCCCAATCTTCCACATCGGAATCGAAACCGTTGATGTTACTACGCTTAGGCATCTTCACACTCTTCCTGAGAAACAACAACGAAATATTTCTTTAACTTTTTTTTTTTCAAAATGGCGGTTTCCCGCGCTTGTCTTCTTTCCCCGCCCACTTTCAAAATGGCGGTTTCCCGCTTCTGTCTTCTTCCCCGCCTACTGGCGGCTTCCCGCGTTTCTTCCCCTGGCGGGAGGGGTAAGCTTTCCCCTCGGGCGACGACCGCTGGCTTTCGGGGTTTGCAGCCTGCGCGTCGGCTTCAGTGCGTTCCTTGTTCCCTTTTCTCGGCAGGGCAACCGGCGCTGGGTACAACCCGTTGACGGCGAACAGTTTCAGCCGCTGGGCTGGATCTCGCTCAGTCTCCCTCACTCGGGCTCTGTCTCTCCCGCTCGCTCGGGCTCTGTCTCTCCCTCAGAGGCTTCCAATCGCGCCTCCCAGCCCTCTCGCAGTCTGGTGCTTTCCTCCCCGGCTGCGGCTGAGTTCACCGCGGTTTATTTATTTTTATATCTTCCCGCGCCTTACGATCCCGGTCGCAGCGCTTCGTGGCCTCGGTCGCTGCCCGGCCTTTTTGACTCCAATCGTGCCTCCCAGCCCTCTCGCAGTCCGGTGCTTTCCTCCCCGGCTGCGGCTGAGTTCACCGCGGTTTATTTATTTTTATATCTTCCCGCGCCTTACGATCCCGGTCGCAGCGCTTCGTGGCCTCGGTCGCTGCCCGGCCTTTTTGACTCCAATCGCGCCTCCCAGCCCTCTCGCAGTCCGGTGCTTTCCTCCCCGGCTGCGGCTGAGTTCACTGCGGTTTATTTATTTTTATATCTTCCCGCGCCTTACGATCCCGGTCGCAGCGCCTCGTGGCCTCGGTAGCTGCCCGGCCTTTTTCGCCGGTCGCGGTCTAGCTGTCTCACGACGCCGTTGCGTCTCCCAGCCCGCTTGTACCGCGGCTTCCGTGCTCCACGCTGCCCCAGTCTCAGCGCCTCTGGGCCCGACTTCTGTCCGGCTCCTTTCCCCCGACCGTGGTCGAGTTCACCGCCCTTATCCTCCGTTTATTTTTTTTATTTTCCCTTTACTCACAGTCACCGTGGCCGACTTGCTTCTCGTGCTGATTGGCTCACTCACCACCGTGGCAGAAGGGACAATCAGTGCCTGTTACTGATGGAAGGCTTCGTGTCTGAATTCTTCCTTCTTCCTTGCTCTGCAGACTCGAGTTTTCTCTCAGCAGAACGATGAGGGCGGGTGCCTCTTCTCGACGCTCGTTAACTGCTTCGGAAGTATTGTTGCCGCAGGGTAAGATCGAACTCGTCGCCACTGTAAAGTCTGTAGGTATTATGGCGAATTAATACACAGACTACAAGAGTAACTTTAACAGGACTTTACTATTCGAAGGTCAGGGCGAATCTGCCCAATAAATCCTGACACAGCACTTATATACCGGTGTGGTCACCGTCGGTATTACAGTATACAGCAGCCAAGATAAAGTAGTGCCACACCTAAAATAGTTCTCTTAAAGGTGGATGATTACATACAATAGTTCTCTTAAAGGTAGAACAGTTACATACACTACACCCTCTATTCCCTTCTCCCTCATATGATTGTCTAGCCTCCCCTTAAATGCATCTATACTGTTCGCTTCAACCACTCCCTGTGATAGCGAGTTCCACATACTCACCACTCTTTGGGTAAAGAAGTTTCTTCTGAATTCCCTATTGGATTTCTTGGTGACTATCTCATATTGATGGCTCTTCCCCACAAGTGGAAACATTCTCTCTGTATCCACTCTATCAAACTTTTTCATAATTTTAAAGACCTCTATTAGTTCACTCCTCAGCCTTCTTTTTTCAAGAGAAAAGAGACCCAGCCTGTTCATCCTTTCCTGATATGTATACCCTCACATTTATGGTATTGTAGGAACGTGGGTTCCTAACTAAAAGACTGAGTTCTACTCAGGCGATCAAACAAAACGAACTTTAATGAAACAAACAAGTTTTAACAAGAAACTGCAGGATAACATCGAATGTAGGTCTGCTCTCTCTGGAGGCTCCACGAGGACTGCCCCTGCAGTCCTGTGGCTGACGCCATGACGTCATCACGTTTTCCCGCCAGTGGGGGAATCACGTGATGAACAGCATGACGTCATCGCGTTTTAACCGCGCTGTTAAAGCAACCACACTCTGTACAGTTAAACAGCATAAATAAAGATACAGACTCAGACTGTAGCTAACATGTTGTTAAAGGAATTATGTACAAACGATCTGAGTCCTTTGGTGGCTCTGCCACATGCGCCCCCCCAGAATTGTCTTTAACAGCAAAAGTGAGACGTCGAGGAGGCCTGACAAGTCTGTCCGAGCGACTTCGGTAACCTTGCAGAGGAAGCTGATGGACGGTGGTCGAGCTGGCGGGCGGTTGTGGTTGAGCTGGCACGGCGAGTGTGGTCGAGTTGGTGGGCGGCTGTGGTGGATCTGGCACGGCGGCTGCGGGCGGTCGCCCACTTTTCGACGGTTGAGCGACGACGACTGGGCGGTCCAGGTCCAGGTGAGCCGGCTTCAACCGGTCCACCGAAATGTGATCTGGCTTTCCTCCGATGTCGGCCGAAAAGGACTTGTCTCCTGATTCGATGACGCGGAAATGACCAGTGTGAGGGGGCTTGAGCGGATCCCGGTGAGCGTCGTGGCAGATAAATACGTACTCGGCATTCTTCAGCTCCGCTGGCACGTGGGCGCTCTGTAAGCCATGATTTGATGTAGGCACCGGAGCGAAGCATCTGGCCGCTTCCTGGTGGCTGACGAGTTGCTGGGAGGCGGACCATGGCTCTGTGGGAGAAGGGAGGAAATCCCCTGGTACTCGGAGAGGCTGGCCATAAACGAGTTCGGCTGAGGACGATTGCAGGTCTTCTTTAGGCGCCGTACGAAGACCCAAAAGGACCCATGGAAGTCTGTCCACCCATCCTGCACCTGGAAGACTGGCCCGAAGGGCAGCTTTAAGCGACCTGTGGAATCGCTCGCAAAGGCCATTCGCCTGTGGATGATAGGCGGTGGTGCGATGAAGTTTGGTGCCGAGCCCCTGAGCGTTCCAGAGCTCCGAGGAAAATTGTGGCCCACGGTCGGAAGAGATGTCCGCTGGTACCCCGAAACGGGCAACCCAACAGGAGATGAAAGCTCTAGCGACATCTGCCGAAGTGGTGGAAACCAAAGGAATTGCCTCTGGCCATCTAGTGGTGCGGTCCACCATGGTGAGGAGATGCGTGTAACCATGAGAAGGCGGAAGTGGCCCCACAAGGTCCACATGCACGTGGTCGAAACGACGCTCCGGAACAGCGAACGTAGCCACTGGAGCTTTAACATGACGCTGGACCTTGGCCTTCTGGCAGACCACGCAGGTGTTGGCCCAGTCACGGACATCGAGGTGCATACCCTTCCAGATGAACTTCGCCGACATTAGCCGTTGTGAAGCCTTCATACCAGGGTACGACAACCCATGTATGGCATCAAACACCTTCCGGCGCCATGCAACTGGCACGATAGGTCAGGGAACGCCCATAGAGACATCACAAAGGAGCGTGGCACCTGCGGCCTGGAAACTGACGTCGGTCGCTTGGAAACTAGAGGGGATGGTTCTGTATGATTGGACCTCTGGGTCCGAGGCCTGATCCGCAGCCATGAGGGCGTAGTCAATCCCCAGGTGAACCGCATGGACCGTCGCACGGGAGAGGCAATCCACCACCGGGTTGTCCTTACCAGACACATGTTGAATGTCCGTGGTAAATTCAGAAATAAAGGTCAGGTGACGTTATTGACGAGCGGACCACGGTTCGGCGGTCTTGGCCATGGCGAACGTTAGAGGCTTGTGGTCGACAAAAGCCGTGAAGGGACGTCCTTCTAATAAGAACCAGAAATGGCGAATGGCTAGGAAAAGGGCCAGTAACTCTCGATCGAAGGTGCTGTATTTTTTTTCATTTTTCCGTAGTTAACGGCTGAAAAACGCCAGCGGTTGCCATGTGCCATTCACCCACTGCTCCTGCACTGCGCCGATGGCGTAGTCTGACGCGTCTGTGGTAATGGCGATGGTGGCACCTGGAAGTGGGTGCGCCAGCATGGTTGCATTGGCCAAAGCGCTCTTGGTGTTGACGAACGCCTGGTCCATCTCAGCCGTCCAGCTGATTGGATCCTTACCGGACCTGCCCTTGAGGGCCCCATACAAAGGCTCCATTAGCTGAGCCGCCTTAGGGACGAATCGGTGATAGAAGTTGACCATCCCCAGGAACTCAAAGAGGCCGAAAGGGGTGATCACTGTGGTTTTCGGGACATCTTGTGGGTGCACGGGAACCTGGTGATACCCCCAGACGAGGTCGACTTTAGAAAAGATAGAATTTCCCACCAAATGGACCGAGAAATCCTGAATATGCGGGATCGGGTACCGATCAGGAGTAGTGGCATCGTTCAGACGTCGGTAGTCACCGCATGGCCGCCAGCCGCCGCCCGGTTTCAGAACAATGTGGAGAGGCGAAGACCAGGGAATATTCGACCGGCGAATAATCCCAAGCCGCTCCATCGTGTCGAACTCCGCTTTCGCAGCCGCGAGCTTGCCGGGTTCGAGCCTTCTAGCCCGTGCATAAACCGGGGAGCCAGTAGCGGTGATATGATGTTCAACACCATGCTTCATGGCCGAGGAGGAGAAAGTGGGCCTTGTCAGCTCCGGGAACTCTCCAAGGAGCCGAGTGAAGGCATCCGGAGAAGGGAAAGCGCAAGCGATAGAGAGCGCCACGGTGGTACCGTGGTGGCAAGGAATTGAGTGGAAGGTGGCCGCGTTGATCAACCGGTGGTGCCGGACATCGACGAGGAGGCCGTTGGCACACAGAAAATCTGCCCCTAGGACGGCCTGCAAGACCGTGGCTGTGACGAATTCCCAATGGAAGCGCTGACCGCCGAAACAGACTTGGACCCGCTGCTTTCGGAAAGTTCGAATTGCTGCGCCATTAGCCGCCACGAGGGAAAAACCGTGGTTCCCAACTTGCATATCGAGGTTCGACACAGATAGGATGCTACACTGCGCCCCGGTGTCACAAAGGAAACGTCAACCCGATAGAGAATCGGTGATGTAAAGAAGTTTCCCCGTAGATCCGACGGCCATCGCAACCGCGGAGCACCCATTAGACCCGGTCCTCCTTCGCCAGGAATGCTGCAGGAGCTGTGTTTTTTTTTGGGGTGAAAAACTGCAGGGAGAGCGGCAGCATCGTGCTTTCACGCCAAAACGGGCGTGGTAGGAGCACCAGCCCGCTGCAGGAGGAGCTGGAGCCGCGTCTGTGGGGGATGGGCGCCTCGTGGCCGCTGTGCACTGCTGGGTTACTGTGAAAATCTTAGCTGCTTCGGCAGCAAGCTCAGCGCAGTCTGTAATCTCAGATCTGGCTAGGGCAGCCTGCACCTCCTCCGGCAGTTGGCAGAGGAATAGCTCCCGGAAGAGGAAGCATTCCAGTTCGGTACCCAAGAGCATAAGCATTTGGCTCATGAGCTCGGACGGTTTGGAGTCCCCGATGCCGGGCATAGTGAGGAGCCGGTGAGCGCGTTCTGACTTCGAGAGCCCGAAGACCTGTAGCAACCGTGCCTTTAACGTATCATACTTGCTGTCAGTAGGAGGACTACCGAGGAGGCTGACGATCCGCGAGGCAGTTGCGCTATCGAGGGCGGAGACCACGTAGTAATAACGGGTCTGATCCGCGACGATGTTCCTGATGGCGAACTGGGCTTCAGCCTGGATAAACCACATGGCTGGTTGTTGCTCCCAGAATTGTGGCAGTTTCAGAGTCACGGCGTTCGTGTCCATGCTGAAGATCTTCCGCGAAAAGTGTTCACGAAAGTCGGGGTCACCAATGTAGGAACGTGGGTTCCTAACAAAAGACTGAGTTCTACTCAGGCAATCAAACAAAACGAACTTTAATGAAACAAACAAGCTTTAACAAGAAACTGCAGGATAACATCGAATGTAGGTCTGCTCTCTCTGGAGGTTCCACGAGGACTGCCCCTGCAGTCCTGTGGCTGACGTCATGACGTCATCACATTTTCCCGCCAGTAGGGGATCACGTGATGAACGGCGTGACGTCATCATGTTTTAACCGCGCTGTTAAAGCAACCACACTCTGTACAGTTAAACAGCATAAATAAAGATACAGACTCAGACTGTAGCTAACATGTTGTTAAAGGAATTCTGGAGAAACGATCTGAGTCCTTTGGTGGCTCTGCCACAGTATCATCCCTGTAAATCTTCGCTGCACCCTCTCCAGAGCCTCTATATCCTTTTTATAATATGGCGGCCAAAACTATACGCAGTACTCTAAGTGTGGTCTAACCAAGGTTCGATACAGGTTTAGCATAACTTCACTACTTTTCAAATGTTTACCTCTAGAAATAAACCCTAGTGTTTGGTTTGCTTTTTTTATGGTCTTGCTAACCTGTGTCGCAACTTTTAGTGATTCGTCTATTTGTTCTCCAGCATCCCTTTGTTCCTCTACCCCACCTAGACTCACAACCTCCAAGTGATAAGTGACCTCCCTATTCTTCCTACCAAAATGTAATACCTCACATATATCTGTGTTGAACTTATTTGCCAATTATATGCCCATTCTGCAAGTTTATTAATGTTCTCCTGTAATTTGTTGCAGTCCTCCTCAGTATTGACTATCCCCCCCAATTTGGTATCATCTACAAACTTAGAAATTGTGTAATAACAACAGAAAATGCTGGAAAAACTCATGAGGTCAGGCAACATCCGTGGAGAGAAATTTGAGTTGACGTTTCGGGTCGAACCCTTCTTCAAAACTGGAAAGAAAAGAAACTAGATCGAAGGCAGGGCTGCGATCGGACAAAAGAATAAAAGAAACAAAAGAAGTAAAAGAGATTAGAAGCTAGATGAGATGGTAATAGGCTGAGATTAGGTGTAAAGTGTACTGGCAGGGCAAGAGATAGCTGCCAGGTGTGAGAGAGAAACAAAAGGAAAAGGGGGGGGGGAAAGGAGTGGAAAAATTACAAGAAAAAATGAAATAGGGGCCGAGGTTATGATCTGAAATTGTTGAACTCGATATTGAGTCTGGAAGACTGCAGAGTGCCTAATCGGAAGATGAGGTGCTGTTCCTCGAGTTTACGGTGAGCTTCCGTGGAACAATACAAGAGGCCAAGGACGGTGAGGTCCGAGTGGGAATGGAGCGGTGAATTAAAATGACAGGCGACCGGAAGCTCGGGGTCACCCTTACGGACTGAACGGAGGTGTTCCGCAAAGCGATCACCCAATCTGCGTTTGGTCTCCCCAATGTAGAGGAGACCGCATCGTGAGCAGCGAATACAGTATACTAGATTGCAAGAAGTACAAGTAAATCGCTGTTTCACCTGGAAGGGGTGTTTGGGGCCCTGGACAGTGGGAAGGGGGGAGGTATAGGGGCAGGTGTTACATCTCCTCCGCTTGCACGGGAAGGTGCCAAATTTCTCTCCACGGATGTTGCCTGACCTGCTGAGTTTTTCCAGCATTTTCTGTTGTTATTTCGGATTTCCAACATCTGCAGTATTTTGCTATTCACTTAGAAATTGTGTTATTGATTCCAAAGTCTAAATCGTTAATATAAATTGTGAACAGCAGTGGTCCCAGTACTGATCCTTGTGGAACACCACTACCCACCCTCTGCCATTGTGAATAGCTACCCTTTACTCCTACTCTCTGCTTTCTGTCCTGAAGCCAGCTAGCAATCCATTCTGCTACTTGTCCCCTGACTCCGCATTCTCTGCCCTTGTTCATCAGTCTATTATGGGGTACCTTATCAAAGGCCTTTTGAAAATCCAGATAGATTACATCTACTGCATTACCATTGTCTACTCTCTCTGTTACCTCTTTAAAAAATTCAATAAGGTTGGCCAAGCAAGACTTTCCCTTTTGAAATCCATGCTGACTATTCCTTATTATACTTTTGGTTTCTAGATGCTCTTCTATTTTCTCCTTTAGTAGGGATTCCATTATTTTTCCTACCACCGATGTTAAGAACATAAGAACATAAGATAAGAACATAAGAAATAGGAGCAGAAGTATGCCATTTGGCCCCTTGAGTCTGCTCCACCATTCAATAAGATCATGGCTGATATGAACTTGGCCTCAACTCCACTTTCCCGCCCGCTCCCCATAATCCTTGACTCCCCTGTAGCTCAAATATCTGTCTATCTCCGCCTTGAATATTCAATGACCCAGCCGCCACAGTTCTCTGGGGTAGAGAATTCCAAAGATTCACAACCCTCTGAGAGAAGAAATTCCTCCTCATCTCCATTTTAAATGGGAGACCCCTTATTCTGAAACTAAGCCCCCTAGTTCTAGATTCCCCCATGAGGGGAAACATCCTCCTTGCATCTACCCTGTCAAGCCCCCTCAGAATCTTATCGGCTGAAAATTCAGTAGCCTTAGCGCCTCATTTGAGGCGCTAGAGGGCCTTGCGCCAGAGTTATGGCCAGTAGTGAAATTCCCTGGGGCCCTAAATCGGCGTTGCTCCGGTAGCGCTGCGCCGGCACCGATGACGTCATCGGTGTGCGCAGCATCCCGGTTGCCGTGGTAACCCGCCCGAACTCCGAAATTGAGTTGCGGCCGCCTCGCCCGTGGCAGCCGCAACCAGCGTTTTGTCAGAGGTGCCTTACTGCAGTTAGCGCCGGTGCATTAAAGGCCCCGCGGCGGCCGGCCGCTTTCCCGCCGGCCGCCTGCCCGCAGCTCCCTCCCCGGACTTCTCTACCCACCCCCCCGGAACAGATGCAAGCCCGGCACTTGTCCGAGGTGCCGGGCTCATTTTTAAGCAGATTTGCGCGGGCCGCGGCCGGGTGCAGGCAGCTCCTCCTTAACGGAAGGAGGAGGCCTGCACTTCCCCAGCCTGCCGCACCGCATCGGGTGCCGCAGCGCCGGAATTGCAGCGCGAAACGGCAGTTAGCGCCCTTTTCCAGGCGCTAAGACCCTTCAGTAGCGCCGGCAGCCGTTTGGGCGCGGCGCCACTGAATTTTTGGCGCGCGCAGGGGACTTAGCGCCGGCACTAATTTCCAGCGCTAAAGCCCTGGCTAAGCCAAAACCCAATTTCTAGGCCTATATGTTTCAATAAGATCACCTCTCATTCTTCTAAACTCCAATGAGTATAGGCCCAACCTGCTCAACTTTTCTTCATAAGGCAACTCCTTCATCTCAGGAATCAACCTAGTGAACCTTCTCTGAACTGCCTCCAATGCAAGCATTTCTCTCCTTAAATAAGGAGACCAAAACTGCACACTGTACTCCAGATGTGGCCCTGTACAGTTGCAGCAAGACTTCCCTACTTTTATACTCCATCCCTCTTGCAATAAGGGCCAACATTAAGCTGACTGGTCTATAATTCCCTGGAAATGTTCTATCCCACTTCTTAAATATCAGTATTACGTTAGCTATCTGCCAGTCCTCTGGCACTACACCTTTTTCTAACGAATTATTAAATATGCGTAGTAATGCCTCTGCTGTCTTTTCCCTAGATTCTTTTAAAATCCATACAATCCATCCGGACCAGGGGTTTTATCCTCTTTGTGTTTGATTAGTTTATTTAATATATTGTTGCGACTGCCGCGGAACACAAATGGCGGCCGAACCGATCTGAGGAACACATGGCTTTTATTACATTCTCTTGAGAGATGGCTGCCCCAGCTCCTCTCTCTGCTAAACCCGAAAAAAGACTGAGGGCGACACCCGCGCTTTTGAGTACACACAGAGGGCGACGCCCGCTCCTTTGTCATGCCTTAAAGGCAGCATGCTTCTTAAAGGCAAGGTGCCCGATTTATTGTCCACGGACGGAAAAGTGGATTGCGCCCGTTTAGGTGGCGATCCGCCACAATATCCCCATTTTTTATTTTAAATGCACTTATCTCATTACTAATTTCATCATCTAATGTCATGTCCACCTGTTCTATCTCCCTGGTAAATGCTGAAATGAAATAATTATGTAATATTTCTGCCATCTCTCTATCGTTACCTGTGGTATTATCCTGCCTATCCCTTAATGGCTCTATTCCCATCCCAATCTTCCTTTTTTTATCGATGTGCCTGTAAAATATTTTCCTATTTTGTTTTACGCCTATTTCCAGCTCCGTAACATCGCCCGTCTCTGCCCTTGCCTCAGCTCATCCACTGCTGAAACCCTCATCCATGTCTTTGTTACCTCTGGATTTGACTATTTCAACACACTCCTGGCTGGCCTCCCACATTCTACCCTACGTAAACTTGAGGAGATCCAAAAGTCGGCTGCCATGTCCTAACTCGCACCAAGTCCCATTCACCCACCACCCCTGTGCTCGCTGACTTACATTGGCTCACAGTTAAGCAACGCCTCGATTTCAAAATTCTCATCCTTGTTTTCAAATCCCTCCATGGCCTCACCCCTCTCTATCTCTGTAATCTCCTTCAGCCCCACAGCCCCCCGAGATATCAATGCTCCTCTAATTCTGGCCTCTTGAGCATCCCTGATTATAATCGCTCAACCATTGCTGGCTGAGCTTTCTGTTGCCTAGGCCCTAAGCTCTGGAATTCCCTGCCTAAACCTCTCCGCCTTGCTACCTCTCTTCCCTCCTTTAAGATGCTCCTTAAAACCTACTTCTTTGACCAAGCTTTTGGTCACTTGCCTTAATTTCTACTTATGTGGCTCGGTGTCAATTTTTTTTGTCTTTTAATACTCCTGTGTAGCACCTTGGAATGTTTTACTACCTTAAAAGCGCTATATAAATACAAGTTGTTGTTGTTGTATGTTCCTTGATAATTTAATTTCATAGTTCCTCTTTGCCTCCCTAATTTTTTTTTGACTTCTCTCCTAGCCTTTTCGTATTCTCCCTTATCATACACTCCCCTGCTGTCTATGTACTTAATGTATGCCTCTTTCCTTACCCTCAATTGTTCCGTTATGTCTTTATTCATCCATGAAATCTCCTTATTGTTTAGTTTGTTTTTTCCTTTCAGCGGAATATATTTTTCCTGCACTCCGTTGAACAGCATTTTAATGTTTCCCATTGCTGTTCTACATCATTATTTGCCAATATTGATGCCCTTTTCCCCCCAAGTTCTAGTCTCAGCCCCTCAAAATCAGCTTTTCTCCAATCTATGGTTTTCTATAATGTCAGATGTTTACAGGTAATCTTTCAGTTATCTGACATCATTCTCTGACTATATAAGCTGTGTCTTTATGCATCTCTCCACTTCACCTGACGAAGGAGCAGTGCTCCGAAAGCTTGTGACTTCAAATAAAGCTGTTGGACTATAACCTGGTGTTGTGCGACTTCTTACAATTCATTTTGTGTGTGTGGCAATGCTCCCATTAAGTTTGGAGGTCCCGCGCAGGCTGCTCACCGGCTTTTGTAGGGGAAAAAGACTGTGCAACCTTGACAGCTCACCAAAACTTATTAAGTGACCCTCCATCCCAAATAATTGCCCACCCCTACTGCATAGCTAACCATGCCCTCAACTTCTATGCCACTGGCTCATTCCAGGCTGCAAGAGGTGACATTGGCAACATCAGTCAGCTTGCAAATGTTCTCTTTGTAAGGAAACAGCAATACATCACCTTTCCAAAGAGGCTGCCGATCAGGAAAGAGCTCTTGGATTTTCCCGCATTGCTTTTCAACCATGCTTTCAGTTATCTCTCCTAACTCCCCTACTATTACCCAGTGTCCGTTTCCCCTTTGCGAAGCAGCTTGGGATGTTTTCTACGCCAAAGGCAATATACAAATGCTGAGACTGTGAGAACTCCTGGTCCTCTCTGAATAGTGACATGAGATCATTAACATCCATTTCAACAGGCAGATGGGACGTTGTTTTAGCCTCTCACCTAAAGAACAGCAGCTCCATCAATGCAGCATTCCCTCAGTACTGCACTCGAGTGTCAGCCGAAATTACATGCCCAAGTCCTTGTATGAAGTCTTACTCATAATCTTTTCATCTAGAGGCAGGAATACTACCAACTGAGCCAAGCTGACAAAGTGGGCTGAATCTTAGCTCCCAAAAATGGGTGGATTGGGGTCGTGTCAGTGGTTTGAATGCAAAATATCTGGAACAGGAACTGAACCTGCCTTGAACCTGCACACTTCTGCTTTTAACAGAGACGGGACGATGGGCGGGCAACCAATTCGCTTCCAGGAAGGTCATTCAAATATTATAATGAGGCTGCCTGCCTTCATTTTAACAGTCATTCTATTTTTAACCACAGGCAGCCGGGTTTCCCAGACCTTGGGAAACTTGGCAACTGAAAGCAGGTGAGAAGGGCTGAATCCATGAGGTAAGTGCCTTTACAGTACTGCTTGTGGGCCAGGATGAGTAGGAGTGCTTCCTCCAGGCCCAACAAGCTACCCAGTAAGATCCCCCACCCCACACCACAATCTGTCTGCACCCCTCACCACCACTGAAACCCACCCCGACCACCTTCTGCTCCTCCGACCACCATTGGACTCCCCACCCAACCACCATTGGACACACCCTCACCCCCTTCAATTTGGAACCCCAGACCACCCCCCGCAAACTCCTCCTTACTCCTTTATTTTGACGGGAAAAAAAATCATGTTTTAAAAAAAATGCTGGTAGTTAGTATTTTTGCAATGGAAATTCAAATGCTATTTTTCAAAACAACTCCAGTCTCTGATACAACAAATTAGCTGGAGAGTTCTCCCAATGCACTTACCTGCTCTCGTAGGCTTCAACCAGAAAGGACTCCAGTCTGTCAATCAGGCTGCCTGTGGGTGGAAACCCCACTTAAAGGGGCCCTGCAGTTACATTCTGCAGGACATCCGGGAAACCTGTTCTTCCGGGTTTCCCCCTCCCACCCCCTCACACAGAGCTCGCCTCCAGACCAGTATATCAGAAACTACCATGTCATGCAGTACTCCTACAGCAAATGCAAAAGTGAATTAAATTAATTAAAATTGAACCACACATGATGTGGTTGGCATAAGCTGTGTCTGAAGCATCCATGGTTGATCGCGGTTTTCTGCCTAGCTTTTAGCTGTTAGTCCATGCTGCGTGGTTCAATTGTTAACTTGGACATTGATTATCACTAGTAAAGCTCTAATCCAATTCAATATGGCTTAACCGAGCATAGCAGAAACAGATGCCACAAGCCATTCCTCTCTCTCCAGCCTCTAGCCTCCTGAAATTACTGGAGCTGGCATCATATTCCATCTATCACTTGTGTTGATTGATAGAGGATCCCAGTGGATCTGGAATGATCAACCATTAACCAACATAACCTGTGCCTCACTATAACATAATGGGAGAGTCAATAATTTTGTTATGATCTAGTAGTATTAGTAATCATCAATTAAAGAAAACAAACCAGTACATATTAAATATAACATTTTCAGTCAGTCATTATTAGTAAAGTATTTATTTTTATCCTCATCTTTGTTCCTGCCAGACCACCTATCTCACCTCGATACCAAGAGAGTGAGCGGGTGGAACATAGGATCAGGAGTAGGCCATTCAGCCCCACAAGCCTGCTCCGCCATTTGATTGGGGTGGATTCCTCCAAGAACATTAACTATGTCATTCTCTATCAGCAGCAAGAAGCACAGGCCAGCCTGATAAGGCCTCCCCTATTGCTTTTCTCTCCCCTTCAAGAAAATGTTTTGCTTCCACTCAGTGTAGTGGATTCAAATCTGGGTCCTCCTGCTCATGTTGTGCTCCAACAATCAGATTGAAAATGTTTTCTTTGTCTTGTATAAATTTTCCTTTGAATTTAGAAGATTTCTCCATTATCGGTCCAACTCCACAGCAGCACTCTGTGAAGATGCCTGCCGTAATTGCACTGCAAATGCCAAGAGGATGTAGCCATCTTTGACTGTAAACTTGCTACACTTAAAGTTGGTTATAGAGCAGCTCTGGTTAGTCAAAATTACAGTTATTTTTCCTACTTACATATATATTTGTGTCCCTCTTCTCCATTTACAATTGGCCTCACCCATGTTGACCGGTAAATGGACCGATCACCCAGCCTGGCTCCTTCAGGTGGATATATTGTAAATGCCAATTCTATTACTTGCTTCTTTTTTAATGATTCAGGCAGTTTGATAAAGGGACCTGAAAAATAAAAGGAAAATATTAAACAAAATTTTCACTTTTTCTCCAACTTTAACTAAATAGATGCCCATTGCCATGAGCCAGCTACACAGATTTATCTGTGCCTCCTCCCCTTTAATATGTGCTTGTTTTGTACTTCTCTATAGGCCCATTCCAGTTTCCCCTCTTTTTCTGCCTTCAAGGATCAGTGCAGAAGGGCAGACATCTCCAGTGTAACTCCTCGAGCATTCCTCAAGAATGAAAAGGGAAATGATCCAGTCTCACCAAGTTCCACCCTTCCCCTAAAACAGCCAAGCAAAGAACAAAATGACACCTCCAAAGGAACTGGGGAATTTTCAGGCAGGCCTGTAAATGGGCAGGCAGTATAACTACCTGAAACAGGCATAGACTGTCTAAATATGTAAATCGGGGTGCTACGCTGGTTGTAGGACCTCAATTCCAATTTTTAGGTACAAGTGGGCAAGGCTGCTCAAAAAACATCCCAGCAAACTTTTACATTTTTTTGATGAGCTCAGGAGAAGCAGGATTGCTCCTCCTGGGCCCAGTAAAAATACTCTGGCCCGCTGCCAGCCCATTTGAGGCTCCGTGGGGATCGCCTCCCTCTCGTTTCCCCCACAGACCCAACCTGTTGGCTGTTCAGGAAGACAGCTGATTTCCCACCCTTCCAGAACTGGTGAGCCACAGTGGGGTGCCCGCTTGGCATCCACAACTCACTGGCAGTTAATGATGCCTGGACCTCAAATTGGCTCGGGCCTCAGGCCAGTACCAATGGCCAGGCGGAAAGGCTGCTAGGCAGACTTTGGGCTCTACTTGAAAATTTCCCCCTGGGTTTCAATTGCAGATCATCCAGCTGAGAGTTCAATGCTTCTGATCATCTTACTTCAAGCCATTCTTGGTTTCCTGTTTTTTCCTACATAATAGTTAAAGTAAGTGTACCATAACTACCACACTACAATGCTGCTAATAAAATATTTTACGTGAAATTATACAGTTTTCATGCACAATAAGATGTGTGTTAGTCACATCCTATGAATAAAGACTACTGCTCCAAAATTGCTGGAGTATCGCGCCTGCCAGTGTCCTCCAACGCTGACCCCGCCAGAGTATATGGAGTCAGAGGAAGGCACCTAATTAGCATGGCCTAATCTCAGTGCAGGAGTGATTCCTATTTGAACTTCTATCCTTCCTCATGATTTTCATGCACTTTTATCCTCCTTTCAATGTGATAAAAGTTATTGTAACATCAGCAACTCCTTGACCATGTTCTGCAGCAGCTTCTTATAAGCAGCTAACTGCCTCATGCTCCAGATGGGGTCTGACCAAGGCTCCTGCACAACTGAAGTATCGCTTCCACACTTCTGTATTCCAACACTTTTGAGGTAAAGGCCAACATGCCATTAACCTATCTGATTTTTTTCTGTTTGTGCACTAGCTGTTAGTGATTTGTGTACATGGATACCTAAATTCCTTTGCTCCTCCACAGCTCCTAGTCTCATGAAAAACATAAGAAACATAAGAAAAAACCATAATAGTGTATCTCCCAATTAAAAAAATATTCCACTTTATTTTTCTCGGATCCAAAGTAGATGACTTCACACTTCCCTACATTGAACTCTATCTGCTTATTTTTGCCCACTCACTTAGTCTGTCTATGTCCCTTTGTAACTTCCTGCTCCTATCTACACTGCTTACTGTGCCTCCTAACTTAGTGCCACTTGCAAACTTGGATGTACAACTCTGTATTCCTTCATTGAAATGATTAATATATATGGGGAAAAGCTGAGGCCCAAGTACAGATCCCTTGGGAACACCACTAGTCATATCTCGCCAATCAGAGAACGTTCACTTTATCCCTACTCTCTGGATTGGACCCAAAAATGGGTGCGAGGATTGCGAAGCGCGATCTGCCTGCACCCGTTCAAAGTGGTGCAGGCAGCACACAAAATTTGTGCTGCTCCTTCATTATAATGATTGGAGCACTGAGATCAGGAGCTGCTCGTTGGCTCAGGACACAAGAGGGGAGCCAATACCGGGAGCAGTCAACAGCAATGTTCCCTTTAACCTGCGCAGCTGTGTGGCTGCACAGCTGTCTGCCGGTCCCGCGCAGCCTGGGGTCGGCTTTTACAATCTGAAATTTTGCGCACGCACGAAACTTTGAATGGGCCGCGCAGCACGTTAAAAGGGACCGTGCAACCAAATAAAATTCTGCCTCGGCTTGCTGCACTTCTTAAAGGGGAGGTGCTTTTTTGCAGAAGCACCTCATTGTCACTGTGGATGCAGCCATGTCACAACAGGGAAGAGAGAAGCAAGGTGCTTCTCAGATGCAGCACTGGAGGCCTTGGTCCTGGGGGTACACAGAAGACGACAGGTCCTCTACCCACAGGGGGGCAGGAGGCCTTCCAGACAGAAAACCAGAAGGCAGTGGGAGGAGATAGCCTAAGCCGTCAGTGCCATGAGTGTTGCCCTAGGACCTCGATCCAGTGCTGCAAGATGTTTAAAGACCTCACACAAATGGTCAAGTGAGTGAATGCATCTTCAAATGCCATATATCCCACCAACTGCACCACTAGCCACACACACTGCTCAATGCAACACACTCCCATCACTCACCTACCAACAATCTCTAGCAATCACGACTCATACCTCACAATCATAGCTTCAGCTCACCTTCACACACTTACCACTGCTGGAAGCCTCAAACCCACATCTCACATCTTGCACACAATGTCAGCTATTCAACCATGACAGGCACATCACCCAAACACATTGCACCACACTCACTGACACACTTCCCTTTCTCTTGGAGGCCAAGGTGGCTCACAACCATCGTGAGCTGCAGCAGACAGACTGGGGTGAAGCACATCTGCAGAATCTAACCCCCATGGAGGAAACTGTGCTGGAGATAATTGGAAGGGCCATCACTGAGGCCGTGGCGAGCGGCGAGGTTAAAGCATTGCTGATGACGGTATCCTTCATCTCACATGCCACATCCCCCTCATCGCACAATCTCTTCTCACTTACAAGCTGCTGATGGTGTAAGCATGCACATCTTGCTTCCCCCCCTCCCCTCACCACAACCGACCCTTGTGCCTTTCTCCTTTCAGCTACCCAGTAACTGCCAGCAGCCCTACCAGTCCGCGACCAAGTAGAGGAGGAGAGTGATGGAGAAGAAGAGGCACCATCACTCGATTGGACACTCCCAGGCACCAGCTCAGAAAATGGCACTGCGAGAACTTTCTATTTACAATCTATATTAATGATTTGGATGAAGGGACTGAGTGTAATGTAGCCAAATTTGTTGATGATACAAAGATAGGTGGGAAAGCAAATTGTGTGGAGGATGCAAAGAATCTCCAAAGGGATAGGCTAAGTGAGTCGGCAAAAATCTGGCAGATGGAGTTTAATGTGGGAAAATGCGAGGTTATCCACTTTGGTAGGAAAAATAAAAAAGCAAATTATTATTTAAATGGGGAGAGATTACAAAATGCTGAGGTACAGAGGGATCTGGGGGTCCTTGTACATGAATCACAAAAAGTTAGCACGCAGGTACAGCAAGTAATTAGGAAGGCAAATAGAATGTTGGCCTTTATTGCAAAGGGAATGGAGTATAAAAGTAGGGAAGTCCTGTTACAACTGTACAGGGAGTTGGTGAGACCGCACCTGCAGTACTGTGTAGTTTTGGTCTCCCTATTTAAGGAAGGGTATACTTGCATTGGAGGCAGTTCAGAGAAGGTTAATGAGGTTGATTCCGGGGATGAAGGGATTGTCTTATGAAGACAGGTTGAGCAGGTTGGGCCTATACTCATTGGAGTTTAGAAGAATGAGAGGGGATCTTATTGAAGCATATAGGGGGAAAAATTCAGTATCGCCCCGTTTGGGGTGCCATTATCGGCCGCGCACAAAGTTTAGCACCTGGCGTTAATCATCGCCTCTGACGGCAAACTTGGCTTTTATTGCCCCTGGAGGTGATTGGAGCGCTAAATCGGGCGCTTCACACCTGTCTTAAGGCGCAAAGGCCGAGGAGCGAGGCGCTACCTCAGAGCGCTGGCGAAGCAAGGAAGGGCAAATCAAAATGAACCTGCAAAGTGCTGCTCAGTACTCAAAACTCCTTCACACAGCGTTGAATCTCTCCAGAAGTCTCTCTCTCTCTCTCTCTCTCTCTCTCAGAATGCGTGGTGCAAAAATGTCACCGACAAAAAAAGGCAGGAAGCGGTCGCCTTTAAATAGCACTCCCCCAGTTCCTTTCTGACAGCAAAACGCTCCCCTCAACCTGTCGTTGCTAGTGGCAGGCGGTAAGGCAGGGGGCGCCACTCAATATCCGGTCCGGGGCGTTGCACACTCGACTGATGTCACGATCTGCCGGCGCAGGAGATCGTGGCGGTAGTGTTTAGTGCCGCGCAAAATGTCTAGTTAATTTCGCGAGCAGCGCAAACATCGCCGTGCCCGAGCGCTAGTTGCTTTGCGCCCCAATTAGCGCCCTCTTAAGGTGCTAATGGGAGGCGCAAACAACTGAATTTTTCCCGCATAAGATTCTGAAGGGGCTTGACAGGGTAGATGCAGAGAGGATGTTTCCCCTCGTGGGGGAATCTAGAACTAGGGGACATAATTTCAGAATAAGGGGGCACCCTTTTAAATCAGAAATTAGAAGGAATTTCTTCTCTCAGAGGGTCTTGAATCTTTGGAATTCTCTTCCCCAGAGAGCTGTGGAGGCTGGGTCATTGAATATATTTAAGGTGGAGATAGACAGATTTTTGAAAGGTAAAGGAGTCAAGGGTTATGGGGAGCGGGCAGGGAAGTGGAGTTGAGGCCATGATCAGATCAGCCATGATATTATTGAATGGTGGAGAAGGCTCAACGGGCCAAATGACCTACTCCTGCTCCTACGTTTTATGTTCTTATGTTTAGAAGGTAGTATAGAGGCAGGATCTGCGTGTAGTGAATCACCGGGCATGAGTGGGCTGCAGCCATGCCAGGGGAATGGGTAGCTCAGGTGCCAGTTCCCCGGAGGGCAAGAACCTGCTGTCCTTTCTCAAGATGGCAGCATTTGTACTCCCAGCACGTCCACTCCACCAGTGCCCTTGCTGCTGCCTGTCAGCCAGCCAGCCTGGACTGCTGCCGCCTATGCCGAGGTGCGACGGTCTACAGCCAGATCTTCTAGGCCCAGAGCTACTCAAGGTCATCCTGCAAGGCCTTTTGCAGTGTCCCCCATGGAAAGTCAGCAGCCTTCCACCAGCCATGCTGCAGTCACTGGGGTAACACTGTGTAGGAGCACTAGAATTGGCAAAGGAACATGAAGGACAGACACTACGGGAATGCACAAGGGTGATTAGCTAACTTTGTTATGTAGTATTCAATTGAATCATTTATAAATTATGTTTGGAATGTTTGTTTTGTGGTGGCTCTCATTTCAGCTTTGTTCCCAAAAAGGTGCTGTGATGTTCCGTGACAGAGGGATGGTAAGGTGGGGAGGTGTTGGGCAATGGGGTTCTGGGGTATCATTCATTGGGATCAAAGTCTGATGAGGCGCTCACGGACAGCCCATCCGGAACAGGGAGCTGCTACCTGCCTTCTCCTCCTCCTCCTCCTGAGGTAGTTGCGGAATCGATGGTAGCAAGGGCTGCGCCCTCATAATAGCCAAATTGTGAAGGATGCAGCAGACCACCACAAAATGGGACACCCGCTCCAGCGTGTGCTGGAGGGCTCCTCCCGAGTGGTCAAGTAGCGGAACCGTTGCTTTAGCACCCCGATGGTCTGCTTATGAGGTTTCTTGTGGCAGCACGGCTGACATTATATGACTGCTGGCCACTACTGGTGGGGTTGTGGAGGAGAGTCATCAGCCAGGTGTCTCCGGGCAGCCACCCTCGAGTTCAACGTGCCACAGTGGACATGCGCAGGATGAAGGAATCATGACTGCTCGGTCATTCATCGCCATGATGGGCTGGGCATGGTTGCACTCCAACTGAGTGCACACCAAGTGAGTGGTAGCCTTTGCAGTTGTGGTACATCTCAGGATTGCTATGTGGCACCCGAAAAGCCACGTGTGTGCAGTTAATGGCGCCCTGCACCATGGGAAGCCCAATATCCTGGCTAAGCCACATGCGCGCTCGTCCTGTTTCTTTCTGTTCAGAGAGAAGACAATGAAGTCCCTTCTCCTGGAGTACAGAGCCTCTGTGACTTCCCGGATGCACGTCCTTGGTGAAGAGGACCCTCCGAATACACTGCTCCTGGCTCAAGTGCAGGTAGGAGAAGTGCTCTCGGAAGACCCTAGGTGGGTAAGGCCTGCTGCTTAGAGCCCTCCTGCTCCTCCTCCACCCTCTGCAAGCAGCTTGTCCTCTGCTTTGCTGTCTCTGCTCCATCACTTTGTCATGCTGCAGCACGAGAGGGACTTCAAGTAGAGCCACCATGTCTGGGAGCACGTGGTCTGTCCAGAACCCTTGAATTCAAAAGCAAGGCCTTCTACACTTGCAGACCACTCCCTGTTGCCTCACCAGCTTTAAATAACTCTAGAAAGCTCCAAACAGTTCCACAAACTTACACAGAACCAGTAGATATCAAAAAGCAAGTCACCTGAAAGTTGTTGATGATCCCTTTAAATACTGCTGTTGGGGTTCCATTGTGCAGGTGAATGCACATTCAGCTGTGCGTGCTTTGGAGAGGGCATACAGTCAAGCAGCGATGTCCAAAATAGCAAGTCTTGCGTCCAATCAGCGTGGGGTTACAATCTGCCTCATTAGCATTCTTCTGCGACCACAGGCAATGGCCACACTACCGACCTGCCCAAAATGGCGGCTGCTGCAGCCAGAAAACACCAGAAGCGAGGCAGCCGCCAATGTTTTGCTGAAACTGGCCTGAACAACCGGCGCTAATGTGTCAAATTTCGCGGCCTCTGTCTCCTACCCCCCAACCCATGTTACAAGGTTATCTCCACGGTTAGCTAGGATGACCATCTCTCTGGCTTTTCCTCTTTAAGCAGTGCAACTGGGTTTGGCAGCTCAGTGATGCAGGAACTGAAGCTTCATCATCCACTGCCATGGTCTAGCACCAACATAATTCAAACCCACTATACCACCTGTGCTGTTTTACAGCAGTGATTTATGACTGGAGGTTTGTGGGTCTCACATTATACTGCTAAAGCAGCTCCTTTCTGAGCAATATTGATTCTGCTCTTTACATTGCATGAATTAGTGTAATATAAAAACAACTTGCATCTGCTAGTCCCTCTTCTTTCCAGTGCTGTCTGCCTTTCTATTTGCTTACACCTGCTCTTTCTTCACACCATCTCTCTGCCTCAGAATCTCTCTCCTGCCTGCTATGCTTTATGTTAGATAATGCCTCTATCTGAAAAATATTTATTTGAGCACAGAGCAAGACTCAATGGGCTAGAAATTCATCTACTTACCGCCACTCCGTAGCGCCATGAAATGGCAATAAAATGGCAGCCGTCGCTCTTTCACCAGCTAGTGGCGGGTCCTGCGGCGGCCGCCATATTCATCTTACCCTTTGCGTTGCCAGTAACTGGCAGCACCCTGGGAAAATAAATGGCAGAGTGGTGACGTCAATCGATGTGCAATGCCGACTTAACGTCACCAATGTGAACTTTGACCCTAGGGGTCCGAAGCACGCCAGGTTAACCTGGCAAGCAAGCAGACTGACAGTGGAGATGTCAGCTCCTCTTAAAGGGAATGTTAGGTTTTGGACTGTTTTTTTTTTGATATTATTGAAGCGGTGGCTTGCTGCAAAAGATATGAAAAGTTTTTTACGTGTGTAGCGAGTGATGCTGGACATTTGCAATGGCTCAGATGGTAAATGAAGGCCTTTGATAAGACACAACATGTTGCGAATACTCAGCAGGTCACACAATATCTGTGGAGAGAAAAGCAGAGTTCACATCTCAGGTTGAGATGCTACCTGACCAGTTGAGTTTTTCCAGCATTTTACACTGTCATTTCACATTTACAGCATCCGCTTGCAGAGGGAGGAGGAAGACACAGAAGAGGAGGAAGCCGCAGAGGAGGAAGCCACAGTGGAGGAAGCAGAAGAGGAGGAATCAGACGGAAGGATGCATCCCAGACAGCACCTTTGTAGCTGGGATATCCGGGATGGAATCAGCTGCCTGCGGTCCCAGTGACCACAACCCCAATTCCCCAGCCAACATTTGTCCCACATCTTACCTTCCCTCTGTTACTGACCACTGCAGCGTCCCCTTGGCCACGATGCTGAAATAAGCCACCACAAGGCAAACTTTCCAATCCATCTATCTATATACATCTATCCATCCAATGTGACATCAAGAAATCAACTAATCACCCTTGTGCATTCTCTTAGTGACTATCTTGTGTGTGCCTTTGCCTAGCCTACTGATGTCATGCAGTGCTACCCCAGTGGCTGCAGCATGGCTGGTGGAAGGCTGACTTCTAGTCAAATATCCTACACTGCAAATGTCCTTGCTGGTCAACCTTGAGGAGCTGGTGGCTGAGAGTGTCAAATTAATTTTCTTCTGTTCTTGTTCTTCTTCACTCTCCTTGTTGATCCACTGGCTGGGCAGGCTGTATTTCTTGGGTGTGAAATGAGGAAGGCACAAGGGTGGAGTTGTGGTGAGGGGAGGGCAGGAAAGTAAGAGGTGCATGCAAGTAGGAGGTTAACGTATCAGGATACCACCATCCTTTCAGCCCCGCCGATGGCCAAGGGCTGAGCCATGCCCCTGCCAAGAATGGTCAGCACCGTCTCCTCCAAAGGGATGAGGTGAGGCTAGGAATGGGAGATATGCCTCGTGATTGGTGCAGATTGTTGATAGATGAGTGATTGGGGGTCGTGCATTGAGCAGCTTGTGACGCTAGTGGTGCTGTTAGTAGAAGATGGCTTTTGAAGATGCATTCACTGACTTTGCCCAGTGGTCTGAGGTCATGAAGCTTCTTTGGGCACTGGAGACAGTTGGTGGGGACGACACTGATGGCAGGTATGGCCTCAGTGAAGTAGTCCCACATCCTTCTTTGTGGGTAGAGGTTCTGTCTTGCAGCGTTGAACCCCTGCACAATATGGAGTGCTGCGTGTAAGACCCTGGGTGCCCCTACCCTGGCTTGATGCGCCATTTGTGTTTGTGCTGAGACAGTTTTCCCATTTCTTGAGGTTAGGAAGGTAATTTAGCTTTATGAGCTGAATATTCACATTTGGGACTTCTTTTTAATGTTAAATATTTTTTAAAAGGCAGAAAGGGCTGAAAACTGCATTGTTTCACTTCATTTTATTTTGTATTGCTTCAGTGTGCATGGCCCCTTTAATTCTCAGACCTCTTCAACACCCACAATTCCTTGCAGGCTCCACAGTCTCAATTCCAGAAGCTGTGCGAAGCTACAGTACCACACCTGGTGAGGAACTTCATTTCGGATGCCTCCAGCAACACCACCAGGACGGCGTTGCACAGAAGGTAAGTGCTGCGCCATCAATTTTCATGCCCCCCAGATCAATTTTGCTCCATTAGCGTTGCCATCATTTTCAGTGGCTGTTAACTCCAGTTGCCAGTGACACTGGGAACTTTGCTGGCTAACACAAACTTTTCCCCCCATTTATTTTTTGGATGCACTACAATTCTAGTATGTCAAATTGCTAGCGATCCAACCTTTGTGCAAAATACTAACTTCAGCCCTTGAACTGAAAGGCAGAATTTTCATATTTAAGGAACAAAGGTAATTGACTTGTGGTGTAAATGAAACACGCATTGGGATAGCAATAGATTCTGGAAAATAAATTATCCATAATACAGTCAGTATAAAATATTGACAAGTTGTGCAACCCCACCCTATATGATGGGTTATTTTCTGAAATTCACTGCTTCTCAATATGTACACTACATAACACTTAACATGCTGATAGCAAAAGGTTAAGAACTTCCACAGCATATGCATTACTGACTTCAAACAGATTAAATGAACATCTGGCAAACTTTGCAACGGTATTAAAGAGTTACATAAGAACAGACATGTTCTTTAAGTTCAATAAATTGAAGATGTGTGTCACCAAGTAAACACACAAGACAAGACTAGTTGTTATCTGTTTATACACTGTATGGATAGATCTGCGTTTATGTGTTCAACCATAAATGTTTTTTTCGGTGCTTTGGCAACATAAGATGTACCTTGTCATGCCAATAAAGCAATTTGAATTGAAATTGAATTGAATTGAATTATTGTGAATTTTGATCTGAGCACAGAATGCCTTTAAAATTTCTTTGCTCTGATTGAAAAAGAGTTTTTGTGAAACTGGTTTCTTATTTTAGTACCTTAATGATAATTACATTCAAGGCTGGAGGCTGTTAAAATTATATTTTTATGATTCAAAATTTACTTTCCAATCTATGGGAAAGTTTTAAATAAATCAGGCATCATAAAATCTTCTAACACAGTCTCTGTAGAGCAACAAATTTGGATGTTTGGGCTAGATTTCCCTCACTTTGTTAATTTTAGTGAGAATGTAGGCGTGAGCAAACGGATGTGCAATAGGGATAGAAAGCATTGCTATTCAACTGTCTTGCACTCTGAAAATTCCTCTTTCTCCAAAATGTATCCAGCAACATTAAAAACAATTGAACAAACAATCTGGGGTAGAATTACCCCAGAGGTTCTTCAATCTCTCACTGTATCTTCTGTGGAAGATTGGCGGAAACCCCGCAGAAACGGTGGAAACATCCATTTACCCATTGTTGCCGGGGTTTCCGTAATCTTCCAGCAAAGTTTGTAGGATTCGCAAAATTTCCACATTCCCCCAAAGTTATTAATAAAAGGGACCCTGCATGGACATTTTTTTTTTAAAAGGGTACCCAAAAGATGGCGTCCGCACCTCATGACCAAAAGCCTGCAAGATTTTAAAAGCTTGGACTCTGTGGCAGCACAAGCAGCTTTTGGGGAAATCGAAACCTAAAATGCAGTTTCTGTGAAAAGGACTTTGTGTTTTGGAAAAGCAGACAGCAAACATTGAATATGCATTAAGCCAGATTATAGACAGATCAGAACTAGTTAGGCCTATACTTGAGACCATCAAGTTGTCTGCATAAATAATCGGAAACAGTTTAAGGAAGCCATCGAGGCTGGACAGGCCGATTAGAATGCATTAACAACAATACAGCTCGGACATCAAGTCATTAGGTGCGATAAACGGCCATCTAAAAACAGTTATTTTAAATTGCTATAATTATTTAAAACAGCCCGTCAAAATTGGAACAATGAACTAACCTGATTTGGCGCGCAGATGAGGGGGCTTCGAAAAAAGAGTATAACTGCAGGCCCCGGGGTAGCAATCTCTCTCTGCTCTCCCTTGCGCTTGGCCCTCGCTCTTGGTTCCTGGCTCACTCGTGCCCTGGCCTCGTGGCAGGTCTCTCCTCGCTCCCTGCGGTGAGATTTCAGCAGTAAAAGACACCGGCCTAGAAATTGGGGTGAGGCGCCAAACTGGCGCCAAGTTCGCCTGGGCGCAGATTTTTGCGCAGCGTTCGGAGCAGTAGCAATCGTCAGATATTCAGCCTCAGTGCCCCTAGAGGGGATGGGGCACGGCTCGAGGCGCTCCGCGTCCCTCTTAGGGCACTGAAAGTGAATTTCGCAGCACAACGTGCCGCAGCGCCACACGCTGCGGTACTGCAAGCCTTCCTCCCATTGTTAAGGGGGAGGGGCCTGCAGCAGTGCGAACCCCGATCGCGAGTGCCGGCAAAAGAGCCCGGCACCGTGGAGAAGTGCTGGGCTCTCGGGAAACAGCCAGCAATGCCGCGGGGGGGGGGGGTGGGATCTGGAGGCCGGGGACGGAGGTGCTGGCAGGCGGCCGCCGAAAAAAACGGCCGCCCCGCACCTCCACCTTAACTTGCGCCTCTGCCAGTGCAGTAAGGCCCCGTGAACCGGGCGCGGGTAGTGAACAGCGCAACACTACCAAATATCGTGATCGGGGCGCGAATGGGGTGCTGCGCACACCGATGACGTCATCGGTGGCGGCGCAGCGCAACAGGCTAACGCCACCATTAGCGCCCCTGCTGAATATCGCGGGAGGCGCAGCCAGTGGTGCTACAGCCACTGGCTGTCTCTTTAGGCGCTAACAGGTAGCGCTACTCACCCAATTTCTCCCCCACCATACCAACAGCCGGGGAGGGTAACGAGACCCGAGTCCCTAGTCATCCAGGACGCCCAGGCCGCAAAAAGGGGGCGAGACGAAATTGAGCAGGTAGCCCAGGACTTGTATAGTAGTCCGGCGAGATGAGACGAGTAGAGACGAAGAAGACGATAACAACTTGATAAGAGCAGAGCAGGGCAGCGAAAAAGTATCGATAAAGACCAAGCGCCTAGTTATAAGCTGGCGCTTGGGAAGACGAACATCTTGTTGAACACTGCGATAACACAGGTGTCTACGCCACAACGAATATACTGGCGTTTGACGCGTGGGTAGCAAAATCTAAACGGCAAAGACTGTTAACTGTCCGATAAACATAACGTTACTGTCAACGACCGCCCGAGGGAGAAAGAGGAGAACCCATCGAGACGAGACGACGATGGTAGCTGAAGAGAAGAAGGTGTGTCGCAGTGGCAGCTCCAGCACTGCGCCCCTGAAGACCATGTGGCGACGGGGTACCTAAGAGGACACAGAACCAAACCTCAAAATCAGCATTTCGTTAACAGTTGGCTTTGCTTGGATTAGTGAGCATGAATTTTGGCCCCTCATAGCTTAATCTAGTTAGGTATAGGGGGTGGGATAAGGATAAGGGGATTGTTGACATAGTTTGTTTTCCCTCGATGTGCCGTGTGTTCCCCATTCCCTGTATAAGTATAGTTATTTTGTGCTTGCCTGTAATTTTATACTGGTAACTTCTCGTAAGACTGTTAATTTCTGTTTTAATAAAAATCTCGGTTTTCTTACATCCAAACCACCTGTCTACTCGAGTCTTTCTGTATCGCTGCCTGTACCTAAGTCCGGTGTCTAGAACCCAAGGGGCGTGGGAGCGATTCGAACCGCTCACAAACAGTCAGGCAGTCAGGGGCATAACTGACTGGGCGCATGCACCACACCCGCCACCACCCCCCTTACAAGTTACAGTGGGATATCAGGAGAGCCCCTGCAGAAATTATTGGCGTCTAGTTTTAGATTGTTAAAGACCTTGTTATTGATGATGAACTTATGCAGCACTTCATGGTTGCACAGTTGAATGGAAAAGTGAATATTTACTCCAGATCAGACTTTGAATTGTTGAGGTTAAGGAACAGGAAGGATAATATTCAGTCTAATGCTTGGCAACTGAGGGGCTGGATAACTAATTCATTTGTGTTTCAGGTGGTCTCCAAATCTAAAGCAAGACCCCAGTCAGGAATGTAGTCAACAGAAAAGTCCCAAGGTTTCTCCCTCGACCATTCCTCAGAATAAATTCAGTTACTGGGATGTTGTATTAAGTGAACTGGGAGTCAAATAGAATCCAAGGGACTATCGAGATGTTTTTGCACAAATAGTGTGTTTTTATACTAATTTACAAAACATTGAAAACTAAATCCATTTTATATTAACAGCAAGCACCTATGTAACTGTGCTGTGTATTTTATTATTAATAATGAGGAATATTCATCCAAGCTACGTAACTCAGATCCTTTACTGGGGTGCTTCGTCACAGTGATGCCTCCTAATGTTTTGCAATTGAGAAAACTGCACCAATTTAATGTTGATTCAATCCAACTCAGCAGCCAACCACCATTTGCGACACTGGCACTCAGACAGCACCCAGACAAAGCATCAGGATAGGTCATAGGAAAGCATGTCTAAGTACCCAGGGGAAACACAGTGATAAGAAGCTGGGTACTATATTGATGTGCAACTGTGCAGAAGAATAGTTAATCAGATGCTGTTGTTTGGATTGGCCACGATGTTCAGTGAGCTCATTATGTCTCGCAAGGTCTGACTTGGGCGAAGTACTATCTCAGTGAATAAACAGAGAGAGTAAAACTAAACTGAAACTGAAATGCTGAAAAACCTGAGAAATTCAGGGCTATTTCATGTATTTTCAGCAAGGGAAGGATAGCTGCTCCTTTTGGTTGGGGTAAGGGATTCATTAAATCAGCCATTTGCATGGCTGGTTGAGTGCCTTTACACTCACTGTTTTCACCAAGGTGACAGGCAGCACTCCCCCTTTGATAAACAGAAATGATCCAAATGCAGGCCAATTTACAGCATGTCTTCCTCTGTGTCTTTCTTGCAGGATTTAAACATTTGCAGTAGAAGAAAAATACAATTTGAAAAATCAGAATACAGTTCGTCGAGCTGATTTCTGCAAATGCGCAATTGAAGTTTGCCCTTCTATCAGTGGGAATTGTTGGGGGGAAAGGGAGAGTTACCCCCATTAATCCACTAATCCTCCAGTTATACCCCAGCCAGCAAAAAACACACTCTCACAAACACATTGTGAATATATATTGCCAATATGCACTACATATTGTGTGTGTGCGTCTAAATAGAAATTAAATTCCAATAAATGATTGCTGGACACTAAATGTGAATTAACAAATGCTCATCACAAAAAGTGACATCGGCACAAGGGAAAGAGCTGATTGGTGAGCAGCTGGTGAGTGTATTTTTTTTAAGTTTATAAGTTTATTTCTGCTAAGTTAGTTAATAACCTATTAAATAGAGGGAAAGAGCTGATTGGTGAGTAGCTGGGGAGTGTTTTTTGTTAAATTTTAAGTTTATTTCTGCTGGGTTAGTTCTTAGTCTATTAAATAGAGGCATGGCAGGGCAGCTCAGTCCTGTGGAGTGCACATCCTGTGCCATGTGGGAAGTCCTGGATGCTTTGTGTAGCCTGGATGGCCACAAGTGCAGGAAGTGTCACCAGCTACAGCAACTCGAGCTCCGGGTTTTGGAGCTTGAGCGGGTGGCTGGAATCACTGCGGTGCATCCGCGAGGCTGAGAGTTAGGTGGATAGCAAGTTTCTAGAGGTGGTCACTCTGCAGCTTAAGATTGTGCAGGCAGAGAGGGAATGGGTGACCGCCAGACAGAAGAGGAGGACCAGGCAGGTAGTGCAGGAGTCCCCGGAGTGCATCATGCTCTCCAACCAGTATTCTGTTCTGAGTACTGGTGAGGGCGATGGTTCCTCTGGGGAGTGCAGCCAGAGTCAAGTCCACGGCACCATGGGTGGATCAGCTGCACAGGGGGGGGAGGAAAAAGAGTGGAAGAGCAACAGTGGTAGGGGATTCGATAGTTAGGGGAGCAGACAGGCATTTCTGCGGCCGTAGACATGACTCCAGGATGGTATGTTGCCTCCCTGGTGCCAGGGTCAAGGATGTCACTGAGCAGCTGCAGGACACTGCACATCCAGAGGTCATTGTCCATATCGGTACTAACGACATAGGCAGAAAGAGGGATGAGCTCCTGCAGGCAGAGTTTAGGGAGCTAGGAGAGAGATTAAAAAGCAGGACCTCAAAGGTAGTAAATCTCTGGATTACTCCCAGTGCCACGTGCTAGTGAGTACAGGAATAGGAGGATAGAACAGATGACTGCATGGCTGGAGAGATGCTGCAGGAGGGAGGGATTTAGATTCCCGAGGCATTGGGACCGTTTCTGGGGAAGGTGGGACCTGTACAAGCCAGACGGGTTACACCTCAACAGAGCCAGGACCAATATTCTTACGGGGAGGTTTGTTAGTGCTGTTGGGGAGGGTTTAAACTAGCTTGGCAGGGGGGTGGGCACCAGCATATAGGAGTAGAAAAGAGGAATAAGGTGCATAAAAGAGTGAGTGTGTTGGACAGTACTAGAGAAGATAGTACTAGAGGCGATAGTAGTACCTTATTAGGTAGGAGCAGACTAAGAAAGACTACGAAAAATTCAAAAATGGGTTTAGAATGCATGTACGTAAATGCACAAAGTGAGGTGAATAAGGTTAGTGAGCTACAAGCACAATTAGCTGTGTGGCAATATGATGTGGCAATAACGGAAACATGGCTTAAAAACGGTGAGGACTGGGCACTTAATATTCAAGGGTACAAGGTGTTCAGAAAAGATAGGGAAGGAAAAAAGGGAGGTGGGGTGGCAGTGCTGATTAAGGAAGATATTGTAGTGTTGGAAAGGGAGGATGTTCTTGAGAGGACTAGGACAGAATCCATTTGGTTAGAGTTGAGGAGCAATTAAGGGTATGATCACGCTATTGGGGGTATTCTATAGGCCTCCAAATAGTGAGAGGGAGGTAGAGGAACAAATCTGCAGGGAAATCGCAGAGATATGCAAGAGCTATAGAGTGGTGATATTGGGGGACTTTAATTACCCAAATATCGATTGGGATAATGTTAGGGTGAAGGGAAAGGAGGGGGAGGAATTTCTGAAATGTGTTCAGGAGAACTTCCTTGACCAATATGTTCTTGGCCCAACTAGGAAGGCAGCATTGCTGGATCTGGTGCTGGGAATGAGGTGGGCCAGGTCGACCAAGTGTCTGTGGGAGAACACTTGGATATGAGTGATTATCGTATCATAAGATTTAGATTAGCAATGGAGAGGAGCAAGGAACAATCTAGAGTGGAACTTCTAAACTGGAATAGGGCTAACTTCAATGGGATGCGAAAGGATCTAGCTAGGGTAAAATGGAACCAAAGACTGACAGGAAATCTGTAATGGAACAATGGGTGATCTTTAAGGAGGAGACGTTCCAAGTACAGGCTAGGTACATTCCAACAAGAGGGAAGGGTAAGGGAACCAAAGCAAGGGCTCCTTGGATGACGAGGGAGATAGAGAAGATGATGAAACAAAAAAAGAGGGTGTATGATGCATGTCAAGTGAATTCTTTAAGGGAGAACCAGACCAAATACAATAAGTTGAGAGGGGATGTGAAGATGAAAATAAGATTGGCAAAGAGAGAATGAGAGTAGAATGGCGGTTAACATAAAAGGGATCCCAAAACCTTCTACCGGCATGTAAACAGTAAGCGGGTAGTAAGAGGCGGGGTGGGACCTATTAGAGACAAAGAAGGTGATATATGCTTAGAGGCGCAGGGCAAGGCTAGAATACTCAATGAGTACTTTGTATCGGTGTTTACTAAGAAGGTGGATATTGACAAACTATCAGTAGAAGTGGAAAAGTTAGAAGCAACGGAAGGGGTGAAAACTGATAGACAGGATATACTAGAAAGGCTGGGTATGCTTAAAGTGGACAAGTCGCCTGGTCCAGGTGGCTTGCATCCCAGGTTGCTAAGGGAATTGGGGGAGGAGATAGAGGAAGGGCTTGCCATAATTTTCCAATCTTCCCTAGATGCGGGGGAGGTGCCTGAGGATTGGAAAGTGGCAAGTCTGACACCATTGTTCGAGAAAGGGTGCAAGGACAAGCCTAGTAACTACAGGCTGGTCAGTTTAACATCAGTGGTGGGTAAAATTTTAGAAACAATAATCAAGGAAAAAATTAACAGGCATTTGGAGAGGTTTAAGCTAATTAAGGAGAGCCAACATGGGTTTGTAAAAGGCAGATCGTGTTTGACTAATCTAATTGAATTTTTGAATGAAGTAACAGAGAGGACTGATGAAGGGAATGCAATGGATGTTGTCGACATGGATTTTCGGAAGGTGTTTGACAAAGTACCACATAGAAGGTTGGTTAACTAAATTGAGGCTCATGGAATAGATGGGTCAGTGGCAGCTTGGATAAGGAATTGGCTTAAGGACAGAAAACAGCGAGTTGTGGTAAATGGCTGTTTTTCAGACTGGAGGATGGTAGACAGTGGTGTTCCCCAAATGTCAGTGCTGGGGCCACTGCTTTTTTGATATATATAAATGACCTGGATATTGGAATACAGAGTAGAATTTCTAGATTTGCCAATGACACCAAATGTGGGGGTGTGGCAAACAGTGATGATGATATCAATCGACTGCAATAGGACATAGTAAGGCTAGCAGAATGGGCAGACAAGTGGCAGATGGAATTTAATACAGAGAAGTGTGAGGTGATGTATTTTGGCAGAAGGAACAGGGAGAGGCAATATACACTTAATGGCACAGTTTTAAAGAGTGTGCAGGGACAGAGGGACCTGGGTGTTAATGTGCATAGGTCCCTGAAGGTGGCAGGACATATTGAGAGAGTGGTTAACACAGCATATGGGATCTTGGGCTTCATAAATAGAGGTATTGAGTACAAAAGTAGAGAAGTTATGCTGAACATTTAAGCACTGGTTAGGCCACAACTGGAGTATTGCATCCAGTTCTGGTCGCCATACTTTAGGAAGGATGTGAAGGCCCTTGAGAGGGTGCAGAGGAGATTTACCAGAATGGTTCTGGGGGTGGGGGATGTTAGCTACAAGGGTAGGTTGGAGAAGCTGGATTTATTTTCATTAGAGCAAAGGAGATTGAGGGGTGATTTGATAGAGGTGTACAAGATTATGATGGGTTTAGATAGGCTAGATGGGGAAAGGCTGTTCCCACTAGTTGATGGTACAAGGACTAGGGGACACAGATTTAGCAGGATAGAGCGGGAGAGTGGTACTGACTGGATTGCTCTACAGAGAGCCGGCATGGACTCGATGGGCCGAATGGCCTCCTTCTGTGCCGTTCTGACTCTATGGGGGAGAAATTTGATTATGAGAGTAAGCTTGCAGGGAACATAAAAACTGACTGTAAAAGCTTCTGACATGAATCTTGTCATTCATGTGGAAATGACTTATGAAATAATACTGGGTGGCCTGCTGGTGGCGCTGTCCAGGGAGAGTACAAATACTCGGGCATGGGCCCAGCTTGCTCAGGACATTCTTTAACAGGAACTGGTGAAGGACACAACTAGTTCTCCATGATGAAAAACAGTTGATTAAAGCCTTGTTTAATACTCAAACCAAGTGCCTAGTAGTTTTCTTATGTCAGCTTCTATAGATATGTGAAGAGAAAAAGATTGGTGACGTCAAGCGTAGGTCCCTTGCAGTCAGAATCAGGGGAATTTATAATGGGGAACAAAGAAATGGCTGACCAATTAAATACATACTTTGGTTCTGTCTTCACCATAAAGGAGGACACAAATAACCTCCCAGAGATGTCAGGGAACATAATAGGGTCTAATGAGAGGGAGGAATTGAATGAAATCAGTACTTGTAGTGAAATGGTGTTAGGGAAATTGACGGGATTGAAGGCCGATAAATCCACAGGGCTTGCTAATCTACATCCTAGGGTACTTAAGGAAGTGGCCCTAGAAATAGTAGATGCATTGCTGGTCATCTTCCAAAATTCTATAGACTCTGGAACAGTTCCCATGGATTGGAGGATAGCTAATGTAACCCCACTATTTAAAAAGGTTGTTAGAGAGAAAACGGGGAATTATAGACCGGTAAGCCTGACATCGGTAGTGGGGAAAATGCTAAAGTCCATTATAAAAGATGTAATAGCAGAGCACTAAACAGTGACAGGATCGGACAAAGTCAACATGGATTTACAAAAGGTAAATCATGCTCGACTAATCTACTGGAATTTTTTGAGGATGTAACTGGTAGAATAGATAAGGGAGAAGCAGTGGATGTGGTGTATTTGGTCTTTCAGAAGGCTTTCGATAAGGTCCCACATACAAAGTTAAAGCACATGGGATTGGGGGTAAGGTACTGACTTGGATAGAGAACTGGTTGGCAGACAGGAAGCAAAGAGTTGGAATAAACGGGTCTTTTTCCGAGTGGCTGCAAGGATCGGTGCTAGGACCCCAGCTATTCACAATATATATTAATGATCTAGGCGATGGAACTAGATGTAATAGCTCCAAGTTTGCAGATGACACAAAGCTGGGTGGGCGTGTGTGCTGTGAGGAGGATGCAGAGAAACTCCAGTATGATTTGGACAGGTTGGGTGATTGGGCAGATGCGTAGCAAATGCAGTATAATGTGGATAAATGCGAGGTTATCCAGTTCGGTGGCAAAAACAGGAAGACAGATTATTATCTGAATGGCAATAGATTGGGAAAAGGGGAAGTGCAACGATACCTGGGTGTCCTTGTGCACCAGTCGCTGAAGGTAAGCGTGCAGGTGCAGCAGGCAGTTAAGAAGGCAAATGGTATGTTGGCCTTCATAGTGAGAGGATTCGAGTACAGGAGCAAGGATGTCTTGCTGCAGTTCTACAGGGCCTTGGTGACACCACACCTTGAGTATTGTGTGCAGTTTTGGTCGCCTTATCTGAGGAAAGATGTTCTTGCCATGGCAAGAGTGCAACGAAGATTCACCAGACTGATACCTGGGATGGCAGGAATGACATATGAGGAGAGATTGGGTCGATTAGGCTTATATTCGCTAGAGTTTAGAAGAATGAGAGGGGATCTCATTGAAACTTATAAAATTCTAACAGGGCTAGACAGACTAGATGCAGGAAGGATGTTCCCGATGGCAGTGGGACCAGAACCAGGGGTCACAGCCTAACGATAAGGGGTAAGCCATTTAGGACTGAGAGGAGGAGGAATTTCTTCACCCAGAGAGTGGTGAACCTGTGGAATTCTCTGCCACACAGGGCAGTTGAAGCCAATTCATTAAATATATTCAAGAAGGAGTTGGATATATTTCTTGAGGCTAAAGTGATCAAGGGATATGGGGAGAAAGCAGGGACAGGGTACTGAATTTGGATGATCAGCCATGATCTCATTAAATGGCAAAGCGAGCTCAAGGGGCCAAATGGCCTACTCCTGCTCCTATCTTCTATGTTAAAGGGGCAATGCGTTGTCATTTTCTTAAAAGGACAATGCCATCTGAAATGCTAAAAATAAAAATGATGTAAAAATAGGCAGTTTTCAGCCCTTACAGCTCAACTGCCTTCTGAAAAAAAAATTAACTTTTGAATTTTTTTTTCCAAGTGGCAGTATTCAGCTCTTAAAGCTGAATTCACCTTCCGCACCTAAAAAAATGGGAAAAGTGCTTCTGCACTAACACAAACGGTTTAGCAAGCCAGAGAAGGAGCACCCAGGGTCTTGCACGCAGCACTCCAGAAAGAACGATGTGCAGGGGGTCAACATTGCAAGAGAGGTCCTCCACCCACAGGGGCCAGGAGGCCCTCCAGAAAGAACGATGTGGGAGTAGATCGCTGAGGCCATCATGGCCAGCAGTGTCAACCCCAGGCCTGGCTCCAGTGCCCAAAGAAGATTCATGACCTCAGGCCAGTGGTCAACTTCAAAAGCTGTCTCCTACCAACTGCATCACTAGCCTTACACACATCTCAAAGCACAACTCCCCCCCCCCCCGCAACCCCCCCCCCCACCCAATCACTCACCTGCCAACAGTTTGTACCAATCATGAGGCACATCTCCCATTCCTAGCTTCACCTCAACCCCTTGGAGGAGACAGTGCTGGCCATTCTTGGCAGGGGCTGAGCCCTTGTCCTGCAGTGGAGCTGAAAGGATACAAGATGCTGGTATCTTCCTACGTTAGCCTCCTCCTCTGTCCCTCTCCTCACCACAACTCCACCCTTGTGCCTTCCTCATTTCACACACCCAAGAAATGCAGCCTGCCCAGCCAATGGTTGACTAAGGAGAGGGAGAGGAAAGTGAAGAAGATGAAGAAACACCATCACTCGATTTGACACTTGCAGCCACCAGCTCCTCAAGGTTGACCAGCAAGGTCATTTGCAGTGTCACCCACTGAAAGTTAGCAGCCTTCCATCAGACAGGCTGCAGCCACTGGGGTAGCACTGCGTGACATCAGTAGGATAGGCAAAGGCACACACAAGACAATCACTAAGGGAATGCATAAGGGTGATGAGTTGATTTCTTGATGTCATATTGGATGGATAGATGTATAAAGTTGGATTGGAAAGTTTGCTTTGTGGTGGCTTTTACTTCAGCATAGTGACCAAGAGGACACTGTGATAGTCAGTAACAGAGGGAAGGTAAGGTGTGGGACAAATGTTGAAAGGCGAATTGGGGTTGTAATCACTGGTACTGCAGGCGGATGATTCCATCCCGGATATCACAGCCAGAAAGGGGCTGTCTGGGTTGCATCCTTCCTTCTGCTTCCTCCTCTTCTGATTCCTCCTCTTCTACATCTTCCTCTTCTGTGTCTTCCTCTTCTCTTCTGTGTCTTCCTCTTCTGTGTCTTCCTCTTCTGCGTTTTCCTCTTCCCTCTGCGAGCAATGCTGGAAATCTGAAATAAAAGCAGAAAATGCTGGAAACACGCAGCAGTTCAGGCATTATCTCGACCTGAGACATGAACTCTGTTTCTTTCTCCACAGATGCTGCCTGACCTGCTGAGTATTTGCAGCATTTTCTGTCTTCTCAGAGGCCTTCCTTTACCATCCGAAGCCTTTCAAGCGTCCAGCAGCACATCCTGCACACTTAAAAAAACTTTTAACATGTATTGCAGCAAGCCACTACTTCAATAAAAATTTTTTAAATCCAGTCGAAAAGCTTAAATGCAAACTTACCTGAAAGATGTGTGTGTCCCTTTAAGAGGTGCTGACAGCGCCTCTGTCAGTCTGCTGAACGCTGGGTTTTCATGGCGAGCTTAGGACCCAGCGCGGAACTCAGCGGTAAGGTCCAAGTTCGCTGAGGTGATGTTAAGTCACCGTGCATGTCACCCTCTTACTAATTACAACTGCATGTTAATCGCTTTTACCAGCAGTGCTGCCAGCCCTCGGAAAATGGCAGATGGCACGGGACCCGACACCAGCTGGCGGAAGCACGGCAGCTGCCGTTTTTTCACAAAATTATGCGGGTAACGGGTGGTGTAAAACATCTGAAATTTTAGCCCATGGTTTCAAACTGAGTGGTTTGAGGAGTGCATGATACAAAATGTTATTTTCCTTTCACTGCCGCCAGAGAAAACATTTGGACCGGTAGCAGTGACAAAAGTATATAAGGGACAGGCAGGACCTAATGGGTTAAACAGGTTTTTTGAATTTGACACTGAGCCATTTGCAAGAATAATACAAACTCCACAACTGCGGTAATGAACTTTGACATTTACAGCGATTAAGTGGTTCACTGGCTGCTTGAGAATTAAAGGATCATTGTTACAGGAGTGCCGTGACTGGTTGGTTTGCCTTCCCGCTAATGAAGTGCTCATTTCAAAGGTGCATGGTCCTACAATTCTGTTAATGGGCCAAGAATAACAATGAGAAACGGACATTTAAATTTGACAAAAGAGGAAAACATTGCCCATAAGATGTCACACTGAAGAAGAAGAAAACAAGAAGAAAATCAGCCTTAAACTAGCTGCTTGTTCAGAAGCCATGGCGAGCAGATGATAAAACGTGAAAGAGTTACTTCAAGCTGCACCTGCTGTAGTGTGCACCACTATTTTAATATTATGAGAAGCAGAGGTAATTGTCAAAATAAGCCTATCTATAATTGGAGAGATGCAATAACTTTCAATCCATTATCTGTTCTTATGTTATATTTATTAAATCGCATTTGGGAGTCTGCAACCCAATAACACCTCCATCATATAGTAAGCTTAAACCAATGTGAATGCAAAAACCAAAACTTCTGTCCAGACCCTTAAAAATTTTTTCCTGAGGAGCTTTTATGTGTCGCTGTGCTCAACATAACTGGCTTAACAGTTCATTGCAAATTCACTGGCACTAAGACATGACGTGTCCTTAGTTGAACTCAGACTGTACTGGCAGAAATGCCTCAGTGATTGCTTCAGTGCCATCACAAAGACAGCCAACTACATACTCCAGCGCACAATAATACTGCATTTTTTTTTTGGAGGTATGTACCGTCTCTTCCATCAGATTTTCCTCATCTTACAAGTCCTGCTCTGGGCCATGTGGCTGAGTGGGAGAGTGAGAGGCTTGTTTACTGGGCCATAACCAACACGCCCGAAGCCTGCAGCAGTCATTCCTACTGCCACTAAGGTGGGCTCTCTGCGCAGGCTGGACTCCCACTGACAGCCCGCTAACATTATCCAAATTAGGCTGGCCCCAGAGAAATTCAGCAGGGACAGTGGTGGGAAAGTCAGGCAAGCACAAGACTTTCACACCAACATTCTGCTGGATTTCTAAAAAGCCAAAAATCCTGGCTAATTTCATTTGAGTATGTTGTAGGAACATGGGTTCCCAACTAAAAGACTGAGTTCTACTCAGGCGATCAAACAAAATGAACTTTAATGAAACAAACAGGCCTAGAAATTCAGTAAGGCGCTGCAAGCTTTGCACCCAGGTACCGCCTAAAGAGGGCTTCTGCGCCAGTAGAGGAGGTTGCGCTGATATTGAGCTCGGCGGTAATGGTGGCGGTAGCTGGTAGCGCTGCGCCGGCACCGATGACGTCATCGGTGTGCGCAGTGCCCCGTTTCCGCCCCGATGCTGGCCCGACGCCCATATTCAGTTGCCGCCGCCTCCTCCGTGGCGGCCGCTACTAACATCCGGAGACCAGGGCCTTACTGCAGCCTTAGTGGGGCGCATAAAGGTGGAGGTGCGGCCGGCCGCTTTTTCGGCGGCCGCCTGCCCGCACCTCCTTCCCCAGCCTCCTCCACCACCCCCCCGCGGCATTGCCGGCTGCTTTCCGCGAGCCCGGCACTTCTCCGTGGTGCCGGGCTCATTTGCCGGCACAATCCAGCGGCGATCTCCCCGTTGCAGGCACCTCCACCTTAAGAGAAGGAGGAGGCCTGCAGTACCGCAGCCTGCCGCACCACATTGGGTGGCGCAGCGGCACTTAGAGCGCTGAAATTCAGTTTCAGCGCCCCAAGCGGGGGCGGGCACACCCTGGAATAGCGGCCGGTTCCGACTTGGGGCGCAAAAAGTGAATATCGGACGGTCGCACATGGCTCCGTGCCCAGCGCTAACTTTTGGCTGTTAGCCAGCTGGCAGGGCCATAGTGAATTTCTAGGCCACAGGCTTTAACAAGAAACTGCAGGAAAACATCGAATGTAGGTCTGCTCCCTCTGGAGGCTCCACGAGGACTGCCACTGCAGTCCTGTGGCTGACGTCATGACGTCATCACGTTTTCCCGCCAGTGGGGGATCACGTGATGAATGGCATGACGTCATCACATTTTAACTGCGCTGTTAAAGCAACCATACTCTGTACAGTTAAACAGCATAAATAAAGGTACAGACTCAGACTGTAGCTAACATGTTGTTAAAGGAATTATGTACAAATGATCTGAGTCCTTTGGTGGCTCCACCACAATGTATTATAGCAATATCTTACTCTGCACTGTGGACGATAGCACTGCCTAAACAAACAGGAAAAATCTAAATGAACAGGATATCATGGTTAAGTGTCATACAGAATGCTATAACAACAACTTATATTTATATAGTGCCTTTAACATAGTAAAATGTTCCAAGGCGGTTCACAGGAGTGTTATCAAACAAAATTTGGCATCGAGCCACAAGGAGATATTAGGGCAGAGGTAGGTTTTAAGGAGCATCTTAAAGGAGAAAAGAGAGGTAGAGCGGGGAGAGGTTTAGGGAGGGAATTCCAGAGCTTAGGGCCTTGGCAGCTGGAGGCAGGGCTGCCAATGGTGGTGCGATTAAAATCAGGAATGCTCTCGAGGCCAGAATTGGAGGAGCGCAGATTATCTCAGCGAGTTGTAGGGCTGGAGGAAATTACAGAGCTATGGGGCTAAAAATTATGTTGCGTAGTGCCCGCTGTTTGGGCTCTATGGGGGCTGAACTAGATCCAAAATGGCGTCGAAACAGCACACGCACACTTCTAGGATGGGCCGTGCTGGACGCCATATTGGTGAGGGTGGTAGGGCGGCATTTGGAGCGTGTGCTGGAAGTATGGTAAGTAGGCAGATCGTGACGTCAATCAGTGTGCAATGCTGATTTGACGCCAGCGCTGCCATTTTCTTCCTAAATGCTGAAAGTAATGCCCTGTCTTAACCTTGCACAGCTGAACATGTGTTCAGCAGCTGGAAGGAACCCAGCCAGTGCTATTTAAAGGGATCCACAACCACTCAGATCAGTTCCTGATCAATTTCTACTGGCTCTGTGTAAGTTTCTGGAAGTGTTTGCAGCTTTTCTGACTTCAGGGGTTCTGGTCAGACCACTTGCTCCCAGTCATGGGGCTCTAATTGTCACCCCCCTTGGCCTGCAACATGACAGGGAGATGGAGCAGAGGCAGCAAAGAGGACAAGCTGCTCACAGAGGGAGGAGGAGGAGGGGGAGAAGGCCTCTCATCAGGAGGCCTTACCCACCCAGGGTCTTCCAAGAGCAATTCTCTTACCTCAACCTGAGCCAAGAGCAGTGTGTGAGGACTCTGCACTTTACGAAGAAGGCGCTCACAGAACTCTGTGACCTCTTGCAACCAGACCTGCAGCCTCAGTCCAGGGCAAGGACAGTGCTGCCAGTGGCTGTGAAGGTGACCGTGACCCTGAATTTCTTTGCGTCGGGATCCTTCCAGGCTGCAGCAGACGACATCTGTAATATCTCACAGTGCGCTGGCTCTGCTGCATAAGAGATGTGACAGACGCTCTTTATGGCAGGAGAGGGGACTTCATTGTCTTCTCTCTGACCAGAGAGAAGCAGGCGGAGCGTGCATGTGGTTTTGCCAGGATAGCGGGCTTCCCCATGGTGCAGGGCGCCATCGACTGCACGCACATGGCTTTGCAGGCGCCACTTCTAAATGCTGAGATGTACCGCAACTGTAAAGGTTTCCACTCGCTGAATGTACAGTTGGTGTGCGACCATGCTCAGCACATCATGATAGTGAATGCCCATTACCTTGGCAGCAGTCATGATCATGTTATTCTGTGCCAGTCTGCTGTTTCCTCAGTCTTTGAGCCACTAAGACAGACCAGAAGGTGGCTACTGGGTGACAAGGGATATCCCTTGACCATAGAGTCATACGGCACAGAAGGAGGCCATTCAGCCCATCAAGTCCGTGCCGGCTCTCTGTAGAGCAATCCAGTCAGTCCCATTCCCCACCTCTACCCCCGTAGCCCTGCAAGTTTATTTCCCTCAAGTGCCTATCCAATTTCCCCTTGAAAACATTGAGTGTCTCTGCTTCTACCACTTCCGTCAGCAGCGAATTCCAGGTCCTCACCACTCGCTGCATCAGAACATTTTTCCTCACATCCCCCCTGTATCTCTTGCCCAAAACCTTAAATCTGTGTCCACTAGTCCTTGTACCATCAACTAGTGGCAACAGCCTTTCTCCATCTAGCCTATCCAAACCCGTCATCATCTTGTACACCTCTATCAAATCAGTCCTCAACTTCCTTTGCTCTAATGAAGACAAATCCAGCTCCTTCAACCTGTCCTTGTAGCAAGATCCCCCATCCCTGGAACCATTCTGGTAAATCTCCTCTGCACCCTCTCAAGGGCCTTCACATCCTTCCTAAAGTGTGGTGACCAGAACTGGACGCAATACTCCAGTTGTGGCCTAACCAACGCTTTCTAAAGGTTCAGCATAACTTCTCTACCTGCTCAGCACATCATGATGGTGAATGCCCAGTATCCTGGCTGCAGTCATGATCATTTTATTCTGTGCCAGTCTGCTGTTTCCTCAGTCTTTGAGCCACCAAGACAGACCAGAAGGTAGCTACTGGGTGACAAGGGCTATCCCTTGACCACTTGGCTCATGACTGCGCTCAGCAACCCAACCACACGTGGCCAGCAGAGAAACATAGAAACATAGAAGATAGGAGCAGGAGTAGGTCATTCGGCCCTTCGAGCCTGCTCCGCCATTCAATGAGATCATGGCTGATCATCCAAATTCAGTACCCTGTCCCTGCCTTCTCCCCATATCCCTTGATCCCTTTAGCCTGAAGAAATATATCCAACTCCTTCTTGAATATATTTAATGAATTGGCCTCCACCGCCCTCTGTGGCAGAGAATTCCACAGGTTCACCACTCTCTGGGTGAAGAAATTCCTCCTCATTTCAGTCCTAAATGGCTTACCCTTTATCCTTAGACTATGACTCCTGGTTCTGGACTCCCCAGCCATCAGAAACATCCTTCCTGCATCCAGTCTGTCCAGGCCTGACAGAATTTTATAGGCTTCGATGAGATCCCCTCTCAATCTTCTAAACTCCAGTGAGTATAAGCTCAATCGACACAATCTCTCCTCATACGTCATTCCTGCCATCCCAGGTATCAGCCTGGTGAATCTTCGCTGCACTCCTTCCATGGCAAGAACGTCCTTCCTCAGATAAGGCGACCAAAACTGCACACAATACTCAAAGTGCGGTCTCACCAAGGCCCTGTACAACTGCAGGAAGACATCCTTGTTCCTGTACTCGAACCCTCTTGCTACGAAGGCCAACATACCATTTGCCTTCTTAACTGCCTGTTGCACCTGCATGCTTACCTTCAGCGACTGGTGCACAAGAACACCCAGGTCTCTTTGCACTTCCCCTTCTCCCAATCTATTGCCATTCAAAAAATAATCTGCCTTCCTGTTTTTGCCACCAAAGTGGATAACCTCACATTTATCCACATTATAGTGCATTTGCCATGTTTCTGCCCAATCACCCAACCTGTCCAAATCGTACTGGAATTTCACGACATCCTCCTCACAGCATACCCTCCCACCCAGCTTTGTGTCATCTGCAAATTTGGAGATATTACATCCAATTCCCTTGTCCAGATCATTAATATATATTGTGAACAGCTGGGGTCCTAGGACCAATCCTTGCAGTACCCCACTAGTCACTGCCTGCCACTCGAAAAACGACCCGTTTATTCCAACTCTTTGCTTTCTGTCCACCAACCAGTTCTCTATCCAAGTCAATGTCTTGCCCCCAATCCCATGTGCCTTAATTTTGCACACTAATCTCTTATGCGGGACCTTATCAAAAGCCTTCTGAAAGTCCAAATACACCACATCCACTGGTTCTCCCTTATCTATTTTACCAGTTACATCCTCAAAAAATTCCAGTAGATTAGTCAAGCATGATTTACCTTTTGTAAATCCATGTTGACTTTGTCCAATTCTGTCACTGTTTTCTAAGTGCTCTGCTATTACATCTTTTATAATGGACTCTAGCATTTTCCCCACTACCGATGTCAGGCTTACCGGTCTATAATTCCCCACTTTTTCTCTACCACCTTTTTTGAATAGTGGGGTAACATTAGCTAGCCTCCAATCCATGGGTACTGTTCCAGAGTCTATCGAGTTCTGGAAGATGACTAGCAATGCATCTACTATTTCTAGGGCCACTTCCTTAAGTACCCTAGGATGTAGATTATCAGGCCCTGGGGATTTATCGGCCTTCAGTCCCATCAATTTTCCTAACACCATTTCCCTACAAATACTGATTTCTTTCAGTTCCACCCTTTCATCAGGCCCTATGTTCCCCGGCATCTCTGGGAGGTTATTTGTGTCCTCCTTTGTGAAGACAGAACCAAAATATGTATTTAGTTGGTCTGCCATTTCTTTGTTCCCCATTATAAATTCCCCTGATTCTGACTGCAAGGGACCTACGCTTGACTTCACCAATCTTTTTCTCTTCACATATCTATAAAAGCTTTTACAGTCAGTTTTTATGTTCCCTGCAAGCTTACTCTCATAATCTATTTTCCCTTTCTTAATTAATCCCTTTGTCCTCCTTTGTTGAATCCTAAACTGCTCCCAATCCTCAGGATTATTGCTTTTTCTGGCCAATTTATATGTCCTCTCCTTGGATCTTATGCTATCCCTAATTTCCCTTGTTAGCCACGGTTGAGTCATCTTTTTTGTTTTATTTTTATGCCAAACTGGGATGAACAAATTCTGTAGTTCATCCATTCGGTCTTTGAATGTTTGCCATTGCCTATCCACCGTCAACCCTTTGAGTGACGGTGCATGCGTACAATGAGAGCCATGCTGCTACGCGAAATAGCATAGAGTAGACCACTGGGGTGCTGAAGCAACGGTTCCGCTGCCTGAACTGCTCTGGAAGAGCCCTATAGTACTCACCGGAGCATGTGTCCTGATTAGTGGTAGTCTGCTGTATCCTTCACAGAGGTTGCCAGCAGGGATATAGCCACCAGCTTAGGAGCAGGAGGAGGAGGAAGAGGAAGAGGAGGAAATGGAAAAGGAAGAGGAGGAAGTGGAAGAGGAGGAGGAGAAAGTGGAACATAGAAACATAGAATATAGGAGCAGGAGTAGGCCATTTGACCCCTCGAGCCTGGTCCGCCATTTAATGAGATCATGGCTGATCATCCAAATTCAGTACCCTGTCCCTGCTTTCTCCCCATATCCCTTGATCCCTTTAGCCTTAAGAAATATATCTAACTCCTTCTTGAATATATTTAATGAATTGGCCTCAACAGCCTTCTGTGGTAGAGAATTCCACAGGTTCACCACTCTCTGGGTGAAGAAATTCCTCCTCATCTCAGTCCTAAATGGCTTACCCCTTATCCTTAGCCTGTGACCCCTGGTTCTTGACTCTCCCGCCATCGGGAACATCCTTCCTGCTTCTAGTCCTGTTAGAATTTTATAAGAAAGAAGGAGGCAACCCAGTGAGCCCCTTTCTGGCTGGAATATCGAATCATTCTCCTGTGGTACCAGTGAACATAACCCTAATTCCCCATTCAACATTAGTCCCACACCTTACCTTCCCTCTGTTACTGACCATCATGCACCTAGCATTTTGTTGTGCATATCAATCAGCATTCGTCTGTAGGCTGCTCAATCAAAGTAATCATCTGAGTCCTCTGCACCAGAACTCATGTGCAACCTTGCTCTCCGGGGAGCTGGCACCTGCGCTACCCTTTCCCCTGCCCTAGCTGCAGCCCACTCATGCTCAGTGTCTCACCACTTGCAGATCCCGCGTCTAACCTATCCTCTAAAGTATAAGGAGTGTCAGTATCTGAGCTGGTGGCTGAGAGTATGAAATCGAGTGATGGTGTTTCTTCTTCTTCACTCTCCTCTCCCTCTTCTTGTTGAAGCACTGGCTGGGCAGGCCCACTGTCCAGGGCCCCATACACTCCTTCCAGGTGAAACAGCGATTTACTTGTACTTCTTGCAATTTACTATACTGTATTCACTGCTCATGATGTGGTCTCCTCTACATTGGGGAGACCAAACGCAGATTGGGTGACCGCTTTGCAAAACACCTCCGTTCAGTCCGTAAGGGTGACCCGAGCTTCCGGTCGCCTGTCACTTTAATTCTCCGCTCCACTCCCACTCAGACCTCACCATCCTCGGCTCTTACACTGTTCTAATGAAGCTCAATGTAAGCTTGAGGAACAGCACCTCATCTTTCGATTCGGCAGTTTACAGCCTTCTGGACTCAACATAGAGTTCAACAATTTCAGACCATAACCTCTGCTCCTATCCTTTTTTTTCATTTATTTTAATTTTATTTTTATTTTTTCCCTCTCCCACATGACAGCTGTCTTTCATTCTGCCAGTGCTGTTTACACTTCATCTAAAGCCATCTTTTGTTTCTTAACTTGTCCCATTACCATCTCCTTTTGCCTTGCGCCATCTCTTAATCTCTCTTAATGTCTCTTAATCTCTCCTGCCATCCATCCTATCACAGACCTTCCCTTTTGTTCTTTCCTCCCCTCCCCCCTTTCCCTGCCCCTGCACTTGCTTAAAAACCTGTTCCATCTCCAGCTTTTTCCAGTTCTGATGAAGGGTCATCGACCTGAAACATTTACTCTGTTTCTCTCTCCACAGATGCTGCCTGACCTGCTGAGTATTTCCAGCATTTTCTGTTTGTACTTTAGATTTCTTGGGTGCCTGAAATGAAAAAGGCACAAGAGTAGGGGTGTGATGAGGGAAGAGGAAGAAAGCTAGAAGTGCATGCTTACACCATGTGCAGATTGTAAATCAGAAGAGATTGTGGGATGAGGGGGAAGTGGGATGCAAGAAGGGGGATAACGTAAGAGGATACCGGCATCTTGTATTCTTTCAGCCCCACCACTGGCCATGGGCTTAGCCATGTCCCTGCCAAGAATGGCCAACACCATCTCCTCCATGTGGGTGAGGTCATGCAGGTGAGCCTATCCCCTGCCGATTAAGTTCTGCTGCCGCCAGTTATGCGCCACCTTTTCCTGCAAGAGAAAGGGAAGTGTGTCAGTGAGTGTGGTGTAATTGTTGTTAGGTGAGTGACTGGGGTGTGGTGCATTGAGCATTGTGTGAGGCTAGTGGTGCAGATGGGGGGGATATGGCATTTTATAATGAATTCACTGATCTTGACCACTCGTGTGAGGCCATTAAACTTCTTCCTGCACTGAGTCTAGCTCCTCAGGGCTACACTGCTGGCATTTACCACAGTGGTTATCGGCTCCCACTGCATTCTGGTATGTTGCCTGGAGGACCTCCTGGCCCCTGTGGAAAGAGGACCTCTATCCTGGAGTTGACCTCCTGGACCAAGGCCTCCAGTGGTGCATCTGAGAAATTAGGTGCATGCTCTCTCCCCTGTTGTGCCATCATTACAACTTTCTTCTCCAATGTCCTCCCAGTCAGTTGAATCACCTGTTGCAGGCAGAATGCACCTCTCCTTTAAGAGGTGCAGATTGCTTTTAAGTAGTGCAGGCTAGCTTTAACTGGGGCTAGCCTCGCACAAACTTGGGCCCCCTGCAGCCTGTTTAGTGCTGGGGTGAATACTGCAATCATGCTAATCAGCAGGCAGCACAAAGTTTGCATGCTGCCTGCAGTCCTCCGAACGGGCGCAGGTTGATCGCACATCGCGATCTCCGCGCCCGTTTTTGGGCCTTATCCAATTTCTACGCCATGGAGGGGTGAGGTCATGGAGGGATTTGAAAACAAGGATGAGAATTTTAAAATTGAGACGTTGCTTAACCGGGAGCCAATGTAAGCCAGTGAGCACAGGGGTGATGGTGAACAGAGCAGTACAGTTTTGGATGACATCAAGTTTACGGAGGATAGAAAGTGGGAGGCCAGCCAGAAGTACATTGGAATAGCCAAGTCCAGAGGTAACAAAGGCATGGTAATTAAAATTAAGACAGGAAGTGAATGTGGTTCCCCCCTAATATAATCAAAAGGCAAGGAAGCTGAACATGCTGGTTACTGAATCCTGGAACTCCCTCCCTATTAGTACTGTGGGAGTACCTTCACCACACAGACTGCAGAGATTCAAGAAGATGACGCACCACCACCTTCTCAAGAGCAATTAGGGATGGGCAATAAATGCTGGCCTTGCCAGCGATGCCCGCATCCCATAAAAATGAATTGAAAAAAAAAATCACCAAGGGGCAGCATGCAGATGAGGAGAGGAGGAAGACAAGATTAGATCGTTGGGGAACTCCAGAGGTAACAATGCAGGGGCAGGAAGAGAAGCCAATCCTGGGGATGTTCTGTCCATGATTGGATAGGTAGGCATGGAATCAAGCGAGGGTAATCCCTCTCAGCTGGAAGAGGATGGTATGGTTGACCTTGTCAAAAGGCTGCAAAGAGGTCAAGAAGGACAAGGAAGGATAGTGCACCATGGTTACAGTCACGGAGGATGCCATTTGTAATGTTTCAGTGCAGTGACAAGGACAGAAATCTGATTGGAGAGATGCAAACATGGTGTTGCGGGAAAAATGGGCATGGATTTGGGAGGTGACAACACATTCAAGGACTTTAGAGATGAACAGGAGGTTGGAGATGGGGCGGTAGTTTGCAAGGACAAAAGGGTTGATGGTGGGTATTTTAAGGGGTTGGGGGTGGGGAGTGATGATGATGGTTTTGAAAGGGAGGGGAACAGTACCTGAGGAAAGGATACCATTTGCAATGTCAACGATAATGGGGGTCAGGAATGGAAGTTGGGTAGTCAGTAGTTTCAGGGAAATGGGGTCAAGAGAGCAGGAGGTGGGTCTTATGGACAAGATAAGCTGGAAGAAGGCATGAGGAGAGATGGGGAGAACCTAGAAAAAGATGGGATCAGGGACAGGGCAGGATGAAACCTTGCATATACCACAGCACCATTTAAGACAGTTTTAAATTAAAAATGAGGATATTCAATAGTGTGCCAGTAATGCTTCCTATTTTGATTAATAGTATTTGGCAAACATACCAGATCGTGGGCCCTGTGCTTTCCTTACAATGGAAGGGATGTTATGGTATGCCCAGTGGAACCTTCCACCAGTCATGTAATCACAGGCACATTACCATCAATTGGTTGGAAACTGTTGTGCCAAATCTGCTGATAAAGCCACAAACGACAAAAAAACTTGATCTTTATTGCCAAGTACCAATGTAAATTCTAATAACAGGGTTGTCATGACCTCTTTAGTAAGCCAAGGGAGAATGTAATGCATGACCTACCTATCAAGTTTCAGGCACTGATCATTAAAAATGTTCCAAATGTAAGCATTATTTTGAAGCTACACAGCTTCTTATGAGGGGCACAAACACTTTCTTCCCCATAGCTCCACCTTCTAAGTGCTTATGTCCCATACACTTTCTGAAGTTGAAAACAGCATGCTTCATCTGCGCCCAAGCTGCCACCTTTACCATTCCTGGCTGGCCAACTGAACAGGCATGTGAGTACAAACTGGTGGAGAGTCCCGAGGGTAACTTTAAACTAACCCACCTGGAAGTAAACTGACAGGATCAGATTGGCAGCCTGTTTTTTTACCTCATGATTTTACTTTCCACTGAAGTCAACAGAAAGTAAAATTGGGGGGGTAAGATGGGTGGCCTATCTGACCCCGTCAGATTCCGCTGGGTGGCTTAGGTTAAAATTACCCCCTATGTGGTTTTATTTCTTCCTTTTGCAGGGAGAAACTAAGCAGTTTGGGGACCAAATACACATCATGCCCCTACATACTTGTAGTTTTACATGCATCATCCTACTGGAACATTATTTTGTTTACATTTTTGTCATTTTCAGCCTTAAAATGCCATTTATGACACTTTTTTATGTCAAAGCTGTCCTCCAGTTGACTAGAAGGGGGAATTTTAACCTCGAAGAGCGCGTGGGTTTGGGTGGGGGTGGGGAGTAAAACCCGGGAAAAATGTGAGCGCGTCGGGAAGTTGGCTCCAACGAGCTGACTTCCGCGTTTAACTCGAGCGTATTAGGCTGGTTGCGTGCAACCCCCTCAGGAGAGGCAGGTTGCCTATTAGCATATGTTAATTGCTCAATTGGAGCAATATTTCAACTGACATTTCAATTTAACAGCGCATCCACGGGTTTCCCGGGCTTCCTGAAACTCGCCAGTGAAAGCAAGGCGAGAACATAACGGCAATTGAGGGGGCTGAATTAAACTCAAGGAAATACTGCAATAAATACTCAGTACTCACAGTTGCTTTCTTATCAAATAGTGGGAAAGGGTTTGTTCACAGTACTTTTGCTGAAAGTTTGCTCTCTACACTTTGGCGGTTTTCTGAATCACAGCAGGATGGGTAGCGCTTTGGGTGACTTAGATTGGACCTTGGACAAAGTGCAATATGACCAGCACCAGCAGCAGTCTGCTGTTGAGAGATCTGTAGCTGGACATCAGAGAGGGGACCAGCAGCAGCAGCCTGCTGTTCAGAGACCTGCAGCTGAACAGCAGAGAGGCGAGCAGCAGAGGGGTGAAGCTCGCAGGAGACACTACCCGCAACACAGGGTGTACAGGCAGAGGTTGAGTTTCCTAGACATGTTTGAACGGCAGTGCTTCAGTAGGCTCAGGTGGTGGCAGACATCTGCAGCCAGCAAGTAGAAGACCTGCTGACTGATGGATTTGGTGGCCACACGTTATTAGTGGCTGTCACAATCACCACTGCTCTCAACTTTTTAGCTTCTGGATCCTTCCAGGGCTCTGCCGGAGACATACCCAGGATCTCCCAGTTGGCGGGTCACAAATGCATAAAACAGGTGACTATTGGCTTATTTGCCAGGGCCGACAATTATGTGAACTTTGCACGTTATGATGCCAGTCAGCATGAGTGGGCACTCGGGTTTGTGTCTCTGGCTGGGTTCCCACAGGTACAGGGCCTCATCGACTGCACACATGTGGCATTCCAGCAGCAGGTTTCTTCCTCCCATTGCTGGGGAAGAGTATCTCTCTCTGGCTCCTCATAGTCACCAGTAGCACACCAAGCGAGGCATCATTGAAGTGGGGCTCAGCCTTTGATTGTCCTGAATGCATACCAAGCTTTCTTCCTCTGTTGCTTCTAACTCCAAGTTCCTGCAAATTGCATCTTTGGATTGGCCCTTTAAATGCTGGAGTTGAGATCGTGTCACGTGGGTCCTCATCATGCCCGCTGCAGCACAATCAATGCCAAACCCGGAAGTAAAATGATAATGAGCTAGCTGTGTTAAAAATCCATAGACAGATGGGCTGAACTTACTTCCGGGTTTCCCACGTGATATCGGACCCCCCCGCCCCCCCGCTTCCAATGAGTCTCCAAGTAAATATGGGGGCCGAAGTCTTTGTTATGGGGGCCATGGGCTTACAGCTGTTGATGGCATCAGTGTTTTGTAAGTCACTGAGAAGTATCCATTATCTTTTGTAACTGTATCAGTTATGTGTTTTGTGTGAAGAAAACTACATTTATACTGATTGAATTGATCCTCTTTGTCATCTGACAGCATCTATGTGGCTCTGGTCTTGACTCGATCAACTTCCCTGACTGCCATCTCAGGCTAAGACAGAAGGTGTGGAAGGGCTTGAAATTTGTTACAGTCAAGAAATGGGCAGCATTTAGACTAAAAATGGCTGCATAGCGCCACCTGAAAATCAACGCAAAATTCGTTCCCACTCATTAAAATGATTACAGTCGCGATTCTCATCTAAAAACCCAAGCTCATTGGCATTACACTGAAAAGATGAATCAATATTGGGGGCAGGCTAAATGCAAGTAATGATTGCCACAGGCTTTTTTCACTACTTAAAGGGGAGGTTCATTGATGCTGCAACACCTCATTCTCAGCATTGTTGGGTGTGCAGCTGCCTCAATAACCATAAGAAGAAGGACAAAGAGAAGTAGTACTTAATTGCAAATCCTGATGGCAGATCGCACCCCAGGGAGAGAGCCCGGAGGTTTTCCGATGAAGCTTCGGAGGCATTGGTTTTAGCGATGGAGAGAAGGTGGGCAGTCCTGTACCCAGCAACTGGAAGGAGGCCCTCACCACAAGTCTGCCAGACTATGTGGAGGGAGGTGGCACACAACATCACAGGCAGCACTGTAGGCCCCAGGACCACACCCAGTGCAGGAAGAAGTTTAATGACCTCACATGGGTGGTCAGGGTGAGTGAAGTCTTCAACAAATGCTACATACCACCATCTGTACCACAAGCTTCACACACAACTCAATGCACCACACCCCCAGCACTCACCCACCAACAACCTCTACCTAGCAACACTCACACCCACATCTCACACCTTGCACACAATGGCAGCTATTTAACTATGGCAGGCACAAGGGTCATTAGTTATTATAATTTGTGTGATATGTTTATAGATAAATATGTTAATTGTGTTTGAAATCGGGGTCTGATGAGCCGGTCACAGACAGCCCGTCTGGAAGGCTGATTGTCTTGCTGCCTCCACTCCCTCTGCCGTAGATCCTGGAGGGTGAGGTCCACTGCCAGTACAGCCCCCATGACTTTTAGCAAGTGTTGTAGGTTGAAGCTTTTCAGAAATAATTATGGAGTTTTGTACTTGTCACAACACTCCCTGATACCAAAGAACCTTGAAATGCATAAAGAAAATTGTTCCAGTAGCAGGAAGTAGCACACAGCCACTCAAACTTCAAAAATCTGTCAGGTTTGAGTGATTGGTGATGATCCCTTTAAATAGCTTGGCTGGAGCCGGCTTCCTGCTGCTGCACACCAGCTGAAGCTGTCGTTGTTTTCTCCAGCCAGTGAGTTCATTGGCTGTAATGAAGTTGGGAGATCAGGCATCAAGTGAGCGTTGCACACTCACTAACGTCACGATCTCCGTAATGGCAAGGTCCCTGGTGATCGCATTCAGCAGCAGCACTACCGGCAACACCGATATGATGTGTGGCACTGGAACCGGCATCAGATGGTGTCAAAGCTCTCAATGGCGTTTTAGCACCATTGCGTGGCTCTAATGTGTGGCGCAAACCATACGAATTTCTCTGATGAACCTTCAGCTCTGCCTCCTCCTGCATATTTGCTCTGATACAAAGACCACTTTCTTTCACCACTGCAACATTTCCAGCCTCAGCCAGTGCTCCTTTACCACTGCCAAAACCCAGTCCATTCCTTCACCACCTTGAGGCTTGACTTCTATGAGGCTCTCATAGGTGACCCCCCTGCTTCAGCTTCCCACAAGCTTCAATTCATGCTGCGCCCTCACCACATTAAGCCACGCATTCCCATCACCCCTGTTCAAAATCTTGAGCACAAAATCTGGGCTCACACTCCAGTGCAATACTGATGGAGTGCTTTAATGTCAGTAGTGTCATCTTTGGGATGAGACATTAAATCCAGGCCTTCTCAAGTAAACATAAAAGATCCCATGGCACTATTTCAAAGAAGAGCAAAAGAGTTCTACCGAGTGTCTTGGCCAATATTTATTCCTCAACCAACATCACTAAAATGTGGTCATTATCACATCGCTGTTTGTGGGAGCTTACTGTGTGCAAATTGGCTGCCGCATTTCTTACATTACAAAGTGACTAAACTTCAAATGTACCTCATTGGCTATTAGACGCGTTGGGACGTCCCGAGATCGTGAAAGGCAATGCATTTTGGAAGGAAAAATGAGGAGAGGCAGTATAAACAAAATGTTACAATTTTAATGGGAGTGAAGGAACAGAGACGGGGTTCACATATACAAATCTTTGAAGGTGGCAGGACAAGTTGATGAAGCTGTTAAAAAAGCAAACGGGATCCTTGGCTTTATAACTAGAGGCATAATGCACAAAAGCAAGGAAATGACAGTAAACTTTTATAATTCACTGTTAGGCCTCAGCTGGGCACCATACTTTAGAAAGGATGTGAAGGCCTTGGAGAGGGTGAAGTGGTAATTTACCAGAATGGTACCAGTGATGAAGGAATTAATTTATGTGGAGCGACTGGAGAAGCTGGGATTGTTCTTCTTAGAGCAAAGAAGGTTAAGGGGAGATTTAATAGAGGTGCTCAAAATTATGAGGGGATTTGATAGAGTAGATTAGGAGAAACGGTTTCCACTAGCAGGAGGGTTGGTAACCAGAGGACACAGATTTAAGGTAATTGGCAAAAAGAGCTAGGGAGGAGGAGAATTTTTTTACTCAGCGAGTTGTTATGATCTGGAATGCACTGCCTGACAGGGTGGTGGAAGCGGATTCATTAGTAACTTACAAAAGAGAAGCAGATATATACTCAACCAGCCTTTATACTACAGCGTTCTGCAACTCCCGATCCAGTTTCCTCTATTTTACCACCTCCTACCTGCTTTCAAAAATTTCCCCAAAACTCTTCTCTTCAACTGTACCTTTGGTCTCCCACCCTAGTCTTTGCACTTTTCCCTTTTCTCCTCCTGCTCAGCGTCCACTATTTTATTCTCCTTAATGTAAAGTGCTTTACATTAACATTTTCCTGTAGATGTGGAGCACTGCATAAATGCAAATTGCTGAGGTTGCTTATGATCCTTATTAGGATCTTTGCAGTGTTTTTATTATTAGCGATTCCACACTCATCTCGTGAAAAAATATGCCAGATATAGCTGTGTGCAAGACACTGTTGCAAAGTAAGATTGCATAAATTGATAATGATCATGCTGCCACTCCTGCAAACTTTTAAAGATCTGATCCTTGATCCAGATTCCAGGTTTTCCAGTTTTTACTAAAACTAGGTCACAGAACTGAAAGTCAGCCAGCCGTAATTTACAAACCTCAAATACTGCTGTCATGTTAAAATTTAACTATTGACGCACTGGCGCAAACATTGTATGTGCTGATATTGGATCTGTGCTAGTGTCACTGGGTGTGCGAGGGGGGAATGACTCACCAATATAGGTTCACTGCAAAATTCCCCCCAAGAGATTTATGTAATGGCCCGGAATTTGCAGTGAGTAATGAGGGTGAACTACCAGCGTTTGCTGTCGTTACCCCTCTGAAATTGACTGCAACTTCAGGATTTAGCACATGCACATCTAAACGTGGAAATCCTGAAGCAATGGTCAGTCATTCACCGCTCTGACACTGGCTGCGCTGTGGACCCCCTACATAGCCGGTAATCAGTGAAACTGATGAAAACTTGGGCTTTTCCGCAGTAATATCACTGTTAACTATCCCATTAAATGTTAAGCCTTGATGGAATAGGTGTAACTGGGGTTTTAACAGCATATTGACTGGTAAACAAATGTTCTGGCCCTGAAAACTAATTTTTATATTTGTGGAGTGTCAAATTTCTCCATTATGATAAAAATTACAATTTTTAAAAACTTAGGGCTGGATTTTGCCAAAGGGGAGCTTTTGGAGGCAGGACTGCCACTTGTTGGGTTTTAGTCCCACCTCCATCGACTTCTGGCCAACCCACGCTATTTTCTCTTGATTGACCTTGTTAAGCCCGCCCAGTGGGCTTAGCAGGCCAATCAAGGGAAAGCCGGTGACAGAGAACGTCAGCGTATGACATTTCATCAGCAAACTTCTCACCACAGAAATCATGAGATCTCTGTTACGGGCCATTATATCTCCCAATAATTTTCAATGTCATAATTACCTTGACCAGTACTTGTAAAAGTATCAAAATCTGTACCATTACAGACAGCCTATGCTTTCCTAGAACAGCCCAGTTTTGGTGGATATTGTTCTAGGTCCAATTTTAGTTGAGGACTCTCCCCAGTAGATGTGGGTCTCTGTTTATAAAAAAAACGTATTGTTTTGTGAATATGTAATTAAAATTATAATGCTGGAAAGAGACTGTAGAATGTGCAGAATGTTTCTATGTTAAAGGCTCTATATAAATACAAGTTATTGTTCTTCACCAAGTATCATTACTCTTAATATTACGTTCCACATGAATGATTACAATGAAAACCACCACATGCCAAACAAAATGTCACAGATACATCACCAGTTGCCTTTAAACTTCTTTTTAAGAGTATGCCCTCAGATTTCAACAATGGAGAGTTCCAGGAATTACACTTTAAATATCGGCAGCTGTGCTCCATCTGAGTGTACACTTCACTCTTAACTGAAGAGACACAACTAAGTAGCAAGCTTCCCTCCCTCACCTCTTTTTCCAGTACATTGATGACTGTATCGGTGCCGTTTCCTGCTCTCGCCCTGAACTAGACAATTTCATTCACTTTGCCTCCAATTTCCACCCTTCCCACACCTTCACATGGTCCATCTCCGATTCTTCCCTTCCCTTCCTCGACTTCTCCATCTCCATCTCTGGGGATAGGTTATTGACCAACATTCAGTACAAGCCCACTGACTCCCACAGCTATCTGGACTACATTTCCTCCCACCCTGCCTTCTGTAAGGACTCTATTCCATTCTCCCAGTTTCCCCGTCTCCGCCACATCTGCTCCGACGATGCCACCTTCCACACCAGTGCTTCCGACATGTCTTCCTTTTTCCTCAACCGAGGATTCCCCTCCACCGTGGTTGACCCGGCCTTCGACCGGGTCTGTTCTATTTCCCGCACTTCTGCCCTCACCCCTGCCCCTCCCTCCTGGAACCACAATAGGGTTCCCCTTGTCCTCACCTTTCATCCCACCAGCCTCCACATTCAACGGATCATCCTCCGCCATTTCTGCCACCTCCAACGTGATCCCACCACCAAACGCATCTTCCCCTCCCCTCCCCTTTCAGGATTCCATAGGGACCGCTCCCTCCGAGACACTGTAGTCCATTCCTCTATCACCCCTAGCACCCCTTCCCCTTCGCCCGGCACCTTCCTGTGCAAGCGCAGGAGATGCAAGACCTGCCCATATACCTCCTCCCTTCCCACTGTCCAGGGCCCCAAACACCCCTTCCAGGTGAAACAGCGATTTACTTGTACTTCTTACAATTTAATATACTGTATTCGCTGCTCACGATGTGGTCTCCTCTACATTGGGAGACCAAACGCAGATTGGGTGACCGCTTTGCGGAACACCTCCGTTCAGTCCGTAAGGGTGACCCCGAGCTTCCGGTCACCTGTCATTTCAATTCACCATTCCATTCCCACTCGGACCTCACCGTCCGCGACCTCTTGCATTGGTCCACGGAAGCTCAGCGTAAACTCGAGGAACAGCACCTCATCTTCCGATTAGGCACTTTACAGCCTTCCGGACTTGATATCAAGTACAACAATTTCAGATCATAACCTCGGCCCCTATTATATTTATATATTTCTTATCCATACTTTTGGTTTGTGCCTTTTCCTTTTTTCTCTCTCTCCCACATGGCAGCTGTCTTTCACTCTGTCGGCGCATTTCACACTTCATCTAGAGCCATTGTCTGTTTCTTTACCTATCCTATTACTATCTCGTCTCACCTTGAATATCTCTTAATGTCTCTTCTTTCATCCCCGCCCCCAAACTGCCTTTTAATTTTTTAATTTCCTGCCTTTTTTTCTCAGTTCTGTAGAAGAGTTTCGACCCGAAACATAGAGTCTGTTTCTCTCTCCACGGATGTTGCCTGGCCTGCTGAGTTTTTCCAGCGTTTTCTGTTGTTATTTCGGATTTCCAGCATCCGCAGTATTTTGCTATCGTAAGTAGCAAGCTACATCTTCCAGTGTGCATTTGTGTTTACAACTCCCAGAATTTTTGTTTATGGTTGACAGCAAGACTGGCCTTTCACAGGATGTGCTAGGACTTGCTGTCTGTAAGCCCGATCTTCTCTTTACCTGCTGCCCATTAATGGAGAAGGAATGACAACAAAATGCCTCAAAGAATCTATTACTTGAAACAATGAAGCTTATCCAAATGTCTTTTTGTTGCATAAAATCATCAAAACAACTTAAAGCACCAACTTACCAACTTTGAAATTACATTTGAGGTACCTTTCACAGAAACTTGATATAACTTTGATATTCAGTTAGTTGTTTGTTTAGCAAATAAAGCATTTTTCACGTGTGATGCATGATACTTTGCAATTTGAAATCTTTCCATTATATTACTTTTATATATTTTGGAATGTATTCAAAATGGTTAGAGTAGCTAGATATATTTTATTTATTTGTTCCTAAAGGAGAACGCAAAGGAAGAAAGCATGGTAACTTCTGGGACAAATGTACTATTATTTGGTTGGTGAAAGGTGTTTATGCCAGTTATTCTACTTGGGTTCGGCTCAGTTGAGCACTACCGCTAGTGGACCTCACGTCCCCTATGAACCAGAGTCTGTTTCTACCTGCCCAATAGTGACACTCAGTGGCCAACCAGAACCTTTGCTTCTGTACTCTTGCTTCATTACACCTACTTCATTAGGTGGTCCAATATACTGTACATTCTATCAGACTGAGGCTAAGGCTATAAATGAACAATTTATTTAACACAGGACATGGGATGTGTTTGACTACAGAACTCTTCAAAAATAATTCAGTGAATGTGAAGCACTTTGAGGTGTAATATTGAGATTGTGCTATATCAATATCAGTGAAAGTTATTCTTAACTTTATAGTAGATTACCAATATCTGGACAGATGTATCAATATCAAACAGCTTCCTATCTACATCCAGGTACATTACCAGGGACTGTTTGGACTTGAGACCATCAGGAGGTTGTCTTCCTCCCCTCTTCACCACCTCTTGGTCCCACCTCTCTCCCCCACTTAACCTAGCAGCGATCATGATATCTATATTATAAAGTTATTTAAAGAAGTAATTTGAATGCAGCCCCCCCCAATCGCTAGTTAAGGCACTGAGTTGTTCAGCCTTACAGACCACAAAGATCCCAGGGTCAATTCCTGGACTGTGCTGAGTTTGCTGATCTCAGCTAGAGTTCCATCAGGGGCACTTGAATTGGGCTCAGTGCCTCTGCGTTAGAGTGAAAAATCCCCCAGGCTCCCATTCCTGATGGCTATCCAGTGACCCCTGCTGGAAGAACACGTGTGTGAATGTCAGGTGAGGATAGGATCAGACTTGGTTTTGATGTGAAGGAAAACCTATTTTGAACATCCCTGACAACAACAAGAACTTAAAAAAAAAAAGGGGACTTTTAATGATGGCTAAACTACATTAAAATGCAAATTGAGAACAGGAATATGGAGGAATATTTTTAACAGACATTACTCAGACAAACAAAAGCAGTTGTAACCAGGGACAAATGTGGGGTTGCTATGGAACCAGTGGAACTGACCAGCACAGTCTTGAGATAAGACCCTCATTAAACTGCAACAAGTGACACACATGATGAAGTGACCCCACTAAACGTTGAACCAACTATGAACAACAAGGGGAAAAGCCATGTTTGAAGGAGCCAACCATTGAGATGTACGTGTGAAAACCACGAGAAAAGTCTGAACACAAAAGTTATAAGAACTGACACAATACTACGGGCACGAAATTCGGTAGCGCCCCATCTTGGGGTGAGTTAGGATGTGCAAGAGTAGGGTGGTCACTGCAGAGTGATCGGGATGTGATGACACATCAGAATTAAGGTAAGTGTGTTTTTAAACTCACTTTTCCAGCATGCAGGAGATCATTGAACCTTTTCCTGCATTGCACCCAAGCGTGAAAGCCAGGCTGCCTTTGTCTGCTGAGGATGTTTCCTTCTTCCATCACCTGGGTATAGGACCTCCCAAATTCCTCTGACTCCCTCCACAAGAACATGGAGGGAGTCCTTGTTGAAGCCGGGAGCTGCCTTTTATTTCTCTGTAGACATCGTGGTGATCAGCAGCAGTCAGAAGCACCAGAAATGACCTGAGATCTAATTGTGAAATGGCCCCCTTAAATACACCAGCTGAAAACGCGTCAGCAGACCAGCTCAGCAGACCCGCACCTTGTGATCAGGTTGGGTAACCCACACGGCGAGCCCAATTCACAGAAAATTGTGTCAGCAGGCCGGCTGGTGCCAACAGTTGGACCGGAACCCGCCGACTAACGTTCCCGATGCCAACCCGCCTCCAAGCAGAAAATCGCGGCCTACTAATGTGGGAGGTGTGAAAGTCAATAATAAATTTACAGATGTACCCGAAGACAGTGGCACTCAGTCAGCACGGGTGAGCTGTTGATCTAAATAAAAACCTAGAGGAAATGGAAATATAGAGACAAGAAGAAAAGAGAGGAAAATGGTCTTCAGACTCTCACATAAATTTGGATTTTGATTGCTTGGCAATCAGTTGAGCCCAGAAAGAAGAACAGCTGACTACAAAACATGCTGCTCCTCTGCTACCTCTGGCACTATTTCTTCCTTGCTGACAGAGAAACTTAAAAACTGCCAAACCAATTGAACAAAAACCTTCAGTAGAAACACTGCCTAAATGGAGATAATCCTTTTCAACTGCAAAAGACCTGAATTACTACAAGAACAGGGATTAAATAACTACTGGTGTAAGGGAAACAACATTTTAAAAAGCATTGCGAAAAGTTTAAGTGCAAACAAAAGCTTTGTTCAAAACCAATACTGAAAAATCAGGCCAACCCTGGGCTTTAGATAGATCCTGATCATGAGCTCACACACCAACCCAGAAAGCTAGGAAAGGTTGACCAGCAAATCAATTTTAAAAGTAGGCATAGCCCCCCTCCGGCCCCACCCCCGCCAAAAAAAAAGTTGACAACTCAAAGACAATTCTGAATCTAGACCTCACAACAGTTACACTGAAAGAACTTGTCACTAGCTGCAGGAGTACCCAACATTCTATCACTTGTACGATAGCAAAATACTGCAGATGTTGGAAATCCGAAATAACAACAGAAAATGCTGGAAAAACTCAGCAGGTCAGGCAACATCCGTGGAGAGAAATTTGAGTTGACGTTTCGGGTCGAACCCTTCTTCAAAACTGGAAAGAAAAGAAAATAGATCGAAGGCAGGGCTGCGATCGGACAAAAGAAGTGAAAGAGACAAAAGAAGTAGAAGAGACAATAAAAGGTATTCGAAGCCAGACGAGATGGTAATAGGCTGAGATTAGGTGTGAAGTGTACTGGCAGGGCAAGAGATAGCTGCCAGGTGGGAGAGTGAAACAAAAGGAAAGGGGGTGGGGGGGCGGGGAAAAGGGGTGGAAAAATTACAGGTAAAAAATGAATAGGGGCCGAGGTTCTGATCTGAAATCTGAAATTGAAAACCTGCTGAGTTTTTCCAGCATTTTCTGTTGTTATTTCTATCACTTGTACATTGAGGATTGCAGGGATTTTCCTTATTCCTTGCAGTGAAATTGCAGGCTATTATAGGTATTGGTTTTAGGGCTGATTTCATGATTTTGTGTTCCAGTCTGATGCAGCATTTTGAAAATTTGGAGGTGTCATGGGCACAATTCTCACCTATTATGGATGGAAAAGTGCTCGTTGCTGGTAGGCAAGCTCTCTGCATTGGTGTAAATTCATAAAATTATCCCTTTGTTGATAAATTTGATTGATAATTGTTTTTAAAGTTGTTTTTTTAACTGTCACAGTGACACAGAAATACCCTTCTCCATCCAGTTCATGTTAACATTCTTCTCCTCCCTCCATGCCGAGCTTTTGCTGATACTCTCCTCTCCCTAGTACAGGCTGCAAGCTTCTTCTCCCCTTCTCTAGTTCACAGAGGCAATCTTCTCCTCTCTTCAGTTCCAGTTCATGCTGGCTGGTACTTTTCTCCCCCTAACTCTTAATTCATGTTAGCACTCTTCCCCTCACTACAGTTTACATTGACACTGCTCTCCCCATTACTCTCCCAAAATTCATTCTGACGCTCCTCTCCTCCCTCCCCAGAAAGGTCACCCTGGCACTTTTCCCCCTCCCCTTCCCCTTTGTTCATGCTGCCAACCCTACTCTGTGCCCCTCCCAGTTCATACTGGCATCCTTTTTTCCCCAATTCACCCCGCTCACTGCTGCCTCTGGTTCCTAATTGCTGCTGTGTTGCGGTATTGAATGCTATAGCACACTGTGGGTGTTTATTCCTGATCTTGCAAAACCACTGCAAGATCAAAAATTCATTGCTCTTCCCATGCTTCAAAGGTTATTTTATAATTTAATACAGGCAGATAGAATGCTTTCATTCAATGTCACTTCCAGTCACCACCTCTGAAGCGTGAAGCAGAATTTAATCCACAGGAAAAGCAGCAGAAGCGTAAGGGAGCAGCTGGTCGCAAAATGGGACCATCGCAACTGAGTAACAATAACTTGTGCGGCAATATCAATGAAGTTTGGAAGCTTTGAAACCCACGAACCTTTGACTGCAAATGCAGACAAACATACACTGGATTTGATATGCTGACTGTCCAAGTAGAATGCACGTGGACTCCAGGCAGGCCTTAACTCTAACCTTCAGGTAGGCCTTGGATCGTGCCTCCTGGTAGGCCTTGATTCCAACTTCCAGGCAGCCCCAACATCTGCAGCCAGGCGTAAATCTGCTCTCTAGAAGCATCGGCGAGGTAAAGCCGAAGCATCGACGAAAGTCCTCTTGACTTACCAAGTTCGTGCAAATTGAATGCTGCTAAATGCTGTAACTACTGGCAGTTCCTAGTCTGCTGTGCATATATTGACTGTTGATCTGAAGCAGAACTTCCTCTGCCTCACTGTCTGCTGCCTCTGTTCAGTATTGTTTCCCTGCCTAGCTAAATGTTGAAGCTATTAATAGATTGAAAATGACCCTTAAGGCATCTATAGTGGGCCAAATCAAGTATTTGGAAAAGAACCCAAACTTCCCAATTTGGAATACTTCAGATTTGAAAGTTCTTTCCTACTGGTGCCTGTATATTTTGGGAGCATTTTTTTTCATTTCGAATTAAAAGCTACACGACTTGAAAAGTTTTTTTTAACTTAAACTTAGGTTAGAAAGCCAAGTAGCCGTGCCAAGGTGCTGTGCAAAGTACTTAACAGCTTACACACAACCTGTTAATGAAAATTATCTTTAAACGGGATAATTTCCTTAGGCATAGTTTAATTCTCAATTACATTCTAGTGTAAAATCCACAGGGCAAATGGCACATTTTGCATGTTACTGAGGTGAAATTAGGGATAGCATAAGATCCAAGGAGAGGACATATAAATTGGCCAGGAAAAGCAGTAAACCTGAAGATTGGGAGCAGTTTAAGATTCAGCAAAGGAGGACAAAGGGATTAATTAAGAGGGGGGAAATAGAGTATGAGAGTAAGCTTGCAGGGAACATAAAAACTGACTGTAAAAGCTTCTATAGATATGTGAAGAGAAAAAGATTGGTGAAGTCAAGCGTAGTTCCCTTTCAGTCAGAGTCAGGGGAATTTATAATGGGGAACAGAGAAATGGCAGACCAATTAAATACATACTTTGGTTCTGTCTTCACAAAGGAAGACACAAATAACCTCCCAGAGATGTCGGGGAAAATAGGGTCTAATGAGAGGGAGGAACTGAAAGAAATCAGTATTTGTAGGGAAATGGTGTTGGGGAAATTGACGGGATTGAAGGCCGATAAATCCCCAGGGCCTGATAATCTACATCCTAGGGTACTTAAGGAAGTGGCCCTAGAAATAATAGATGCATTGCTGGTCATCTTCCAAAATTCTATAGATTCTGGAACAGTTCCCATGGATTGGAGGGTAGCTAAGGTTACCCCACTATTCAAAAAAGGTGGTAGAGAGAAAACGGGGAATTATACACCAGTAAGCCTGACATTGGTAATGGGGAAAATGCTAGAGTCCATTATAAAAGATGTAAAAGCAGAGCACTTGGAAAACAGTGACCGGATCGGACAAAGTCAACATGGATTTACAAAAGGTAAATCATGTTAGACTAATCTACTGGAATTTTTTGAGGATGTAACTGGTAGAATAGATAAGGGAGAACCAGTGGATGTGGTGTATTTGGACTTTCAGAAGGCTTTCGATCAGGTCCCGCATAAGAGATTAGCGTGTAAAGTTAAGGCATATGGGATTGGGGGCAAGGTACTGACTTGGATAGAGAACTGGCAGACAGGAAGCAAAGAGTTGGAATAAACGGGTCTTTTTCCGAGTGGCAGGCAGTGACTAGTGGGGTACCGCAGGGATCGGTCCGAGGACCCCAGCTATTCACAATATATATTGATGATCGAGACGAGGGAACCAGATGACACAAAGCTGGGTGGGCGTGTGTGCTGTGAGGAGGATGCCGGGAAACTCCAGTATGATTTGGACAGGTTGGGTGATTGGGCAGATGCATGGCAGATGCATTTAATGAGGATAAATGCGAGGTTATCCACTTTGGTGGCAAAAACAGGAAGGCAGATTATTATCTGAACGGCAATAGATTGGGAGAAGGGGAAGTGCAACGAGACCTGTGTGTTCTTGTGCACCAGTCGCTGAAGGTAAGCATGCAGGTGCAGCAGGTGGTTAAGAAGGCAAATGGTATGTTGGCCTTTGTAGCGAGAGTGTTCGAGTACAGGAACAAGGATGTCTTGCTGCTGTTGTACAGGGCCTTGGTGAGACCACACCTTGAGTATTGTGTGCAGTTTTGGTTGCCTTATCTGAGGAAGGATGTTCTTGCCATGGAGGGAGTGCAGCGAAGATTCACCAGACTGATACCTGGGATGGCAGGAATGACGTATGAGGAGAGATTGGGTCGATTAGGCTTATACTCGCTGGAGTTTAGAAGAATGAGAGGGGATTTCATTGAAACTTATTAAATTCGAATAGGACTAGGCAGACTAGATGCAGGAAGGAAGTTCCCGATGGCGGGGGAGTCCAGAACCAGGGGTCACAGTCTAAGGATAAGGGGTAAGCCATTTAGGACAGAGATGAGGAGGAATTTCTTCACGCAGAGAGTGGTGAACCTGTGGAATTCTCTGCCACACAGGGCAGTTGAGGCCAATTCATTAAATATATTCAAGAAGGAGTTAGATATATTTCTTAAGGCTAAAGGAATCAAGGGATATGGGGAGAAGGCAGGGACAGGGTACTGAGTTTGGATGATCAGCCATGATAATAAGAACATAAGAACATAAGAAATAGGAGCAGGAGTAGGCCAATCGGCCCCTCAAGCCTGCTCCGCCATTCAATAAGATCATGGCTGACCTGATCCTAACCGCCAATCTACTATCACAGAACCATCTCCTGAATCTAACAGAATTAGACACATGAAATAGGAGCAGGATCAGGCTACACGGCCCCTGGGCCCGCTCCGCTACCCACAGGGCCATGACCGATCCGAACCTAGACTCATGTCCAAATTCCTGCCCGCTCCCCGTAACCCTTAATTTCCTTTACTTCTAGGAAACTGTCTATTTCTGTTTTAAATTTATGTAATGATGTAGCTTCGACAGCTTTTTGGGGCAGCATATTCCATGGACCTACCCCCCTCTGAGTGAAGTAGTTCCTCCTCATCTCAGTTTTGAAAGAGCAGCCCCTTATTCTAAGACTATGCCCCCTAGTTCTAGTTTCACCCATCATCGGGAACATCCTCCCCGCATCCACCCGATCCAACCCCGTCACAATCTTATATGTTTCTGTTGTGTATGTACCTTTAAGGGAATAACTGGTCTCAGACTGCAGTACCGGCAGTGACCCCCCCTGTATAAAAGGCCCTAGCAGGCTTCTGTAGTTTCAGTTTCCAGGTTGTCTCCATTCAGTAAAGACTTGTTATAATCAACTCCTGCAGTCCGTGTCTCAATTATACACGGACATAATACTGGCGACGAGTAAGAAACGAACTTACCTGCAACTCGGCAGCACCTCAGACGACGTTATTGAAGGTCGAAGCCAGAAGAAAGAAAAAAAAAATAATCCAAAGAAACTTGAGAAACAGGCGTCGACTGTGGGCAAACGCCCTCCAAATCATCGAATTGAAAAGTGCAGGAGAGACTGTCGAGAGCAGGCTTAGTCTCCAGTCTGTGGTTTCCCAGCTAATCGGGCTGGTGGCAGGTAGTGCACTGATCCTTCCTGGGCTGCGGCGGGCTAGAGCTCGATCAGGTGGCTCTGCAACGGGGCCGGGCAGCGAGTCGGGAAGCAAAGAGAGAGAGAGGGTGGAGCACACAGGGCGCGGCCGGTGCTTTGCAGCCGGGCAGCGTTCGGACCTAAGAAGAGGGAGGGAAGTGTCCCAGAGGGTCCGCTCCATGACGGGAACGGTTCTTCAATTAACGGAGCAAATATTGAAGCGCGATAGAAAAATAAATATAATCGCCAGCCACAGCGTTGGCTGCAGCGGCGGGAAAGCGCGGGAGGCGCCATCTTAACTCGGCGGGGAAGAAGGAAAAGCGCGGGAGGCGCCATTTTGATCCATCGGGGATGAAGGCAAAGCGCGGGAGGTGCCATCTTGGATTTTCAAGATGCCAAAGACTGGCGATATCACTGCCTTCGATAATGCAATAAAAGACTGGACCACGTATGTGGAAAGAGTCAAGGTATATTGTGAGGCAAACGAAATAGCCGATGAGAAAAAGGCATCGGTATTGCTAAATTTAATGGGCGCAAGAACGTACGGCCTATTGCGGGACCTGATTACTCCAGCCAAACCGAAGGCGAAGAGTTTTAACGAAATTGTTGCTATCCTACAGGAACACCTAAATCCTACACCGCTGCTGATAGCAGAAAGATTTAAATTCCACAGGAGAAATCAGCATAAAAATGAGAGCAATGCTGATTACTTTACGGAACTACGCAAGCTATCAAAGCACTGCCAGTTCGGAGCAGGACTGGCAGATACCTTACGGGACAAATTTGTCTGTGGACTCCTGAGTGAAGGAACCCAGAAGAGGTTACTCTCAGAGAAAGAGCTGATGCTAGATAAGGCTTTCAGCGTGGCAGTATCGTATGAAGCAGCAGCAAGGGGAGCTGCGGAAATACAACAAAAGCCACAGGAATACGGCACCCACAAAATGACACGGGGATTTGCAAAATGTTATCACTGCGGCAGAACAAACCATGACCAGAAGGACTGCTGGTCCAAGGACAAAATATGCAGGCAATGCGGAAATATGGGACACATTGCACGAGTTTGCAGGTCTGGGAAGAAGACCAACGACAACAAAAAGGCTACTAAGGAACCATACAGGAAAGTACAAAAGATGACAGACAGTAGTTCCGAAGACCAGATGAGCGATAGTGAATCTGGGAACAAGAGACTAAGCTGTCTCAAACTTCACAACGTAATCGCAAAAGAGGATCACCGAACCATTTGGGTCACGCTCACGATAGCAGGGTCCCAAGTCAAAATGGAATTGGATACAGGATCAGCTCTAACCGTCATGAGTCGACGAGACTATGAGCGGCTATTCTCACACATACCCTTGAGAAAGACATCCATTGTCTTGAGGACGTATACGGGGCAAAAAGTATACCCCAGAGGAAAAATAAGGGTGCCTGTCGAATACAACGGCAAGAAAATACGGAAATTGTATCTCTACATTCTGCAAGATGGTGGACCACCGTTATTGGGACGTGAATGGATCAGAAAGATAAGTTTAGATGGGCACTCCATTCAGGCACTGACGGTGGCTGGTAAAAAGGATGACGACGTCACTCCTGGACAATTGTCAACAATCTTAGCTGACGCCAAAGGGGTATTTCAACAAGAACTGGGCACTCTTAAAGGCGTAACCGCCTCGATAAAAATAGAGGAGAATGCAATTCCCAAGTTTTTCAAAGCAAGACCGGTACCATATGCAATTCGCCCAGCTGTCGAGGCAGAGCTGGAGAATCTGGAGAAGGCAGGCCTGTTATCTAAGTTAGACTGGAGCGAGTGGGCGACACCCATCGTTCCTGTCATGAAGAAAACGTTAAACAATAAGTCTGAGGAGCCAAGGAAGGTTCGCATCTGTGGGGATTTCAAGGTGACTGTGAACCCAATCCTTCACACAGTACAATATCCTCTTCCAAGGATAGAAGATATCTTCACCTCACTATCTGGAGGGAAGCGTTTTACAAAAATTGACATAGCACAAGCATATTTGCAGATGGAGGTTGAAGAATCATCTAGGAAGTATCTCACGATAAACACTCACAAAGGTCTTTACCAGTATAATCGACTGGTATTCGGAGTAGCATCAGCTCCGGCGATATGGCAAAGAACGATGGAACAAGTCCTGCAAGGGATTCCGGGGACTCAGTGTTACTTGGACGACATCCTAGTGACAGGTGAAGATGACAGTGAACGCCTTGCCAACCTAGAGCAGGTGCTCACTAGACTACGTGAACATGGGCTATGAGCCAATTGCCCTAAGTGCGAGTTTTTTAAGAAACAGATATCGTATTGTGGCCACGTGATTGAGGAAGAGGGGTTGCATAAGTCCCCTGACAAAATTGAAGCGGTAGTTAAGGCTCCAGCGCCTGAAAATGTGTCGCAACTGAAGTCATTCCTCGGATTGGTGAATTACTACCATAAGTTTTTGCCGAATTTGTCCACAATTCTGCATCCACTGAACGCCCTACTACGAACGGGAGTAGCATGGAAATGGAGCGATGAATGTAAGCGGGCCTTTCAGAAGAGTAAGGACCTAATCACTTCAAGAGAAGTATTGGCTCACTACAACCCATCACTACCGATAAGACTGGCGTGTGATCCGTCTCCCTACGGCGTTGGGGCGGTACTGTCACATAAATTCCTTGATGGTTCAGAGAGGCGGATAGCTTTTGCGTCACGCTCGTTAACTTCAGCCGAGCGTAACTACGCCCAGATTGACAGAGAGGCCCTCAGCCTGGTGTGGGAGGTGAAGAAGTTCAATCACTACCTGCACGGTCAGAAATTTACTCTACTAACTGACCATCAACCTCTCGTCTCCATTTTCAACCCTCAGAAGGGCGTACCGATAATGACGGCACAACGGCTACAGAGGTGGTCCCTTTTCCTAGGGGCACACCAATATGACATCGAGTACAAAGGAACTAAACAGCATGGGAATGCTGATGGATTGTCGCGCCTACCGTTGCCGACGGTGGAAGAAGAACTGGCAGTGGATCCAGTGGAGTTATTCCACTCGACTATAGTCGAATGTCTCCCTGTGATGAATGCAAACATAGAAAAGGAAACACGAAATGACCCGACACTCTCCTGGGTCTATGATTTAACGGTGAAGGGATGGCCAGCACATGGTGAACCACTGCTGCCAGCATTCTCGCCGAGAAGAGAACAGCTGTCAGTGTGCAGAGGAACCTTGATGTGTGGATCCAGAGTAGTGATTCCACCCAAATTAAAGGATAGAGTGCTCAATGAGCTTCATGAGGGCCATCTGGGAGGGGTAAAAATGATGAACTTAGCCAGAGCGTTTGTGTGGTGGTCAGGAATCGATAGAGAAATCGAAGAGATGACCAAGAGCTGTACAGGATGCCAGAAGGTCCAAAACGCCCCACCACAAGCCCCTCTACATCCATGGGAGTGGCCCTCATCTCCATGGCAAAGGGTGCACATTGATTTTGCTGGTCCATTTATGGACTCGATGTTTTTAATTGCGGTGGATGCACATTCAAAGTGGCCAGAGGTAATAAAAATGTCCTCAACCACCACAGAAAAAACTATCACACTCTTACGAACCATATTCGCCAGGAATGGGCTGCCTGAACAGATTTGCTCTGACAATGGACCACAGTTTGTGTCTGAAGAGTTCCGGAGGTTCTTAAAGAACAATGGTGTTAAGCATTACACATCCGCCCCATATCATCCAGCCACTAATGGATTGGCTGAGAGGTTTGTTCAAACATTCAAGAAGGCTATCAAGGCAATGTGTAATGAAGATATACCCCTACAACACAAGGTGGATAACTTCTTGTTTGCCTACCGGAATGCGACACATGCGGTTACCAACCAAACTCCAGCCATGATGTTCTTCAATCGAAGACTACGATGCCACTTGGATTTGGTTAAGCCAAACGTTAGAAGAGATGTGGAGAACAGGCAGTTTCAGAATATGAATGAAAGGCCGACCAGGAGTTTTAAGATAGGTCAACCAGTTTTGGCCCGGGACTACCGCACAGAGAAATGGCAGCCAGGAACGATCTGTACACGGCAAGGACCTCTAATGTATACTGTGGACGTTGGAGAGAGCATTGTAAGATGCCATGCTGACCAGATTCTAGAGTCACTGGAAAACGTCAACTCCACACCACGATCTGATACACCTAGCGATGAAACCGAAGTACCAATTTCATCTTCCGCAGAATTGGTGATATTGGAAGCAGACGAACCAAACAACGACATTGATCCCGACTCAACCTTGCCAGAAGAACCTGATATCCCAAAGAGGTGTTATCCAGACAGAATCAGGAAGCCTCCTCAAAGACTGAACTTATAATTGCTTAACTTCAACCAATGTATCGAGCAACCGTAATTGTAATTAGTTATTATTTAGTTGTTAAATGAATGTTATGTACTGTTTATCTAAAAGGGGAGGAATTGTTGTGTATATACCTTTAAGGGAATAACTGGTCTCAGACTGCAGTACTGGCAGTGACCCCCTTTATTAAAGGCCCTAGGAGGCTTCTGTAGTTTCAGTTTCCAGGTTGTCTCCATTCAGTAAAGACTTGTTATAATCAACTCCTGCAGTCCGTGTCTCAATTATACACGGACATAATAGTTTCAATAAGATCGCCTCTCATTCTTCTGAACTCCAATGAGTAGAGTCCCAATCTACTCAACCTCTCCTCATATGTCCATCCCCTCATCCCCGGGATTAACCGAGTGAACCTTCTTTGTACTGACTCGAGAGTAGATTGGCGGTTAGGATCAGATCAGCCATGATCTCATTGAATGATGGAGCAGGCTCGAGGGGCCGAATGACCTACTCCTGCTCCTATCTTCTATGTTTCTATGTTCCCATGGAGAAACTTATGAGGTGTTATCCGTGGCTCAGTTGATAGGACTCTCGAAGGTTGTTGGTTCAAGACCCACTCCAGAGCCTTGAGCACAAAATCTATTGCTGCTCTGTCAGAGGTGACATTTTTCAGATGAGATGTTAAACCAAGGCTCTGCCTGCCCTCTCAGGTGGATGCAAAAGATCCCATGGCACTATTTTGAAGAGCAGGTGTCCTAGCCAAAATTTATCGCTCAACCAACAACACTTAAGCAGATGATCTGGTCATTATCACATTGCTCTTTGTGGGACCTTGTTATGCCCAAATTGGCTGCTATGTTTCCTACATTACAACAGTGACTACACTTCAAAAGTACATCCTTGGCTGTAAAGTGAACTGGGATGTCCTGAGGATAGAAGTCTCAAAAATAACTTTTTAAAGATATGGGGTAAATTTTATGTTAGCGTTTTTGGTGTGAACCCTCACTGATGGAAGAGCAGCTTGGGTAATTTGGTACAGAGATCAATATGTGGACCCCCGGAGTTGGGGGTTCCATCAATGTTCAGTCAAACCATCACAATCCCCCCCATGAAATTCCTGGCACTAATGTCAATATCAAGCACTCAGTTATAGCTCTGCCACTTGCAGAATAAAGCTCCCTTCATCTGAAGCAGCAACATGAACAGCCCAAGTATAGAAGAGCTTAATACAGCAACTATTTCCTGCAAAAGCCATTCTGTAGCCTCTGTGAGTGAGATTAACAATTAGTGTTAATTTACAGGAGTTTTGTGCTGTATAACCATGCCCATTAGGATCTGGATTAGACTGCCCAAATTTATTTCACATAGGACCATTACAGTAACAAATTACATTATTATAGCACCTTTAACGTAGGAAAAAGTCCCAAGGCGCTTCACAGGAGCATTACAGACTAGAATTGACAATGATTGATTGAAAAAAGGAGATATTAGGAGGGGTGACCAAAAGCTTTGGCAACGAGGTAGGTTTGAAGGAGGGTCCTAAAGTAAGTTGTGAGGAACATGCAAAGGTGCTGCAAAGGTATATAGACAGGTTAAGTGAGTGGGCAAGAACATGGCAGATGGAATATAATGTGGAGAAATGTGAAGTTATCCACTTTGGTAGGAAAAATAGAAACGCAGAATATTTTTTAAGTGGTGAGAGAATTGGAAATGTTGGTATTCAGAGGGACCTGGGTGTCCTTGTACATGAATCACCGAAAGTTAACATGCAGGTACAGCAAGCAATTAGGAAAGCGAATGATATGTTAACCTTTATTACATAGAAACATAGAAGATAGGAGCAGGAATAGGCCATTCGGCCCCTCAAGCCTCTTCCGCCATTTAATAAGATCATGGCTGATCATCCAAATTCAGTACACTGTCCCTGCTTTCTCCCCATATCTCTTGATCCCTTTAGCCTTAAGAAATATATCTAACTCCTTCTTGAATATATTTAATGAATTGGCCTCAACTGCCTTCTGTGGTAGAGAATTCCACAGGTACACCACTCTCTGAGTGAAGAAATTCCTCCTCATCTCAGTCCTAAATGGCTTACCCCTTATCCTTAGACTGTGACCCCTGGTTCTGGACTCCCTGCCATCAGGAACATCCTTCCTGCATCCAGTCTGTCTAGTCCTGTAAGAATTTTATAAGTTTCAATGAGATCCCCTCTCATTCTTCTAAACTCTAGCGAATATAAGCCTAATCGACCCAATCTCTCCTCATACGTCATACCTGCCATCCCAGGTATCAGTCTGGTGAATCTTCACTGCACTCTCTCCATGGCAAGAACATCCTTCCTCAGATAAGGTGACCAAAACTGCGCACAATACTCAAGGTGTGGTCTCACCAAGGCCCCGTACAACTGCAGCAAGACATCCTTGCTCCTGTACTTGAATCCTCTCGCTATGAAGGCCAACATACCATTTGCCTTCTTAACTGCCTGCTGCACCTGAATGCTTACCTTCAGCGACTGGTACACAAGGATACCCAGGTCTCATTGCACTTCTCCTTTTCCCAATCTATTGCCGTTCAGATAATAATCTGTCTTCCTGTTTTTGCCACTAAAGTGGATAACCTTGCATTTATCCACATTATACTGCATTTGCCATGCATCTGCCCAATCACCCAACCTGTCCAAATCATACTGGAGTTTCTCCGCATCCTCCTCACAGCACACATGCCCACCCAGCTTTGTGTCATCTGCAAACTTAGAGATATTACATCGAGTTCCCTTGTCTAGATCATTTATATATATTGTGAATAGCTGGGGTCCTAGCACCGGTCCCTGCGGTACCCCACTAGTCATTGCCTGCCACTCGGAAAAAGACCCGTTTATTCTAACTCTTTGCTTCCTGTCTGCCAATCAGTTCTCTATCCAAGACAGTACCTTACCCCCAAACCAGTTCTCTATCCAAGACATTACCTTACCCCCATTACAAAAGGATTTGAGTATAAGAGTAAAGAAGTCCTACTGCAATTATATAGGGCCCTGGAGAGACCACACCTGGAGTATTGTGAACAGTTTTGGTCTCTTTACCTAAGGAAGGATATACTTGTTCTTAGAGGGACTGCAACAAAGGTTCACTAGACTGATTCATGGGATGGGGGGATTGTCCTATGAGGAGAGATTGAGTAGACTAGGTCTATATTCCCTAGAGTTTAGAAGAATGAGAGGTGATCTTATTGAAACATATAAAATTCCTAAGGGGCTTGACAGGGTAGATGAAGGGAGAATGTTTCCCTTGACTGGCGATTCAAGAACCACGGGTCACAGTCTCAGAATAAGTGGTCGGCCATTTAGGACTGAAATAAGGAGAAATTTCTTCACTCAAAGGGTTGTGAATCTTTGGAATTCTCTACCCCAGAGGGCTGTGGATGCTCAGTTGTTGAGTATATTCAAGACAGAGATCACTAGATTTTTGGATGCTCAGGGAACCAAGGGATTTGGGGATAGTGCGGGAAGGTGGAGTAGAGGTAGAAGATCAACTATGGTCTTATTGAATGGCGGAACAGGCTCAAAGGGCCGATAGAGGTGTAGGGGGTTTCTCTTGCTCGTTCTGGTCTCCTACCAGGCTTCGTGCAATAATTACCCTTGAGTGGTTCGACCCTCTCTCCCCTACGGTTCTAGACCTTGGACTTAGGTGCAGGGAACTGTAGTGCAGAGAAAAACTCAATAGACCAGGTTGAATAGCACGAAATGGATGCTTTTATTATTAAACAGTTTGCAGCATTAAGAAATACATGTCATAAGCACAGATTAATGTAACTACAAGCATACACATATCTATAAACTTAACTCTATGGAAATGGGGAACACACGGCACATCGAAAAAGGGGAAACACATTACGATTACCCTTACCCCCTCCCTTAGACCTAGACTAAGTTTCGACTTGAGGAACTCGGAATCATGCTCACCACTTTCAGATTCGCAAAAGAGGGGGTTCGCAGCCCGTTTGGCACAGCTTTTCGTCGTCACGTGGATTTGGAAACTTCTGGCGCAGCTTGTTTTTCTCTCTCTCAGGTGATGAGGCAGCGGACACAGCCTCGATGGGCGCTCATCATGACTGAATCCGTTAAAAGTTGTTGAAGAACTGGATGTCCATGGGGGACTCAGTCACCGATCCCTGGTCGAATGGTATGTTGAGGCCCTGGAGGGCTAGGCCCGGAATGTCCTTTTTCTCCGGCCTGGATCGTTGGCTTTCCTGAGGGTGTCTTCTTCTTCGGCCTGGGTCGTCGATGATCTCCCGACAAAAGTACCCGGGCCACCCTCGTCCTCTTCTCGTCGTGGCCGAGCCTTGCCTGGCCGAACACCGACCACGTTCCGAAACCGAAGTGCTTAACCGAAGAGTCCGTCCCGAAGTTTTGAATCGCAATTGCTGAATCGTGTTCCCCAAGCGTGAAGCCTGGATCGTGAAGCGAAGCGTCCTGATGGACTTTTCAATCCATAGTTATACCCTTTTTGGACAGTCTTATCTCCCGCCAAATCATAGTCCAGTCTTTGTAATATTTTTGGCGGGCAGAAATCTCTGCAGGGGCGCTTTGTCTTGTAACGGGAGCCGGTGATAGCTTAACTGGCCTTCCTGGCCGATAATGTCTTTTACTTTGTCACCGTAACTCGGTTCGCATATTGATCGGTCTGGAGATTGCCCTTGATGGCTGTTAAACGGTCTTTCCTTTGTACAGTAAATGGGTTTAAGTGTTCATTCAATTGTCCGCCCATTTCTTGATGGGCCCCATCCTGTTACATGAAACTGTCTTGTATTTAGAATCCAATTAATATGTATGCTCAGTTCCCTGAGTTTTGGTTTCCCGATACTGGCTTTCGCGGGTGTAAAGTCTGTGGGTTGTGCAGTTAATAAATACACAGACTTCAGAAGTAACAAACAAACAGGTCTTTACTATTCGAAGGTCCGGGCGAATCTGCCCCAGCAATCCTGCCACAACACTTATATACTGGTGTGGTCACTATCGGTATTACAGTATACAGAAGCCAAACAAATAGTGCCACACCTAAAGTAGTTCTCTTAAAGGTGAACGGTTACATTCAATAGTTCCCTTAAAGGTAGACGGGTACATACACTACAATCCTCCCTTTTTAGCTTATTACTTACAGAGTCTCCGTTAAACATACATATCTTCAACTTCCTATAAACAAATTACAGATATAATCTCGGTGGAGTCAATGTCATATCAAACAATTTACAGATATAATCTCGGTGGGAACAGTTCACAGGTTCAGTCTCTGCGGAAACAGTTCATAGATTCAGTCTCTGATCTTGACTCGTTCCGAACAACATTTCTTTGGTGTAGCCAGTTCACCTGGCTAGCGTGACTCCTCCATAGCCTTTTTCTTGACGTAACAGCTTGAACTTTCGTCCTGTTGAACCAGCAGTGCGGACTTTTACAACCAACTGGCTGTCTTGACATTTTCCAGTTTTTCAACTAATTTAGCTCCTTTCGTAGTGTCCCGCCTGAGATGGTAGAAGTGCTAATATTTTAGACAGTTATTATCTTCTGCTTCTTCTTTTTCTTTTCTGCCTTTTTGAAACTCTCGGAGCTCCTTTCTCGGCTGCCAGCTGTAGCGCCACCAACTCTCTATGTTCCTTAGACCTTAAGTGCTTCCTCCGGATTTCAGCACTTTGGGAGTTTTCATCACAAGCTGGGCAGACCACATCCTCGTAATATTCAGTGTCACTCAACAGGTCATGGTAATATTCGGGTTCGTCCTGAGTTAGGCCAGCGAGAGAGCCTTCTTCTTCCTCCTCACCCGTCTGGACGTTAGCTGACGGTGGTTCCTTTCCTAGACATCTTTCTTGAAAAGACTTCTTCATGCATTCATATTCATCCCGCTCTTCCTGGGTTGTCTGCCATTCCTTCATTACTGACCTCATTTGTGAGTTCAATACCTTCCCTCCCACCGGGGATTGCGGTATCAGGCTATTTAATCCTTCTACTGAAGCAGCTGTTTCAACATTCTTCTGTTCACATTGACGTGATTCAACGAACTCTTCATAGAGTAAACTGTAACACAAAATCTGTGTTGCCACCTCAGTTATTTTCGTAACTTTTGGGAGCTCCGAATTCCTTCCCTTTGCAGATTGAAGCTCGTGTTCCCATTGTGGAGTCTTGTCTCTCAGCATGTGAAGGAGTTGGCTGACCGTTAACTCTTCCACGGGGACTCTGTGGATCAGAGTCTTCACCATTTCATCCACCTTACCCTCCAATGCTTTCACCTTCCTTTCCTCTTGTACTTTGGTTTCAAGTGCTCGAAGAAGTTGCGCCTTGATGCTCCCAAGCTCATGTTCAGAGCCCATTCTTACAGTCTCTGTGTTTCTTACAGTTTCCTTCCCTTCCACTGAAAGGATTCCCAGTTGACTCTGCTCTTCAAGTCGTTGAACCTCGGTCGTTGCCGCCTCATATTTGTCTTGGGTTTCCTTCAATATTTTTATGAGTTCTTGGACATCTTGTCTTTCATGTTCTGCCATGTCTTTCACCTCTAAATTCTCATCTATGGATGGAACTTCTACCGATGAGTCTGTCTTGGCCTTGAGCTCATCAAGAATTTCCTGCAGCCTTTGGACTTCTTGCTCATGTTCAACCTTTAGTTGTTCATATGCTTCTACTGAAACTAGCTTTTCGGAGGTTGCCGAGTTAATCCCCTCCAGAATTGCAGCCTGGGCCTGTTCATACTGTTCTTTCAACTTCTCACACTCTGCTTGTAAGGAGTCGTAGAGAAGAACTGGAATAAAATCCCGGCTTCCTGAAGATTCCTCTTCATTTGCTTCTTTCGCAATTTCCTGTTGGAGTTCAGCCAAGGCTGCTATGCTATCTGCCTCTTGAAGTCTCACTGCCATCAAATCTTCTTTATTCTTGCAGTCTATCTCAGTCATTTTCCGTTTATTTTCATTTAACTGAGTGATAAGCTCCTCTTGCAACATGGCCACATTATTCATATCAGGTAAAGAAGCGTTTCTCTTTTCCATGTCCAAGATTTTTTTCTGCATCTCTTTAAGTGCACACTGCGATTCAGCTTCTCTTAACCTTGCCTGCACTAGCTCCGTCTCCAATTGCAGAACAAAATCCTCAGTGTAGCGTGGTTTGCCTTTATGCTGTATCTCTAGATCATGCAAATATTCTAACTCCTGAACATCATAAGGGAGGTGTGATCGGTAATTGGTCACGATGGCTCTATGGTCGCTCTCTGCTTGAGCCAGCAGGTTCTGTTGTCTTTCCAGACTCTCCCATTCGGTGTCATAGAACTTTTTCATTGTTTTCATCTCTTGTACGAGACGGTAACTTAATTGTTCGAATTGTTGTCGTACTTTGAAATAACGTTGAGTTCGAGCTCGGTGTTCCTCCGTAATGCATATGTCTGTGACTTGGACAGACTCAGAATTCTCTGTCTTTATGCACGCCATCATTTTTCCAACCTTAGTCAGTGAGTTCATGTTAACCTTGTTTTTCATACGTGGGCTGGACTTATCGTCTTCCGGCTCAGAGTCTGAGCTGCTTGTCTGCACCGAGTCCTCACTCGTCATTGCTTGTAGGTAGTGCCATTCCATGTCTATTTTCTTGATCCACTCCCGTCCTAGAAGTGGTGGTCCTCCCTCATGTAGTACATACAAGTTCATTCTTGGGTGTTCTTTACCCCTATCTCTCACCTTGACTCTTATTTTTCCCATGGGGTATACTTTATGCCCCGTGTATGTCTGCAATACGAACTTGGTATATCTTAAGGGTATGTGTGAGAATAGCCGGTGGTAATCCCCTCGATTTATGACTGATACAGCTGATCCAGTGTCCAACTCCATTTTCACTTGGACTCCAGCTATTTTTAGCATGACCCAGATAGTTTGTAGGTCAGCTTCCTTACTCACATGGTGGATACTCAGACTACCCAGCTCCTGGCCGTTTGGATCTGAGTCTGGATTCTGTTCGTCTGAACTCTGCTCAGCCCCCTTGTATACCTTGTTGTACTTTTCTTGTGATGGCTTCCTTTGGTTGTTGGTCTTCTTCCCTGACCGGCATACCTTAGCGATGTGACCCAGTTTGCCACATTTCCTACATTCTTGGTTCTTAAACCAGCATTGATTCTGGTCGTGTGTTGTCTTCCCACAACGATAGCATTTTGTTGTACTCGAGGTAATTTGGTCCACCCCGAGCGCCGCCGCCTTTAGTTGCATTTCCGCCGTTCCTTTCGCGGCGGCTTCGTGTGATGCGGCTATAAGGACAGCCCTGTCAAGTGTAAGGTCGTTCTCTTTGAGTAGGCGCTTTTGCGTCCCTTCCTTGGACAATCCGCCTACGAACTTGTCTCGCAGTGCCTCTGTCAGATTCCCTCCGAACTGGCAGTATTTCGCTAGCCTACGCAGTTCGACCAAGTATTCTGCATTGTTTTCGTCTTTCCGTTGCGTTCTTGCATAGAATTTGAATCGTTCAGCCAACATCAACGGTGTGGGGTTCAAGTGGTCCTTCAGCACAACCACAATCTCTTCGAAAGACTGATCCGCCGGTTTAGCTGGTGCTAGTAAATCCTTCAAGAGCCCGTATGTCTTTGCGCCCATCGAGTTTAACAATGTTATCGCCTTGTCGTCTTCCTCTATTTTGTTGGCTTCACAATAGATCTCGATGCGTTCCACGTACGTGGCCCAGTCTTCTATCGCAGAATTAAAATCATTAATATTCCCTCGCTTAGGCATCTTTCTTCCCTTGGGAGCAGCACCAGTATTTCTTTAAGTATTCTTATTTATTTGTTTGTTTCTAAGATGGCGGTTTTCCCGCGAATTCGGCGGTTTCCCGCTCTTTCCTTCTCTCCCCGCCCACTTCAATGGCGGTATGTCAATCAAGATGGCGGTTTTCCCGTGAAAATGGCGGTTTCCCGCTCTTCCTTTCTCGCCCCGCCCACTTCAATGGCGGTTTCCCGCTTCTGGCGTCTTCTCCGCCTAATGGCGGCTTCCCGCGTTTCTTCCCGGTGGAAGGGGTACGCTTCCCCCACAGCGGACAGGTTCAGCCGCTGGCTGGCTACCGCACAGCTCCCCTTACTCGGCTATGTCTTTTCCTCCCGCCCGCACGTCTCTACCGGCGCTGGGTACACCCCGTTAACGGAGGACAGTTCAGCCGCTGGACTGGCTCTCGTGCAGTCTCTCTCTCCGTACCCGGCTCTGTCGCTCTCTCACCCGCACGTTCGGTGCTACCGGCCCTGGGTACCCCGTTGGTGGAGAACAGCTCAGCCGCTGGACTGGCTCTCGCGCAGTCTCTCACCCTGTTTTTGGCTGTGTCTCTCACCCACTCCCGCACGTTCGGTTTTGCCGGCTCTGAGTACCCCGTTGGTGGAGAACAGCTCAGCCGCTGGACTGGCTCCTCGTAGTCTCTCTCTCCGCACCCGGCTCTCATCCGCACGGTTCCCGTTCGCCTCCCCAGCCCTCTCGCAGACCGGTGTTTCCCTCCCCGGCTGCGGCTGGGTTTCTCTTCCCGCGCCTACTCGCAGGCTCAGCGCTTCGTGGCTGCGGTCGCTGCCCGGAGTTTTCCCCCGATCGCGGTCCGGCTGTCACCCGACGCCGTTGGACCCGACTTTTGGCCGGCACAGCTCCCCCTCGACCGAGGTCGAGTGCTCTGCCCTTATCCTCCGGATACTTCTACACCTTCCCCTACTCACAGTCTCTTCGGCCGCCTTGTTTCTTGCTGGTCGGCTCACACCGCACCGTGGCAGAAGGGTAGTCAGTGCCTGTTGCTGATACAGCTTTTGTTGTTAGTCTTCCTGCTTTCTGTTGTTGCAGCCTCGTGTTTTCTTTTGGTAGCACGACGAGGGCGGTTGTCTCTCTTCGACGCTCTTCGTTGCTTTTGGTAGTCTTGCCGCAGGGTACGATCGGACTCGTCGCCACTGTAAAGTCTGTGGGTTGTGCAGTTAATAAATACACAGACTTCAGAAGTAACAAACAAACAGGTCTTTACTATTCGAAGGTCCGGGCGAATCTGCCCCAGCAATCCTGCCACAACACTTATATACTGGTGTGGTCACTATCGGTATTACAGTATACAGAAGCCAAACAAATAGTGCCACACCTAAAGTAGTTCTCTTAAAGGTGAACGGTTACATTCAATAGTTCCCTTAAAGGTAGACGGGTACATACACTACAGCGGGCTTACTGTCCTCAATCCACAAGCCTGTCTGGCTTGCAGTAACAGAAATCAAATGGTCCCAGAAACTGATCACGAGGTCCGGCGGCCATTTTGTATGCCCCTTTTTATCAAAGGTTTTTCTGTACAAGCTTTCTCCTGGTCAATAAACTGTCTTATCAACCCTGTTTTGTTGTGTGATTAAATTATGGAAAATTTCGAATCTTACAGGGGTGGAGAGGCAGAGAGGTTTAGGGAAGAAATTCCAGAGTTTCAGGCCTAGACAACAGAAGGCATGGCCACTGTCAGGTAGACCAGCTTTAAGGATAATTTTTCTGAAAAAGGCTAAGGAGTGAAATACTATGGGAAAGAATAGTTAGCAAGGATTAAGGATATACTGAAACCTGCTGAGAACCGTATAGTCTGACTGATGCGATGAGCAGTCCAAGTAATTGGACTGGCATACTTCGTTATCCCAACAAGGCTATCTCATTGTCTTTGTTTGGTGCCAGCTTGCGATGTGATTAACCACTGACTGGATCATCTGCTTCTAACATTTTCCCAAATTAGGCAATAATTGTGAAACAAGGAAGTCGTTTCTGAGAGGATATATAAGGATGAGGTTTGGTAGAGAAGTTGAGCAGCTTGAAGTACCTGGACTAGAGGTAGGAATTGGAGGGCTGGGTTATCCCAATGAGCTGTTTCCTTCTAGACACATAGAGAAGTGTATTGTCTGCCTGCTTATTGTTAGTAATATCTGAAATAAAGAGTCGACCTTGACACCAGAGTTCGAATCTGATGATTATTTGAGATATCAAGACAATATCTTACATCTGCCATCGGTGGGGAGAAGGGATTGGTGGATGTGTGGGCTTAATTTTAGCACACAAAACTGGGTGGGTTGGGGTCAGGTCAGATATTAAAATTTAAAAAATCTGAAACCTGACTTCAACCTGCCCGCTTCTGGGTTTAACTAAGGCGGAACTAGGGGCGGGCAGCCAAACTGCTCTCAGGTGGCGGGTTGACATTTTAATATTTTAATGAGGGTGGCAGCCTCTAATTTAATCTGCTTTGCAGGTTTTACAGTGGGCAGCCGTGTTTCCCAGGGCTGGAGGCTAGGAGAGCTTCGGGGAGAAGGTAAGTGCCTTCACAGCACTATTTGTGGGGCAGGAGGAGCAGGAGTGCTTCCCCCTGGCCCCCCAAGCTCCTGCCCACCAGACAGCCCCATACAAAGGCCCCTGGTGTTGGGGATCGGAACCCCTCTGGGATCGGACTCCACTCCCCCTCCCCCTCCACCCCGAGGTCGGGGATTGCATCCCCCCTCGGGATTCATTTCCCCTCCCCCACCCCCACCACCCCAGAGTAGTGGATCAGACCTACCTGGTTGTGTGGCCTGCTCCAGAGTCCTTCCTGCCCGATTGGAAGCCAAGTCTGTCAATCAATGACTTCCGGGCAGGGAACCTGTCAACGACAAAAGACGCACGCTGTGGAGGTAATACTCCACAGCATGCGGGTAAACTTTGCCATCCAAAACTCCACCCCACCCCCCTCACCCCGCCTACATAACCCACCCCTGTTAATATCCAGGCCTGTAAGACATGGTAAGAGTTGGGGGAACACAGAGTTTTTTGGAGGGTTGTAGGACTGGAAGAGAGGTGCGAGGCCATGGAGAGACTTGAACATGAAAATGAGAATTTTAAATTCGGGCATTGGTGGAACAGAAGCCAATGTAGGTCAGTGAGCACATTGGTGATGGGTGAGCAGGATTTGGGGTGGGTTAGGATATGGGCTGCAGAGTCTTGGATGAGTTCAAGTTTATGGAGAGTGAAAGATGGGACATGGGCCAGGGGAGCATTGTAAAAATAATCCCATCAGTTTGGGCTGGATTTGAACCCAGGTCCACAGGTCAAAGGTCAGTGGCTAATCCAACGCTCCACCAATTATTCATTTCAAAGTACAAAAATACTTTGCACTATCCTCTTACTTGTCATTGGATGACGTATTCGACGACTTGCTTGTATCAAAGAGACTTGGAATATCTCAAAATTTCTTTAATTTAGCAGAGCCCACACATCCAAAACCATCATATCAGGGAGCGTAGAAGACAGCAACTCATTCAATTCCTTCTAACAAACAAGAGACACATCACTTCGACTGGTTTTCAAGCACAAAACAAGACCAAAGCACACCGGAAGTGTATCGGTCGCTATATTGGTGTGGGCGCCCCTTAGGCATCCCAGGCGCCTGCCTAAATTAAGCAGGAGACACTGATTTAGGGCCAATTTGAGAAATAGGTGTGTGCCAACACCTGATTCGTCAGTTCTTAAGACTGCTTAGTAAATCATAGCGGGAACAGTCGGGTAGCATCCTTCATAAGCATTATTTAAAGGGATCCTTGCCTTCCTCACGGTAAGTCCCTGGTTAGTCAGTTCAGGCTACTTGGGTGCTTGTTGGGCCAGTTTCAGCTGCAATTGCAGTGCTTTAAAACATCTTTAATCTACTTTTTTGGAGGGGCAGCAGCTATTCTGTCTTTACAATTCTGCACAGTTGCAGGTGTCATGGGTGTTCAACTGGCTCTGCCATTGGGGCTGCCAATTGAGGAGTAGCAGCACCAGCAAAGGAGAGTCCACAGACCTGCATTTCCTGCAAGAAGTGGGAGGGAAGAGGAGAGGCTGCAAGAAGCCCTACACCACATCGGTCTTCAGGAACCGAGTATCATATCTCATCCTTACTGTGGAGTAGTGCATCAGGTGCCTCTGCTTCACAAGACAACTGAGTCAAAGGCTTGGTTTCCTGGCAGTAGTAATGATGCCTTCATCCTGTGTCAGTCCTCAATACACCCTCTCTTCCACCCAGGCCATCGAATGTTTGGCTGGCTGCTAGGGAATAGCGGATATGCCTTGAGCATGTAGCTCAATTCTCCTATCATGCACCCGAGCACAGAATCCGAGGAGCATTATAATCGGAGCCATGTATCCACCAGAGCTCTGATTGAGCAGACCATCGACCTTCTCAAGGAGAAGTTCCACTGCCTCTACCATTGTGAGGAGTTCTGCAGTACAGTCTCCAAATTTGTGGTCATTATCTGCATTCTCCATAACTTTGCCCTCCAAAAAAGTCAACCATTGGAACCACCTAGGGAGGAAAAAGTGCATGGAGATGAGGGAGGGGGCAACCAATCGCGCCAGCTGCCAGACAGCAATTGATCGAGAAGAGGTTCACCTGAACAATTCCCACCCTTCCCAATGCACAAGTGCAAACCTTCTTCTGCCTCACCTTAGCATCAGTATGAAAGTTAAATGAGCAGCCAACAGCAACAGTTAACAGAAGGTCAACAACACCAAGAAGAAACATTCATTTTATTATTCCACAAAACTGACAATAGATAATTGTCGGGGTGTGGCAGATTTTTAACTGTTGGCTGCCTGTTTCGATCGACAGTTGAATATCGAGGGCGGGGGAGTGGGGTGGGTGGGGGTGGTAGGTGGAGAAGAGAAGGGCACCTCTGCCACCCATGGATTCTCAAGGACGGCCTCAAGGACGGATTCAGGCATGTCTGTAAATGGGGGAGCAGCACGCCTGCCTGTTTCAAGTAAGAGGCTAGTTACATATGCAAATTAGGGACTTAAACTGGTTGTAGGGTCCCAATTGCATTATTCACCACATGCCAGACAAGCTACGCCCATTTGTATCAGGTATGAGCGCTGAAACCAGTGCTCCTTAAAGGGACCATAGGTGACCACTCCATAACAGTCCCAGAAATGTTTTGGGGTAAATTTTGTGAGCAGGACTGCCGGCCCATGCTCGCCCTCCGGCAAAATCAGCTCTCCCTCAACTCAAGACCGATTTGGCAACAAGTTCAGCATAGGAGCCGGCCAATTTCTAGCTCTCCCATAACCAGCAAGCTGCACCCGCAGCTCTTCAACCACATTCAAACGTGGCCCAAACCCCAAAATTATTTGGGTCTCCCAACTCCCCTTTAAGGGGTGGGGTGTTGCCAACAATGTTCCCAGCGAAGCTGCGTGCCCACAGCTTTTACATTGATGAAACCGCGCATGGTTTGAATTTGAATGGGCAGCACATTTAAAGGGACCGCGCACCTAAAATAAAAATTAGACAGAACATTGATTGCGAACACTCTAGGATTGGCTGGGAGTCTCCAGAAATTGAAGATTAATCTCCAGGACACTGCTGCAAGCAGCCCTAGAGAAAAATCAGAGGGTCATTCAAAAAAATTTTTTTTTTCATTTTCTTTGTTTATTAGTTATATAATTATTGAAAATGGGGAAAAGGCTATTTAATTGACAGTCAAGAATCATCCAAGATTCTTTCACTTTCCAATTGGTGCGAGACGGCGGGGTGCCGTTAGGATGGACATGTTGGGCATCCAATGGCAGGATCGTGGGGGGTGGGGCGCCATGAGGATGGACTTCTCGGGCAAGCAATGGCAGGATCGTGGGGGCGGGGCGTCGTGAGAATGGACTTCTCGGGCAAGCAATGGCAGGAGCGTGGGGGCGGGGCGTCGTGAGAATGGACTTCTCGGGCAAGCAATAGCAGGATCGTGGGGGCGGGGCGTCGTGAGAATGCACTTCTCGGGCAAGCAATGGCAGGATCGTGGGGGCAGGGTGCCGTGAGGATGGGCATGTCGGGCATCCAATGGCAGGATCGTGGGGGGCGGGGTGTCGTGAGGATGGACATGTCGGGCATCCAATGACAGGATCGTGGGAGCGGGGTGCTGTGAGGATGAACTTCTTGGGCATCCAATGGCAGGATCGTGGGGGCAGGGTGCCGTGAGGATGGACATGTCGGGCATCCAATGACAGGATCGTGGGGGGCGGGGTGTCGTGAGGATGGACATGTCGGGCATCCAATGACAGGATCGTGGTGGCGGGGTGCTGTGAGGATGGACTTCTTGGGTATCCAATGGCAGGATCGTGGGGGCAGGGTGCCGTGAGGATGGACATGTCGGGCATCCAATGACAGGATAGTGGGGGGCGGGGTGTCGTGAGGATGGACATGTTGGGCAATGGAGCATGGGGGCGGGCCGCCGTGAGGATGGACATGTCGGGCAATGGAGCATGGGGGCAGGGCAGTTGGAGGCATGACACCATGTGATGAATCCTCCAGGAATACATTCAACCATAGTTGGCAACACACGATAGGCAGCATGGCCACGCTGCTGACTTTGTGCCCGTTTTGGGGAAGAACTTGAAAATCTCCACCTCACATCAACAAATCATAACTGAACTATCTTCACATTACAAAATAGAGCAAGAAAAGCCTGTATTTCCTGCTGGTTTTATTAACCTTGAAATAATCTTGCCTTTCTTGGAAGAGGAGCAAAACAGCTGGTGGCCTCTAGAAAATTCCAACAGCAAGGTCAAATAGAAGTTCAAGCGCCCACTGTCTACAATTTTTCTGACCAATAGATGGAAATTAATAGGCAGTGCATGTTCAAATTATGACTTACACTTGTAGGGAGCGAGGTTTCCAGCCATTGGTGCAACTTCAGAAAATTACCCTTGGGACTCTGCTTTAGCATCAGACTCATTGCTATGGAAGCTGCTCAGGTTATAAATGAAACATTCTTGCTGGTTTAACGTGTACGTACATCATATATGATGCAGCTACAACAACAACTTGTATTTATATAGCACCTTTAACATAGTAAAACGTCCCAAGGTGTTTCATGGAGTGCCATAAAACAAAAATTTGACACCAAGCCAGATAAGGAGAAATTAGGGCAAATGACCAAAGCTTTGTCAAAGAGGTAAGTTTTAAGGAGCGTCTTAGAGGAAAGAGAGGTAGAGAGACGGAAAGGTTTAGGGACAGAATTCCTGAGCTTAGGGCTTAGGCTTGGTGCAAGTTAGGACACAGGCAGCTGAGTTTTAGATGACCTCAAGTTTACGTAGGGTAGAACGTGGGAGGCTGGCCAGGAGTGCATTGGAATAGTCAAGTCTAGAGGTAACAAAGGCGTGGATGAGGGGTTCAGCAGCAGATGAGCTGAGGCGGGGGGGGTGGTGGCGGGAGATGGGCGATGTTACGGAGGTGGAAATAGGCGGTCTTAGTTATGGTGCGGATATGTGGTTGGAAGCTCATTTCAGGGTCAAATATGACACTAAGGTTGTGAACAGCATGGTTCAGCCTGAGACAGATGCTGGGGAGAGGGATGGAGTCAGTGGTTAGGGAACGTAGTTTGTGGCGGGGACTGAAGGCAATGGCTTCATTGCGTCGATACATCATACATGATACAGCCATGCGTAGTAACAAAAAGTAAATTTTAGGACATTTATTCCCCCAAATTAGAGATTATTTAAAATCAATAAAACAACAATAACTTTACAAAATTAGATTAGAAAACACATTTTGTAACAGATGCAGCACTTCAGGAATCAACATCTAACATGATATTCTAAAATATCATTCATACTGTAGATCCAGTAATGAAAAGAAAAATCACAGGAGGCATTCTCTCCCATGGCAAGAGTCTGTTGAACATGGTCTTGCATTCAAGCTGATTAATTACTGGAAGTGTGAATTATGTAAATCAAATATGCAATAAACATCCTGGGACTACTGAAAAAGCCAGATGAATATGGAGAACACTCTTGTAGACTCAGCATAACTCTGACTACCAAAGCAAGGTGTTCTATGTCTTGTAAACACACAAGGCATCTGAAGCAATGGAAGTACATGGCCAGTGGAAACTGCTAGATACTTAATAGGAAAACTCAGGAGAATGAGGTTGCTGTCAGCTAATTGCACTTGTTTTTACTGAGTGTTCAATGTTGATAATAAGCAAAAGCATTTGGCTCATAGCTAGTTTACTTCAGTTTCAAGTCTAGAATTACAAGATGCCTTTGGATACCATAAACAAAGTTAGTTTTTATGAAATTAAATGTTTCATTCGAATAAACATATGTCCTACATATCCATTTTAACCTTATTATGTTTCATAATGAAACTAAATTTTAGGCCCCATTAGTAAAAGCTTCCATTTACAAACAAAACATGTATTTAACAATTTTCCATTACCAACTGATAGGAAGTCAGTAATTATTAACAGTGCCAGTTGAATTGCTCGCAGACACATTAACCCCGATAGTTACTGAGCAAGGCGTTTGAAGCGGGGGGTGGGGGGAGGAGTTACAGACGGGAAACCCGGAAGGACGGGTTTTCCAAATGCCCCACAGTTTTTTAACTGCCGGACTTGTATTAAATGCTTTCTCCAGGTTTCCCGCCTGAAAGCCAGCATGATTGGCAGGTTGGCTGCCTGTTGGGTGGTAAAGCCTGCTGCAGAAAGATGCAGTGAAGGAGCAGGTAGGTCTAGTGGGGGGGTGAAGTGATTGCGGGGGGGTAAAGCTTGGTGGGGGGTGCAAAATGGTGGTCGCGGAGCAGTACAGCGTGGTCTTAGGGGCAAGATGGTGGTTGGAGAGGGGCGAGGTCACGGGGGCGGGGCCAGATTGCAGGGCAGAGAGGTCAGATCACGGGGTAGGGGGTGCGGGGGCATTTACAGTTTAGCTTGTTGGACGGGGCGGGGAGATGGAGTAGGGAATACACTCCTGATTCTCCTGGCTCCCAAACAGTGTTGTAAATGCACTTACTTTATGGATCCAGCCCTTCTCACCTCCTTTTACCTGCTGACTTTCCTGAGGTCCGGGAATACCGGCTGATGTTAGTTAAAAAATAGAAAGCTTGCTAAAATGGAGGCACGCAGGCTCCTTAAGATTTTACCTACCTACCAATCTCCTGAGAGCGGATTGGTCGCCCCCTCCCGCCTCCATTAAAAATGTAAGTGGGCGGTTCAAGGCAGCTTGGTTTGAAATTTTAAGATTTTTTACTTCTCACCTGATCCAAACCCACCTGTTTTAGGGGGTTAAATTACCCCTATTGAATGCTCTATTTGAAAGAATCACATTGAATTAAAGAAAAAAATCATTGCAACTTAATTATTAGAGGGTAAATTTTCCAATATAATGCACCCATCAAGCAACGGGTACAATGTGGGGGTAGAAAATTGGCAGGGGTGGCCTATTCTGCTCCCGTATTGTCCAGCCCAATATTTCCTGGATTACTTGTTGGAGGCTTTTACTACTGGTGAGCAAGAACCTCAATAAGCCTGCAAAAATTATGAAAATGAAAGAGGCCCATGATTCCCCAGAAGTGACAGGCATCATCCTAAGCACCAAAATAATACTTATAGGGGAATTATTTCTTGGCTTTAGAATTTTCTTTCTTAAAGCTGTGCTGTGTTGCTATGGGAATTTTTTGGAAGTTTCAGGATTTTTTGACCATTTTTCAACGGAAGAGATTTGAAAAAGATTTACTTTTAATGCTGGATTTTTAAAAGCAATGTGTATACTCATGAGTTAAAGGGCACCCGGACAAAGGGTGGTTAAAATGCTAACTGGAAGTTCTTTTCCCTGAGCCTGAACAATAAATGATTTGTTAACTTGGCTGGTTACAAAGACCTCTCACCCATTGTGTTGAAACTCCTTGATCTCTGTCTGTCTGTGAAGTGCGTATTAAGAAGAGACACGCAGATACCAAAAAGGCAGTCTGGCTTTTGGCAACAAGACGCTATACGTGCAGTCAAGCATCCAAATGCTGCAAAAGATAGGAGACTGCAAGGAGAGAAGGTCCTGGCCTGGGTTGCAGGACAGAATGCAGAGCAATTAGTCTGTTTGGGGAGGAATTTCCTCTTCGTTTTCAGTGAATTAGCTGTACATAAATGGAGCAGAACATTTTCTGAGTTGTTTTTGCATGTTGATTGCTTTTAAAATGTTTGCCCTGAGTTTCAACAAGCCTTCCCACGATCCACTCCCCACTCTAATGGTAATGCTCTCTGGGTAAGTTTCTTCGACAGCATCTCCCAAACCCGCGACCTCTACCACTAATCTACTGGAATTTTTTGAGGATGTAACTGGTAGAATAGATAAGGGAGAACCAGTGGATGTGGTGTATTTGGACTTTCAGAAGGCTTTCGATAAGGTCCCGCATAAGAGATTAGCGTGTAAAGTTAAAGCACATGGGATTGGGGGTAAGGTACTGACTTGGATAGAGAACTGGTTGGCAGACAGGAAGCAAAGAGTTGGAATAAACAGGTCTTTTTCCGAGTGGCAGGCAGTGACTAGTGGGGTACCACAGGGATCGGCGCTAGGACCCCAGCTATTCACAATATAGATTAACGATCTAGACGAGGAAACTAGATGTAATATCTCCAAGTTTGCAGATGACACAAAGCTGGGTGGGCGTGTGTGCTGTGAGGAGGATGCTGAGAAACTCCAGTATGATTTGGACAGGTTGGGTGATTGGGCAGATGCATGGCAGATAGTATAATGTGGATAAATGCGAGGTTATCCACTTTGGTGGCAAAAACAGGAAGGCAGATTATCTGAACGGCAATAGATTGGGAGAAGGGGAAGTGCAATGAGACCTGGGTGTCTTTGTGCACCAGTCGCTGAAGCATGCAGGTGCAGCAGGCAGTTAAGAAGGCAAATGGTATATTCACAGAATCACAGAAACCCCACAGTGCAGATGGAGGCCGTTTCGGCCCATCGAGTCTGCACCGACACATATCCCACCCGATCCCCGTAACCCTTACACCAGCACGTATCCCACCCTATCCCAGTAACCCCACGTATTTAATCCCCCCTAACACTAAGGGTCAATTTTATCATGGCCAATCAACCTAACCTGCACATCTTTGGACTGTGGGAGGAAACCGGAGCACCCGGAGGAAACCCACGCAAACACGGGGAGAATGTGCAAACTCCACACAGACAGTCACCCGAGGCCAGATTCGAACCCGGGTCCCTGGCGCTGTGAGGCAACAGTGCTAACCACTATGCCACCGTGCTGCCCTTCATAGCGAGAGAATTCGAGTACAGGAGCAAGGATGTCTTGCTGCAGTTGTACAGGACCTTGAGTATTGTGTGCAGTTTTGGTCGCCTTATCTGAGGAAGGATGTTCTTGCCATGGAGTGAGTGCAGCGAAGATTCACCAGACTGATACCTGGGATGGCAGGAATGACGTATGAGGAGAGATTGTGTCGATTGGGCTTATATTCGCTGGAGTACAGAAAAATGAGAGGGGATCTCATTGAAACTTATAAAATTCTAACAGGACAAGACAGACTAGATGCAGGAAGGATGTTCCCGATGTCGGGGGAGTCCAGAACCAGGGGTCACAGTCTAAGGATAAGGGGTAAGCCATTTAGGACAGAGATGAGGAGGAATTTCTTCACCCAGAGAGTGGTGAACCTGTGGAATTCTCTACCACAAAAGGCAGTTGAGGCCAATTCATTAAATATATTCAAGAAGGAGTTAGATATATTTCTTAATGCAAAAGGGATCAAGGGATATGGGGAGAAAGCAGGGACAGGGTACTGAATTTGGATGATCAGCCATGATCTCATTAAATAGTGGAGCAGGCTCGATGGGCCGAATGGCCTACTCCTGCTCCTATCTTCTATTTTTCTATATTTCTACCACCTAGAAGGACAAGGGCAGCAGGTGCATGGGAACACCATCACATCCAATTTCCCCTCCAAGTCACACACCATCCTGACTTGGAAGTATATCGCCGTTCCTTCATCGTCGCTGGGTCAAAATCCTGGCACGCCCTCCCTATCAGCACTATGGGAGTACCTTCACCACACGGACTGCAGCGGTTCAAGAAGGCAGCTCACCACCACCTTCTCGAGCAATTAGGGATGGGCAATAACGCCCACATCCCAGGAATGAATAAAAAAAAAAGTTAGACTGAGATAAAATGGCCAGCTGTCAGGATCACCTGAAGTGAGGAGTTTGTGAGCTGAAGAGTCTGGAAAGTTTAAACATTGATTTCTACCCTGTTTGGAAACACTTTTAAAAGCCATGTTTTTTTCCTGGATTTATCACTACAAATACCTGTACTTGCTTCTGGCTGCTTTTCACAGGGTTAGCCCAAAGGACTTTCAGACACATGTCCCACCTGCAGTCAGGGCTTCTCATGAGCAGGTATGGCATTCCCTATGAACATACCAATGCATTTCATTATCATGGACGATTATCAGGAGCAGCACAGGATGGAACTAATTTTAAACAATTTACAAGCAGCACAGGTCTTATGAGGACCTCTCTGAGGAGCTTGCATAAGAGGAGTGCAATTCACCAAAAGAGATAATAGGGCATCTCTGTGACCTGTTGCAAGAAGACCTGATGCTACTCTCAATTGCCAAATTGCTCTCTGTGACTATGAAGGTGACCACCGCCCTCAACTACTATGGTATTGGATCATTTCAGGCTGCCACCAAGGATCTCTAAGATCAGCCAGGGAGCAGTATGTGTATGCAATTTTCAGTTTACTGACATCCTTTACATGAGAGGCGTTGGAGGAGGATGGTGTGGTCAACTGAGTCAAAGGCTGCAGACAGGTCGAGAAGGACGAGGAGGGATAGTTTACCTTTGTCACAGTTGCATAGGATGTCGTTTGTGACTTTGATAAGAGCTGTTTCAGTACTGTGGCGGGGGTGGAAACCTGATTGGAGGGATTCAAACATGAAGTTCTGGGACCACATGCGCCACGTTCCATTCTTATCTATCTAATCGTAGCCAGAGAGTCACCTGCAATGGCTTCTCTTCCCGCTCCCACACAGTTACCTCTGATTTTCCCCAAGGATCTAACCTTGGCCCCTTCCTAGTTCTCATCTACATGTTGCCCCTCGGCGACATCATCCGAAAACACGATGTCAGTTTCCACATGTACGCTGACGACACCCAGCTCTACCCCACCCCTGCCTCTCTCGACCCCTCCACTGTCTCTAAATTGTCAGACTGCTTGTCCAACATTCAGTACTGGATGAGCAGATATTTCCTCCAACTAAATATTGGGAAGACCGAAGCCATTGTCTTCGGTCCCCACCACAAACTCTGTTCCCTAGTCGTCAACTCCAGCCCTCTCCCTGGCAACTGTCTGAGGTTGAACCAGACTATTCACAACCTTGGTGTCATATTTGACCCCGAGATGAGCTTCTGACCACATATCCGATCCGTTACTAAGACCGCCTAGTTCCACCTTCGTAACAATGCCCAACTCCACCCCGCCTCAGCTCATCTGCTGATGAAACGCTCATCCATGCCTTTGTTATCTCTAAACTTGACTATTCCAATGCACTTGTGGCTGGCCTCCCACATTCCATCCTCTGTAAACTTGAAGTCATGCAAATCTCGACTGCCCGTGTCCTAACTCGCACCAAGTCCCGTTCATCCATCACCCCTGTGCTCGCTGAGCTACATTGGCTCCTGGTTAAGCAACACCTTGTTTTTAAAATTCTCATCCTTGTTTTTAAATCCATTCATGGCCTTGCCCCTTCCTATCTCTGTAATCTCCTCCAGTCCCACAATGCTCTGAGATATCTGCACCCCTCTAATTCTGGCCTCTTGAGCATCCCTGATATTAATCACTCCACCATTGGTGGCTATGCCTTCAGCTACCAAGACCCTAAGCTCTGGAATTCTCTCCCTAAATCTCCCCACCTCTCTACCTCTCTTTCCTCCTTTAAGACACTCCTTAAAACCTACCTGTTTGACCAAGTCTGCCCTAATATCTCCTTATGTCGTTCAGTGTCAAATTTTGTTTTATAATACTCCTGTGAAGTGGCTTGGGACGTTTTACTGTGTCAAAGGCGCTATATAAATACAAGTTGTTGTTGGTGGTGGTATTGCTGTCGAATTCATAAACCAATTAATAATTTGGAATTACAGCAAGGCAGGATAGGGCCATACAATTTAATGGGGTTGCAGACTTCCCCAAGATCCAAGGTGCAATCGATGGCATCCACATTGCTTTAAGGGTGCTCACAGAACATCCAATCAGCTACATAGAAAGCAATGGATTCCAATTCCTCACTTCTCAGATAGCATGCTGTTGTTATCTCTAGTCTTGACTAGCAATCAGAGGATCTTCCATGTCAATGCAGGATAATGCCTTCACCCTTTGTAATTTGGCCCTCTCTGACCTCCTTCAGGGAAGAGAATCAAATCAACAATGCCTTCTGATGACAAAACCTACTCTTGCTACATGGCTGATGAACTCACTCAGAATGGCCCAAATAGCTGGCTGAGGAGGAGTCTTTGGTGACTGCTGCAAGGGGCATCAGAGGACAAGTCCTCTCAGAAGTCTTCTCTTTTGTGTAACTCAATCTACCATAAGGGTGGTATGGGACTTACCATCAAATTACACCTTGGTCTCTTTCCCGACTCCTCTAGTACCTTCCCCTCTTTAAAGCATTTCACTTTGTTTCACCCCTCTCATCTCTCCTTTAAAATCCTCATTGCCTATTGTCCCCCAAGTCTCACCCCATATTACTTACCAAGATATCCACCCTCCTTCCTTCCCTTAGTCTCTGCACTGAGCAAGTCCTGTTCCTTGGTGATTTCAATCTTCATCTCAGCTCCCTTTCCCCTCCCTCCTCTGAATTCACTGCTTTCCTACCCTCCCTAAACCTCTCCCTTCATATAAGCTCTCCTACCCATATCCCTGGCTAACCCCTCAACTTTGCCATCATCTGAGGCTTCTTTATTCACTTGGTCATGATCACAAAAAGGCCATATCTGACCACCTCTTGTATTCCTCACCTCTTTCCCACTTCCACTTCCTCTTATGTTCACCATGGAAAAACCTCTGCCCAGTCACTTACACCTGCACTTTTAAATTATCAATGTCTAGCCTCTGGTCCTCCATTTGCCATGATATGTCTGTAGCCATTGATCTGTGCAACCACTCCCTCACGTCCACCTTTGATGCTTTTGTCACAGGTTTAAACTAGTAAAGGGTAATTTTAGGACTGATATGAGGAGACATCTTCACACAAAGATTGATCAATACATGGAATGGACTCCTGGATAGAGCAGTGGGGTTGAAAACCCTGGAATCATTTATGAATCAATTGAATACTGCAATGGGAGGACTTTAGGATTATTCTGAATGGATGCACTAAGATGGGTCAAATGGCCTTTCTCATCTGAAATTATGTTGTGGTATTAGCAAAAGATGCCTTCTAAAAAATATTTGACTTGCCAATACATTAAACTATGATGGCTTGATGCATGTCAAGTCTGTGAGTGGCAGAGTGCCTGAGTTTTGAATGAGTAGAAGGAAGAGTAAGTAGCAATGATGGATACCATCTTGGAGCTGGGCAATATGCTCCTTAATGACCCTTTCTAATTGACTCAACTGATTCTAGGCCCACTAGCTGGAGGGTTATTTCCTTGAGGCAGATTGAGGACTTGAGATTGCGGAACCCATCACCTGTTCTTCACCTCGCCCTTATAGTATGTGCTCCTTTTTCCTGCAAAGACAAATAAATTGATAAAGTGGTGTAGCTTTGAAGAACACAAATACTGTAATGCAAGTGGGCACCTTGCCTCCCAAAATGTGTATGAATCAATGAGCATACAGCATGCAAGTGGCTGTTGGTGGAAGCAACATTAAGGGGCTTGAGTTTCTGATAAGTGAACCATATCATTAAGATTTCCTCAGTAGCTGGGTGTGCCATGCATAATTATTGGCTGGCTTGTGATTGTGTGAAGGAGGATAAAGTATTACCAGATTATATTTATATGCCCACAATCAAGGTGCAGCTATTTACACTATTGGGCAGGTGACTGGCAGAGTGTTCCAGCCGCCTGCCCGTCAAGTGGGCGAGAAGGCCCAAGCCATTTTTTAGGACACAGAGGGAATGTTTATGTTGAAATAAAATCGATGCATGTGTTCAAAATCACCAGGACGACGACATTTACAACATTGACAAAATGTCGGCATTCCAAGATATTCATGGTTGGCACCAGCCTGATGTACTGTAGAGTTTTTTTCCAGTCTTCTACTTTCCTATGTTCAAACAGAACTTGCATTGCAAGTTACCCTGTGTAATGTTTATGCATTTGTGTGCATGCCTGTGCGGGAGTGAGGAAGAAGGGGAAAGATATATGAGCAGGATGGTACTAGCACTGAACGAGGTCTGTAATTTCACCTTCCGCTATTCCTACCGTGCTTTTATATTCAAGGATGAATAGGGTGACCTCCTCTAAGGGAATCCAGGACGTAGTTCCTGAGCTCTCCCCAAGCTTCAGTGTTCCCTTTTTATTACTGGAGTAATTTTCAACGTGAGCCTTGTCCACACAAGGCAAATATCAGAAATATGGGTATGCATTGCATGTTTTTCCAACCATCCATTTTAAATGCTATCTTGTTGTGCAAACAGAGATGTAATCTTAACAGTAAGTTGAAGGAACATATGCACAGTGACAAAGCTGCCGAACCTGCAGTTCGTCCTGTGTGTCAGTATGTGATCACACATCATGTGACTTGGTTGTGTTACAATGATTTGTGAATGAAGCACTTTGTAGATGCAAGTGTGCCAAGGCTTTAAGTTGTAAGATGCAGCTTGAATGTGTGCCTTGCTGGAGCATGGTCATATTGTAGGGTTTTATGAGAGCTTGCCATAAATCAGCAGTAAATATGGAACAACAGGCTTGACAGGTGGTTTCATTCAGGAAATGTGCCATTTTCTGATAAAACTAAGCCGAGGTCAACATTGACTCTGGCTGCCATTTCCTTTCATGCATGCTGGGAAGGGTGCCCTGGAATAGGGAACAGGGCAACTCTCCTCACACACACCTCAGGCAGCAGCACCTCAACTTTGCCAGCCTTCAAAAAGAGATGGTTGGGTGCCTGGCTGCTCCATCACATTTCCACAAACCTGTTTCCTTCTTCAATACGTTCCCATTCACTAGTTTTTGTCAGCCATTTAATTTGCCCAATACAGCCTTTGGACATGGTGAAAAACAAGTAGAAGTCTGTGTAGACTTTGGAAAGGCTTACAATAGAATTTAAAAGGACACACAGCCTTTGGAAGGCTGAATTTCTTTTGCCCCAAATCAGGCCACTTAGCTTAACATAGAAACAGAGAAACATAGAAGATAGGAACATGAGTAGGCCATTCAGCCCTTCAAGCCTGCTCCGCCATTTAATGAGATCATGGCTGATCATCCAAATTCAGTATCCTGTCCCTGCTTTCTCCCCATATCCCTTGATCCCTTTAGCCTTAAGAAATATATCTAACTCCTTCTTGAATATATTTAATGAATTGGCCTCAACTGCTTCTGTGGTAGAGAATTCCACAGGTTCACCAGTCTCTGGGTGAAGAAATTCCTCCTCATCTCTGTCCTAAATGGCTTACCCCTTATCTTTAGAATGCAACCCTTGGTTCTGGACTCCCCTGACATCGGGAACATCCTTTCTGCATCTAGTCTGTCTGGTCCTGTTAGAATTTTATAAGTTTCAATGAGAGCCCCTCTCATTCTTCTAAACTCCAGCGAATATAAGCCCAATCGACCCAATCTCTCCTCATACGTCATTCATGCCATCCCAGGTATCAGTCTGGTGAATCTTCGCTGCACTCCCTCCATGGCAAGAACATCCTTCCTCAGATAAGGCGACCAAAACTGCACACAATACTCAAGGTGTGGTCTCACCAAGGCCCTGTACAACAGCAGCAAGACATCCTTGCTCCTGTACTCAAATCCTCTCGCTATGAAGGCCAACATACCATTTGCCTTCTTAACCGCCTGCTGCACCTGCATGCTTACCTTCAGCGACTGGTGCATAAGGACACCCAGGTCTCGTTGCACTTCCCCTTCTCCCAATCTATTGCCGTTCAGATAATAATCTGCCTTCCTGTTTTTGCCACCAAAGTGGATAACCTCGCATTTATCCACATTATACTATCTGCCATGCATCTGCCCAATCACCCAACCTGTCCAAATCATACTGGAGTTTCTCGGCATCCTCCTCACAGCACACACGCCCACCCAGCTTTGTGTCGTCTGCAAACTTGGAGATATTACATCTAGTTCCCTTGTCTAGATCATTAATATATATTGTGAAGAGCTGGGGTCCTAGCACCGAACCCTGCGGTACCCCGCTAGTCACTGCCTGCCACTCGGAAAAAGACCCATTTATTCCAACTCTTTGCTTCCTGTCTGCCAATCAGTTCTCTATCCAAGTCAGTACCTTACCCCCAATCCCATGTGTTTTAACTTTACATGCTAATCTCTTATGCAGGACCTTATCAAAAGCCTTCTGAAAGTCCAAATACACATCCACTGGTTCTCCCTTATCTATTCTACCAGTTACATCCTCAAAAAATTCCAGTAGATTAGTCAAGCATGATTTACCTTTTGTAAATCCATGTTGACTTTGTCCGATCCTGTCACTGTTTTCCAAGTGCTCTGCTATTACATCTTTTATAATGGACTCTAGCATTTTCCCCACTACCAATGTTAGGCTTACCGGTCTATAATTCCCCATTTTCTCTCTACCACCTTTTTTTAATAGTGGGGTTACATTAACTACCCTCCAATCCATGGGAACTGTTCCAGAGTCTATAGAATTTTGGAAGATGACCAGCAATGCATCTACTATTTCTAGGGCCACTTCCTTAAGTGCCCTAGGATGTAGATTATTAGGCCTTGGGGATTTATCGGCCTTCAATCCCGTCAGTTTCCCTAACGCCATTTCCCTACAAATACTGATTTCATTCAGTTCCTCTCTCTCATTAGACCCTATGTTCCCCTACATCTCTGGGAGGTTATTTGTGGCCTCCTTTGTGAAGACAGAACCAAAGTATGTATTTAATTCATCTGCCATTTCTATGTTCCCCATTATAAATTCCCCTGATTCTGACTGCAATGGACCCATGCTTGACTTCACCAATCTTTTTCTCTTCACATATCTATAGAAGCTTTTACAGTCAGTTTTTATGTTTCCTGCAAGCTTACTCTCATATTCTATTTTCCCCCTCTTAATTAATTCCTTTGTCCTCCTTTGCTGAATCCTAAACTGCTCCCAATCCTCAAGTTTGCTGCTTTTTCTGATCAATTTATATGTCCTCTCCTTGGATCTTATGCTATCCCTAATTTCCCTTGTTAGCCACGGTTGAGTCACCTTTTTTGTTTTATTTTCATGCCAAACAGGGATGAACAAATTCTGTAGTTCATCCATGCGATCTTTAAATGTTTGCCATTGCCTATCCACCATCAACCCTTTAATTAACTTTAAAGAGACTGGGGAAGAAATTCATGTGGTTTGCATACACATTAGCGCTTAAAGGCCGTTGATCGCTCCAACGACACCTGATGCTGGTTCCAGCAGCGCACACCGTATCGGTCTTGCCAGTAGTGCCACCGCTGACCTCGATCGCCGGGGACCTCGCCATCACAGAGATTGTGACATCAGTGAGTATGCACCGCTCACTTGACGCCCAATCTCCCAACTTCGTTACAGCCAATGAACTTACCGCCTGGAGAAAGCAACGACGGCTTCAGGTGGCGTGCAGCAGCAGGGAGCCGGCTCCAGCAGCACTATTTAAAGGGATCATCACCAATCACTCGCACCTGACAGGTTTTTGCAGTTTGAGTGGCTGTGAGCTACTTCCTGCTACTGCAAGAGTTTTATTTAGTCATTTCAAGTTTCTTTGATATCAGGGAGTGTTCTGGCAAGTACAAAATTCCATAATTATTTCTGAAAAGCTTCAACGTACAACACTTGCTAAAAGTAATGGGGGCTGTACTGGCAGTGGAACTCACCCACCAGGATCTTGGCGGAGGGAGAAGAGGCAGCAAGAAACATAGAAACATAGAAGATAGGAGCAGGCCATTCGGCCCTTCGAGCCTGCTCCGCCACTCAACGAGATCATGGCTGATCATCCAAACCCTAGCACCCGGTCCCTACACCGACAGCCATCCCACCCAAGCCCTATCCCCGTAACCCCACGTATTTAATCCCCCCTAACACTAAGGGTCAATTTTTATCATGGCCAATCAACCTAACCCGCACATCTTTGGACTGTGGGAGGAAACCGGAGCACCCGGAGGAAACCCACGCAAACACGGGGAGAATGTGCAAACTCCACACAGACAGTCACCCGAGGCCGGATTTGAACCCGGGTCCCTGGCGCTGTGAGGCAACAGTGCTAACCACTATGCCACCGTGCTGCCCGATGGGAACATGTGCGCAGAGGGAGGAGGAGGGCCATGAGGGCTCTCAACAGGAGGCCTTACCCTCACCAAGGGTCTTCCGACATCACTTCTCCTACCTTCAATTAAGCAAGGAGGCCCCACCTCACCAAGGAGGTGGTCACAGAACTTTTTAAAGTTTCATTCACGGGATGTGCGCATCGCTGGCAAAGCCAATATTTATTGCCCATCCCTGGTTGTCCTTGAGAAGGTGGTGGTGAGCCACCTTCTTGAACTGCTGCAGTCCGTGTGGTGAAGGTACTCCCACAGAGCTGTTAGGGAGGGAATTCCAGGATTTTGACCCAGTGACAATGAAGGAATGGCGATATACTTCCAAGTCAGGATGGTGTGTGACTTGGAGGGGAACTTGGAGGTGATGGTATTCCCATGCGCCTGCTGCCCTTGTCCTTCTAGGTGATAGAGGCCTCGGGTTTGGGAGGTGCTGCCAAAGAAGCCTTGGCTTGTTGCTGCAGTGCATCTTGTAGATGGTACACACTGCAGTCACACTGCTTTGTCTTGGATGGTGTCGAGCTTCTTAAGTGTTGTTGGAACTGCACTCAGCCAGTCAAGTGGAAATATTCCATCACACTCCTGACTTGTGCCTTGTAGATGGTGGAAAGGCTTTGGGGAGTCAGAAGGTGAGACACTCACTACAGTATACCCAGCCTCTGACCTGCTCTTGCTGCCTCAGTTAAGTTTCTGGTCAATGGTGACTCCAGGATATTGATGGTGGGGGATTCGGCAATGATAATGCCATTGAATGTCAAGGGACGGTGGTTAGACGCTCGCTTGTTGGAGATAGTCATTGCCTGGCACTTGTGTGGCACAAATGTTACCTGCCACTTCTCAGCCCAAACCTGAATATTGTCCAGGTCTTGCTGCACGCAGGCATGGGCTGCTTCATTATCTGAAGAGTTGTGAATGGCACTGAACACTGTGCAGTCATCAGAGGACCAGAACATTTTTTAAATAGTGAAAAACTTTCAAATGTTGGTGTTCAGAGAGATTTGGGTGTCCTCGTGCAGAAAGCTAGCATGCAGGTACAGCAAGCAATAAGGAAGGCAAAGGACATGTTGGCTTTTACTGCAAGGGGGTTGGTGTATAAGAGTAAGGAAGTCTTGGTACAATTGTAAGGGCCTTGGTGAGACCACACCTGGAGTACTGTGCACAGTTTTGGTCTCCTTATCTAAGGAAGGATATACTTGCCTTGGAGGTGGTGCAACGAAGGTTCACTAGATTGATTCCTGGGATGAGAGGGCTGTCCAATGCCTGAAGCATGCCCAAATTATGCAAATCATGCTGACCCAAAAAATGATGGAACATTCAGCGCTCAAACTGCTGGTCAGACAGACATCCCACCCCCAACATCCTTCCAGCAGGGATCACAAAAAATCCAAGCTTGTATCTATTTATATGAAATTTTAACTAGGCCAAAATTGGCAAATTCAAACTGTTTTCTCTTTACTGGAAGTTTTTTTTTTAATGCCTGTGTCTACAGACACGCACACTCACGTCCGGTTTGGGACCTCAGCTATTTTTGAACTTTAACCACCAAGTTATTAAGTTTTAACAAACTTTATGGAACATTGGCCCATAAATTCAGGTCTTCAAGGGTGAGTACGCACGGGGTACTCACCCGTAAGCCCAATGGAAGTGCCGGTTTCCTGCATGCACTGCGCATGCGCGGGAAACCGGCACTTCCGTTCCCCTGAAAGGGGTTCAGAGTTCGAACGCGTGCGCAGAAGAGGCTGCGCGTGCGCATCGAACTTAGTTTTTTTTTGCAGGTTTTCCCGGGAGGGTAAGTCTCCAGAAGTTACATATTTAAAAAGCAGGCGTAAGGTCTGCTTTTTACAAGGTAAGTGGTGAATTAATTAAAATTAAAACATTTTTTCCACAGGTTTATTATTTTTAAATACTTTAAAGCAAGGTAAGTTTATTTTTAGCCCCGTTAGAAAATAAAATCATTTTTTTCAAAAATTTATATTATTGTTTAAAATAATTATTTCATGTAATTTATAGTTTATTTTAAAAATGTGATGTTTTTTAAAAATGTATTTGAAGATTTAGTGATGTTTTGGGGCCTGTTGTATTTATAAGTTTTGACAGCTCTTCCTGTCAAACTTATGAATGGGCATTCCCTGCTCCGATTGGCTCCCCATGGCCCACGTGATCCCAGGGGACGCATCGAACTAACTGTGCCCCTGGGATAAGCAAGCACTGCGCACCGGCAGCTGGACCAGGCCCAGGATCGGAATTCCACGGGGGCCCACAGCTCAACGGCCGGCGCGCAAGGTAAGTGCAGGTCGGGGGCTTACACCCGCGGGAAGCCTCCGATCCGAATTTCTGGGCCATTAGCTTTATTTTGTAGATTCCTATCAAAGAATGCAAGTTTTTTGATGCAGTGTCATCCCTAAAGGCTGCCCCATCAAAAGAATAACCTACCGTTTTACAAAAACAGGCCAGAGATATTGACTGGCTAATCAAGTTAATGAGGGTGCGGCGGGTTATAGGGCAGTTCACGCAGTAGCTGCCATAACAGTATCATCAAAAAACCTATTTAACTGCTGGTTAAGAAAGAACCTGCATGCTTACCTTCAGCGACTGGTGCACAAGGAAACTTGTTTAATGAGGGTAAAATTCTTCTGTTCTGATGTGCAAGAAGCCGCCAGGATCAGCTGTGTCTCAGTGGTAGCCCTATGTCCTTAAATTCAATCGAATCTCTTCTCGCTTGAAAAAAGAAGGCTGAGGGGTGACCTAATTGAGGTCTTTAGAATTATGAAAGGTTTTGACAGAGTAGATACAGTGAGAGTGTTTCCACTTGTGGGGAAGAACATAACTAGAGGCCATCAATATAAGATAGTCACCAAGAAATCAAATGGGGAATTCAGAAGAAACTTCTTTACCCAGAGAGTGGTGAGAATTTGAAACTTGCTACCACAGGGAGTGGTTGAAGCAAATAGTATAGATGCATTTAACGGGTGGTTAGATAAGCAAATGAGGGAGAAGGCAATAGAGGGTTATGCTGACAGAGTTAGATGAGGAAAGACGGGAGGAGGCTCGATTGGAGCATAAATGCCAGCATGGACTGAATGGCCTGTTTTTGTGCCATATATCCTGTGTAATCCTATGTATTGCCAGAGGACTGCAGTGTGATTAGAACTCCATGTGCATCAAGGCATACACTTGCATAAAATCTCATGTTAAGGACTCTGAAAATGGGCTATCTTGCTCCTAGAAAACAGTTAAAAGTATCTGAGAAAGGTAAGTACTGTATTACCAGGGGCAATTTTAACCCTAACTGCCCGTGGGTAGGCAGTTAAAATCACCCAGGTCACTTAAGCGTCTTGAAGCCGCTAGGAGCTGACCTGCTGCTATTTTAACCTGCTCCATTGGGCAGGCAGCAAGGAAATCCACCCAAAGTAGGCCGGGCGCTTTTTAACATGTACATGTTGGATCCCGATGATTCCATTGGGACCCAACTGCAATTATTATAAGGAAGCCTGAGCGGAAAGTGGCAGTGACTTTCCTACCAGGCCAATCCAGCAAAGAAGTGGCTCGGAACCAGAAGAGGCCCAAAAAGGTAAGTTCGTAATTTCTTTTACTTTCGTTGCGGGGCCATGCAGAGCAAGAGTGTACCTCTGGATTCCACAAGGAGGTCTTAGGCGTCCACTGCCATGATTTCACCCACCCTCTGATTACTGGGACCCCTGAGGAATGACCCACCAGCTGATCTCGCCACTTACCTGTCCTGGGCCATGTAAAATCTGTGTGTTATATGGCGAATTAATACACAGACTACAAGAGTAACTTTAACAGGACTTTACTATTCGAAGGTCAGGGCGAATCTGCCCAATAAATCCTTACACAGCACTTATATACCGGTGTGGTCACCACCGGTATTACAGTATACAGTAGCCAAGATAAAATAGTTCTCTTAAAGGTGGAACGTTACATACACTACAATCCTCCCTTTTTAGGTTAACAGTATATATATATTCCCATTAATATAACATCATAACATATATACAACTTTATGTAAAACAGTTCACAGATTCAGTCTCTCTGGAGGCTTCCTGACTCTGTCCGGATAACGCCTCGGTGGTGTAGTAGTTTTCGGTGGTGTAGTAGGTTCTTCTGGCAAGGTCGATTCTGCTTGAAGGACAGTGTCAGGTTCATCTGATTCCAGTATTACCGGATCGGAGGTAGATGCTCTGGGTATCTCTGCTTCAACATTAGGCGTATAGAGTTGTGGAGTAGGTTGGCCCTTTGTGGATGACTCTATGATCTGGTCAACATGGCGCCTTATTATGCTTTCACCAATGTCCACGGTATACATCAGCGGTCCTAGCCTTTTTCCAATAGTTCCAGGCTGCCATTTCTCGGTACGGTAGTCCCGGGCCAAAACTTGTTGACCTATCTGGAAGGTTCTAGTTGGCTTTTCATTCATGCCTTGAAATTGCCGGTTCTCTACGTCCCTTCTGACGTTTGGCTTAATCAAATCCAGCCGGCATCTTAGTCTATTGAAAAACATCATGGCGGGAGTTTGGTTTGTGACCGCATGTGTTGCATTCCTGTACGCCAACAAGAAGTTATCTACCTTATGTTGTAGATGTATGTCTTCATTACCCATGGCCTTTATGGCCTTCTTGAAGGTCTGGACAAACCTTTCAGCTAATCCATTGGTGGCGGGATGGTATGGGGCGGACGTGTAGTGCTTAACCCCATTGCTTTTTAAGAACTTCCTGAATTCTTCGGACACAAATTGCGGTCCATTATCAGAACAGATCTGTTCCGGCAGCCCATTCCTGGCAAATATGGTCCTTAATACTGTGATGGTTTTTTCCGTGGTGGTGGAGGACATCTTTATTACCTCCGGCCACTTGGAGTGTGCATCCACCGCGATTAAAAACATTGAGTCCATAAATGGACCAGCAAAGTCGATATGTACCCTTTGCCATGGAGATGAGGGCCACTCCCATGGATGCAGAGGAGCTTGTGGTGGGGCGTTTTGGACCTTCTGGCATCCTAGACAGCTCTTGGTTATTTCTTTGATGTCTCCATCAATACCTGGCCACCACACAAACGCTCTGGCTAGGTTCTTCATTTTCACTCCACCCAGATGCCCCTCGTGAAGCTCCTTTAGCACTTTATGCTGGAGTTTGGGTGGAATCACCACTCTAGATCCACACATCAAGGTTCCTCGGCACACTGACAGCTGTTCTCTTCTTTGCGAAAATGCTGGCAACATTGGTTCGCCATGTGCTGGCCATCCCTCCACCGTTAAATCGTAGACTCGTGAGAGAGTCGGGTCATTTCTTGTTTCCTTTTCGATCATAGAATTTGTTACTGGTAGACATTCCACTATGGTTGAGTGGAACATCTCCACTGGGTCCACTGTAGTCGCCTCTTCTACCACTGGCAACGGTAGGCGCGATAACCCATCAGCATTTCCATGCTGTTTGGACCTTTTGTATTCGATGTCATATTGGTGTGCCCCTAGTAACACGGACCACCTCTGTAGCCTTTGCGCTGTCATAGTGGAAACGGCCTTGTTAGGGTTGAATATGGATACCAACGGCTGGTGGTCTGTCAGCAATGTAAACTTCTTGCCCTGCAGGTAATGATTGAATTTCTTTACTCCCCACACAAGTCTGAGAGCCTCCCTATCTATCTGAGCATAATTGCGCTCAGCGGAGGTCAATGATCGGGATGCAAATGCGACTGGCCTTTCCGAGCCATTTGGCAACTTGTGTGAGACTACTGCTCCAATACCATAAGGGGAAGCATCACAAGCTAGACGAAGAGGTAGCGTTGGATTGAAGTGAGCCAACACTTCCTCAGAGGTGATCAATGCCTTGCTTTTGCGAAAGGCCTTCTTACAGTCCTCGCTCCACTTCCATGGTACTTCTTTCCGCAACAGAGCATTCAGCGGGTGCAGCACCGTGGATAGATTTGGCAGAAACTTATGGTAATAGTTAATCAACCCCAGAAACGACCTCAACTGTGATACATTTTCCGGAGCGGGGGCCTTCACGACAGCTTCGATCTTTTCAGGTGACTTGTGCAGGCCCTCTTGGTCAATGACATGACCACAGTACGAGATCCGTTTCTGGAAGAACTCACATTTCTGGTGGTTAGCTCGAAGGCCATATTCCTTCAACCTGGTGAGCATCAGTTTCAAATTTGTGAGGTATCCCAGCCTCGTCGCCACTGTAAAATCTGTGTGTTATATGGCGAATTAATACACAGACTACAAGAGTAACTTTAACAGGACTTTACTATTCGAAGGTCAGGGTGAATCTGCCCAATAAATCCTTACACAGCACTTATATACCGGTGTTGTCACCACCGGTATTACAGTATACAGTAGCCAAGATAAAGTAGTGCAACCCTTAAAATAGTTCTCTTAAAGGTGGAACGTTACATACACTACAGGCCAGAAGCGGCAAAAATTTGCATGGCCTAGGGGCGCCCGCCCAGAACAGGTTAAGTGATGAGATCGGCTGGTGGGTTGATTGTCGCCACCTACCTTAGCACCTCGAACAAACAGCGATAGGGAGAGCTGACATGAAGCAGCTGGAAGCAGGCACCAGGGACATTATTTAAAGGGATCATGAGCAATGAGTCGCAGCTGTCAGGTTAGTGGAGTTTCAATGGCTTCTTGTCAGTTTCACATTGTGCAACAGTTTAAATCAGTAATTTAAAGGTTATTTTGTATCAGGCGTGTTGTGGGCAATAAAAGTAGCTGCATTTATTCTTAAAATCAAACCACTACACTTGGCTTACATTAATGGGGGCTGTACTGGCAGTCAACCTGGCCCTCCAGGATCTACGGCAGAGGGAGCGGAGGCAGCGAGAAAGAGTGGAACATGTGGCCACAGTACTTCTTCTACCTCCAATTAAGAGAGGAGCAGTGTATTAGAAGGCTTCGCTTCACCAAGGAAGTGGTCACAGAACACTGCCACCTCCTGCAACCAGATCTTCAGCCTCAGATCAGGGCGACCACGACTCTCTCAGTAGCAGTCAAGGTTACTGTCGCCCTCAATTTCTTCGGCAGCAGATCCTTCTAGTCTGCAACAGCAAACATAGTGAACATCTCAGTTTGCCATCCATTACTGCATCCGGGAGGTCACTGAGGCTCGATACAGTAGAAGAAAGGACTACATTTCCTTCCCCATCACCAGAGAAAAGCAGGATGAATGTGCATGTGGGTTTGCCAGGATAGTGGGATTCCCCATGGTGCAGGGCGCCATTGACTGCACCCACGTGGCTTTGCAGGCACTGCTTAACAATCCTGAGATTTTCCGTAACTGCAAAGGCTACCACTCACTTAATGTGCAGTTGGTGTGTGACCAGACAGCGAATCCTCAATGTGAATGCCTGCAATCCTGGGAGCAGCCACAGTGCCTTCAACCTGCGCCAGCACTCTTCTCGCCACCACGTGAAGCTCGCGGCTGGCTGGTCGGAGATAAGGGCTATCCGTTCTCCACCTGGCTCATGACTCCCCTCTGCAACCCCAACACTTCTGCCCAGCATTCATATAATGAGAGCCATGCTGCCACCAGGAACATCATCGAGCAGACTAGCGGGGTGCTCAAGCAACGGTTCCACTGCCTTGACCACTCGGGAGGAGCCCTCTAATATTCGGCTGAGCGGGTCTGTAGTGTATGTACCCGTCTACCTTTAAGAGAACTATTGTATGTAACCGTTCACCTTTAAGAGAACTATTTTAGGTGGGCACTACTTTGTTTGGCTTCTGTATACGGTAATACCGACGGTGACCACACCAGTATATAAGTGTTGTGCCAGGAGTTATTGGGCAGATTCGCCCTGACCTTCGAATAGTCAAGTCCTGTTTTAAGTTACTCTTGGAGTCTGTGTATTAATTAACTAAACAACCCACAGACTTTACAGTGGCGACGAGTCCGATCGTACCCTGCGGCAACAATAATTCCGAAGCAGTTAACGAGCGTCGAGAAGAGGCAACCGCCCTCGTCATTCTGCTGGGAGAAAACTCGAGTCTGCAGAGCTGGAAAGGAGGAAGAATTCAGAGACAAAGACTTCCATCAGCAACAGGCACTGAATGTCCCTTCTGCCACGGTGAGGAGTGAGCCGATCAGCACGAGAAGCAAGGCGGCCACGGTGACTGTGAGTAAGGGAAAAGTAAAAAGAATAACCGGAGGATAAGGGCGGTGCACTCGACCATGGTCGAGGGGGAAAGGAGCCGGACAGAAGTCGGGCCCAGAGGCGCTGAGACTGGGGCAGCGTGGAGCAAGGAAGCCGCGGTACAGACAGGCTGGGGACGCAACGGCGTCGTGAGACAGCTAGACCGCGACCGGCGAAAAAGGCCGGGCAGCGACCGAAGCCACGAAGCGCTGCGACCGGGAGCGTAGGCGCGGGAAGATATAAAAACTCAGCCGCAGCCGGGGAGGGAAGCACCGGACTGCGAGACGGCTGGGAGAGGCGTTTGGGAGCCGAGCGAGCGGGAGAGGCAGAGCCGACCAAGGGAGACTGCGCGAGAGCCAGTCCAGCGGCTGAAACTGTTCTCCGTCAACGGGGTGTACCCAGCGCCGGTAGAGCCGAGAGAGCGGGAGAGAGACCGAGCCCGAGCAAGGGGAACTGAGCGAGAGCCAGCCCAGCGGCTGAACCTGTTCGCCGTCAACGGGGTGTACCCAGCGCCGGTTGCCTTGCCGAGAAAAGGGAAAGCACTGAAGCCGATGCGCAGGCTGTGAATCTGAAAGCCAGCGGCCGTCGCCTGTGGGGGAAAGTGTACCCCTCCCGCTAGGGAAGAAACGCGGGAAGCCGCCATTAGGCGGGGAAGAAGACAGAAGCGGGAAACCGCCATTGAAGTGGGCGGGGAGAGAAGATAAGCGCGGGAAACCGCCATTTTCGCGGGAAAACCGCCATCTTAGAAAAAAAAAGTTAAAGAAATAATTCGGGGTGTTATCAGAAAGAGAGGAAGATGCCTAAGCGTGGTAACATCAACGATTTTAATGCCGAGGTAGAAGACTGGGCCACGTACGTGGAACGCATCGAGGTCTATTGTGAGGCCAATAAAATAGAAGAAGATGACAAAGCTATAACCTTGCTAAACTCGATGGGCGCGAAGACATACAGGCTCTTGAAGCATCTACTATCACCAGCTAAACCAGCGGATCAGACTTTCGATAATATTGTGGCTGTTCTGAAGGATCACTTGAACCCCACGCCGTTGATGTTGGCGGAACGATTCAAATTCTATGCGAGAACGCAACGGAAAGACGAAAGCAAAGCAGAATACTTGGTCGAACTGCGTAGACTAGCGAAATACTGCCAGTTTGGAGGGAATCTGACAGAGGCATTGCGAGACAAGTTCGTGTGCGGGTTGGCAAAGGAAGGAACGCAAAAGCGACTACTCGAAGAGAACGACCTTACACTTGACAGGGCTGTCCTTATTGCAGCATCGCACGAAGCCGCAGTGAAGGGAACTGCGGAAATGCAGCTAAAGACAGCAGCGCTAAGTGTGGATCAAATTACCTCGACAACAACAAAATGCTATCGTTGTGGGAAGACAACACACGACCAGAACCAATGCTGGTTTAAGAACCAGGAATGTAGGAAATGTGGCAAACTGGGTCACATAGCTAAGGTATGCCGGTCAGGGAAGAAGACCAACAACCAAAGGACCAACAACCAAAGGAAGCCATCACAGGAAAAGTACAACAAGGTACACAAGGTGGCTGAGAAGAGTTCAGACGAACAGAATTCGGACTCAGACCCAAATGGCCAGGAGCTGGGTAGTCTGAGAATTCACAATGTGAGTAAGGAAGCTGACCTACAAACTATCTGGGTCATGCTAAAAATAGCTGGAATCCAAGTGAAAATGGAGTTGGACACTGGATCAGCTCTATCAGTCATAAATCGAAGGGATTACCACCGACTATTCTCACATATACCCTTACGAGATACCAAGTTCGTATTGCAGACATACACGGGGCATAAAGTATACCCCATGGGAAAGATAAGAGTCAAAGTGAGAGATAGGGGTAAAGAACACCCAAGAATGAACTTATACGTACTACATGAGGGAGGACCACCACTTCTAGGACGGGAGTGGATCAAGAAAATAGACATGGAATGGCACTATCTAAAAGCCATAACGAGTGAGGACTCGGTGCAGACAATCAGCTCAGATTCTGAAACGGATGACGATAAGACCAACCCAAATATGAAAGACAAGGCTGAAATGGACTTGCCGACGAAGGTTGGAAAAACGAAGGCATGCATAAAGGCTTATGCTCCAGAGAAGAACAAAGTTTCAGAGCAGAACTCCACCGAACAACGACAACCTAGTTTGACAGAAAATTCTGAGCCTGTTCAAGTTACGGACATATCCATGACGGAAGAACACCGAGCTCGGACTCAAACTTATTTCAAATTATGACAACAATTAGAACAATTGAGTTACCGTCTCGTACAAGAGATGAAAAGAATGAAAAAGTTCTATGACACCGAATGGGAGAATCTGGAAAGACAACAGAAGCAGCTAGCTCAAGCAGAGAGCGACCATAGAGCCATCGTGACCAATTACCGATCACATCTCCCTTATGCTGTTCAGGAGTTAGAATATTTGCAGGAAGAAGCAAATGAAGAGGAATCTTCAGGAAGCCAGGATTTTATTCCAGTTCTTCTCTACGACTCCTTACAAGCAGAGTGTGAGAAGTTGAAAGAACAGTATGAACAGGCCCAGGCTACAATTCTGGAAGGGGTTTACTCGGCAACCTCCGAAAAGCTAGTTTCAGTGGAAGCATATGAGCAACTGAAGGTTGAACATGAGCAAGAAGTCCAAAGGCTGCAGGAAATTCTTGATGAGCTCAAGGCCAAGACAGACTCATCGGTAGAAGTTCCATCCATAGATGAGAAATTAGAGGTGAAAGACATGGCAGAACATGAAAGACAAGATGTACAAGAACTCATAAAAATATTAAAGGAAACCCAAGACAAATATGGGGCAGCAATGACCGGGATTCAACAACTTGAAGAACAGATTCAACTGGGAATCCGTTCAGTGGAAGAAAAGGGAACTGTAAGAGACACAGAGACTGTAAGAATGGCCTCTGAACATGAGCTAGAGAGCATCACGGCGCAACTTCTCCGAGCGCTGGAAGCCAAAGTACAAGAGGAAAAGAAGGTGAAAGCATTGGAGGAAAAGGTGGATGAAATGGAGAAGACTCTGACCCACAGTGTTCCCGTGGAAGAGTTAACGGTCAGCCAACTCCTTCATATGCTGAAGGACAAGACTCTACAATGGGAACAATCTGAACACGAGCTTCAATCTTCAAAGGGAAGGAGTTCGGAGCTCTCAAAAGTTATGGAAATAGCTGAGGTTGCAACACAGATTTTACAGGGATGCCAAAAGTACGCTGAATCACGTCAATGTGAACAGCAGAATGTTGAAACAGCTGCTCCAGTAGAAGGATTGAATAGCCTGATCAATCAATCCCCGAGGGAAGGGGAAGTATTGAAATCACAAACGAGGTCATTAGTGAAGGATTTGCAGGAACCCCAGGAAGAGCGGGATGAATATGAACGCATGAAGAAGTCTCTTCAGGAAAGATGTCTAGGGAGGGAACAACAGTCGGCTAACGTCCAGTTGGGTACGGAAGAAGTAGCAGGCCCTCTCGCGAGACTAGCTCAGGACGACACTGAATATTACCATGACCTGTTGAGTGACACGGAATATTACGATGACTTGGTCTGCCCAGCTTGTGATGAAAACTCCCAAAGTGCAGAAATCAGGATGAAGCACTTAAAGTCTAAGGAACATAGGGAGATGGTGGCGCTACAGCTGGCAGCGGATAAGGGAGCCCCGAGAGTCTCCAAGAAGCAGAAAAGAAAAAGACGAAGCAGAAGACGATAACCATCTAAATCATTATCACTTCTATCAGATCATGCACGTGGGCCCACGAAGGGGGCCAAATCAGTTGGAAAGTAGGAAAAATTACCAAGGCAGTCCAGCTGTTTGTAAAAGTCAGCACTGCTGGTTCAGCAGGACGGAAGTTCAAGCTGTTAAGCCAAGGGAAAGACTATTGGATGAGTCACGCTAGAAATGTGAACCAGCTACACCACAGAGATGTTGTTCGGACCGAGTCAAGACCAGAGACTGAATCTGTGAACTGTTCCCGCAGAGACTATGGCCTAGAAATTGAGTGCCCTTAGCGCCGATTTTGCGGCGCTAGAGGGCCTAGCGCTGCAATTGGCGCCGGCGCCGAAATTGCCTGGGGCCCTTCCGCCGCGGTAGACCGGTAGCGCTGCGCCGGCACCGATGACGTCATCGGTGTGCGCAGCGTCCCGGTTGCCATGCCGACGGGCCCCAGCGCCGAAATTCAGTTGCGGCCGCCTCGCCCGTGGCAGCCGCAACTAAGACTCTGGCAACAGAGTCTTACAAGTCTTTGCGCCGGCGCATTAAAGGCCCCGCGGCGGCCGGCCGCTTTCCCGCCGGCCGCCTGGCCGCAGCTCCCTCCCCGGACTTCCCCCCCCCCCCCCCCGGAACAGAAGCAAGCCCGGCACTTGTCCGAGGTGCCGGGCTCATTTTTAAAAAGATTTTCGCGGGCCGCGGCCGGGTGCAGGCAGCTCCTCCTTAAGGGAAGGAGGAGGCCTGCACTTCCCGAGCCTGCCGCACCGCATCGGGTGCCGCAGCGCCGGAATTGCGGCGCGAAACGGCAGTTAGCGCCGATTTACCGCCGCAAAGACCCTTCAGTAGCGCCGGCAGCCGTTTGGGCGCGGCCCTGCTGAATTTTTGGCGCGCGCAGGGGGACTTAGCGCCGGCACTAACTTCCGGCGCTAAAGCCCTGGCTAAGCCAAAACTCAATTTCTAGGCCTATATCTGTGAATTGTTTTACATGAAGTTGATTATATGTTATGTTTAATGGGGAATAAGTATGTTGTAAGCTAAAAAGGGAGGATTGTAGTGTATGTACCCGTCTACCTTTAAGAGAACTATTGTATGTAACCGTTCACCTTTAAGAGAACTATTTTAGGTGGGCACTACTTTGTTTGGCTTCTGTATACGGTAATACCGACGGTGACCACACCAGTATATAAGTGTTGTGCCAGGAGTTATTGGGCAGATTCGCCCTGACCTTCGAATAGTCAAGTCCTGTTTTAAGTTACTCTTGGAGTCTGTGTATTAATTAACTAAACAACCCACAGACTTTACAGGGTCTCCCATTTCATCGTGGTCTGCTGCATGCCCCACAACTTGGTCATCATGAGGGCCCAGCCCTTGCCACCAGGGATTGTGGGACCACCACAGCAGGAGGAAGAGTGAGAGGAGGAGAAGGAGGAGGAGGAGGAGATGGTGGAATAGGAAGCTGAGGATGACTAGGAGGACAAGGAGAAGGAGGAACAGGAGCGAAGGCGGAAGACAAACAGGAGCGAGGGAGGAGGTAATCTTCCAGAAGGGCGGTCTGTGACCGCCTCATCAGACTGCAGTTTCAATAAATTAAACCCCAGATCCCCGTTACTCACCACATCCCTATCATTCTATGCCTGTCGCAGGCCATATCACAGTGCAAAGCTGAAATGAGACACACCACTAAAGAATCCAAACTGAATTAATAAATTTATCAATAATCAGTGAACATATATTTACACCAAAAATATTAACTATTCACCCTTGTGCAATCTCTTAGTGCCTTGTGTTACTGTGCCTTTGTCTACTCTAGTGCTCCTACGAAGTGTTGGCCCAGTGGCTGCAGCAGGGCTGGTGAAGGCTACTGAGTGTCCGTGTGGGAGACTTCAGATGGCCTTGCAGGATGCCCTCGACCAGCTCTGGGCCTGGAAGGCCCGGCTGTAGACTGCACCATCTCAGCATGGGCAGCAGCAGTCTGAGCTGGCTGGATGACAGGCAGCAACAAGGGTAATGGCGGAGTGCCAGTGGAGGGAGCAGGAAGGCTGTCATCCTGAGAGAGGACAGCAGGTTCCTGCTCCACTGCCACTCCCCCGGGACAGCACCTCAGCATCCCTAGCAATCAGTTGGAGTATCACACGCGGCATCAGATCTGTGTCACCACGGTCTCTCTGGGAGTCCACCATCCTTTGCAGCCTGAAAATGATGGGCTCCATGGTGTGCGCAGAGCCTTGTGCAATGTTGGAGGCAGACTCCTCCACGCTCCTTATCATTGCCAACAAGCTCTCGAGCACCTTTGCCAATGCGCCTATCATCTCCGTGTGCATGCCCATCACCCGTCTTCTAAAGGCCTCCCCATTGAGGTCCTCATCTGAATGCTGTGCAGCAGAACTCACGCGCAAACTTGCTCCTCCGGGGAACTAGCCCCTGACCTACCCTTTCCCCCTGGTCTTGCTGCAGTCCACTCGTCCACTGTGCCAATCCCGCTAGTATACTAGCCTCTAACGAATGCGCAGTGCCAGTATCTGAGCTGGTGCCTGCGGGTGAGACATGCAGTGATGCGGTGTGTTCTTTCTCCTCCTTCCCCTCTTCTCCCCCCTCGCTCACTGCAGTACCCTCAGGGACAAGCTGCTCAGGTGCTTGTTGATTATCTGAAAGCAAAAAGCCACAAGAGTCGGGCTATGGTGAGGGGAGCGACTGGGCAGGAAGGGAAAAATGCATGCATACAGTATGATTAGCTGGAAAGTGCAAAACGCTTGTGGGGTGAGGGGGAAGTGGAATGTGAGAAAAAGGAGTAGGGATGAACATACTGTTGTTGTCCCCAAGGGGGTCAACATCGCTGGTGGCCACGGCGCCCACCACCTGGCGCCCAATAATCTGCAGCACTCTATTCTCCAGCTCAGACAATTGTTGGGTGTTGGTCTGTGTGATAAATCCAGAAAGTGGAACAAGGAACTCAAGAGGCTAGATGTTAGAATTAACACGAGTACTTTATTAACAACTGGGAAACACGTTTACAGATGGCCTGCATCAGCATCCTGGCATTCCATCTTGTGCTGACCTATACAGGAAGCAAATCTCTGACCTTAACAGGAAGCAAACCTCTGACCTTAGTAGCAGCATTGGCTACAGCACCACCTGGTGGATAACCTTAATCATAACATCCCAGATTACTATATCCCTCCCGCCTTAAGATTTCAGTATGAATTTCTTAACAAACAACCATTCCTGAGGGTCACATAAGGAGTCTCCATTCATCATGTTCCATACTTGACGAATCTAACAGTTCAGTATCAATCTCTCTGGTGGCTTGCAAGCCCTTTGTGAACGTCTAACAGTAAAGTCCCTGCTTGTTTGTGGTGAAGCCACCAGCTGCTCCTGAGCAGTGCTCAGAGTATCTGACTCTGCAATGATGGTTTCCTCTTGACGGATAGGTTCCTGTGGAATTATCTCTGTCCCTGGTGGTGGCACCACAGATGCACTTGGATAACTGGGGGCAACCCTGTCTTCAGCCATTGCATCTGGAACCTTCATTTCAATTTCCCCTTGTCTGGGAAGTATCTGATCTACATGTCTGCGTACTACCCTACCATCTCCCAACATGACCTTGTATGATACTGGACCTGTCATTGAGTCTATGAAACCAGGAATCCACTTTCGTCCATAACTGAAATTCCTGGTAAGGATCGCATCTTCTTCTCCAAAACTTCGGCTCTTTGTTCTTTTGTCATGGTTCTCTTTTTGTTTGTTTTGTCTGTTTTCCATTTTCCTTTTTAGGTCTGGGTGGACAAGGTCAAGCGTGGAGCGTAGTCTACAACCTAATAACATCTCAGCAGGAGAGAGTCCTGTGGTGGATTGAGGTGTTATTCTGTAGCTGAACAGAACCCGTGACACTTTGGTTGCTAAACTCCCTTCTGCACTTTTTTTCATCATCTCCTTAAATGTTTGTACGGCTCTCTCCGCAAGTCCATTCGAGGACGGATGATATGGAGCCGAGGTCACCTGCACTATGCCATTTTTTCCTCAAGAACTTTTTTGTCTCTGTACTCACAAAACAAGTGGCATTGTCACTCACCACGATCTCCGGTAGCCCTTGATTACTGAAGCTCCGACGCAGGCAGTCTATAGTAGTAGTGGCGGAAGCAGAATTTACAGGATAAACATCCATCCATTTGGTATGTGCATCAATGATTATGAGGGACACCTTCCCTCATGAATGGACCCGCATAATCTAAGTGCAATCTTCTCCATGGTTTATCCGGCCACTCCCAGGGGTGGAGAGGAGCCGCTGCTGGTGCCTTCCGGTGTTCCTGACAAGTGCTGCATGTCTTGACTAGATTTTCTATCTCCTCTTCTAGCTTTGGCCACCACAAGTAACTCCTAGCCAAGGCTTTCATACGCGAGACCCCAGGATGACACTGATGTAGTTGCTCTAGGATAGACTGTCGTGCTGGCTGTGGAATAATCACTCGTGCTCCCCACAACACACAACCATCCTGCACACTCAGCTCTGTTTTCCTGACACTGTAGGGTGTGAAGTCAGCCCCTTCCAGATGCTGTGGCCATCCCCTCACCACATATTCTCGAACTCTAGACAGTACTGGATCTTTATCTGTTCATGTTCTTACTTGCTCTGCAGTCACAAGTGCCATGTCAGTGTCCTCCAACATCAAAACTCTGTCCTCTGGAGCTGCACGGATAGGTGTGCCTGGCAGTGGAAGATGGCTCAAGGCATCTGCGTTCCCATGGTACTTGCCCGCCTTGTAGACGATGACATACTCATATGCCCTCAACGTCACTGCCCACCTCTGGATCCGGGGTGACACCATCTGTGGAACTGCTTTCATTTCATTGAAAAGAGAGAGAAGAGGTTTATGATTGGTGCATATGGTGAACTTCCTGCCATATATGTACTTGTGGAACCTCTGTAACCCAAACATTACTGCTAACCCCTCTTTGTCTAACTGGGAATAGTTTTTTTTCGCTGGTGTTAGAGTTCGGGACATAAACCCTATTGGTCTTTCAGTTCCATCTTCCATGCAGCGTGAAAGAACTGCCCCCACCCCGTAAGGTGAAGCGTCACAAGAGAGAATGATGTCTTTCTCTGCATTGTAGTGAACCAGCACATCCGACAACAGCATCAGTTTCTTGGACTGTTCAAATGAAACCCCCTGCTCCTCTCCCCACTGCCACTGTGTCTCCTTGCACAGTAGTTTGTGAAGAGGTGCTAACACAGTTGACAAGTTTGGTAAAAACCTGTTATAATAGTTCAGCAGTCCCAGGTAAGCTTTTAACTCAGCCACATTTGTAGGAGCAGGGATGTCCTGCAGTGCTTGTACCTTCTCCTTGAGTGGATGGAGCCCGGTGGCGTCCACTCTGTGTCCCAGGAACACTGCCTCATTCCCCAGGAAAGTGCACTTACTCCTCTTGAGCCGGAACCCTGCCCTCTCCAATCTCTGTAGTACCTCTCTCAGAGTGCTCAGATGCTCCTGGTCGGTTCTTCCCGTCACCAGAATGTCATCCAGATAGATGGAAACATGTGGAATCCCTTGCAGTACACCTTCGATTGTCCTCTGGAAGATAGCTGGAATAGATGAGACACCAAACAGTAAGCGGTTATATGTAAACAAGCCCTTGTGTGTATTTATGGTGACATACTTCTTTGATTTGTCATCCAATGTAATCTGCAAGTAGGCATGGCTCATATCCAACTTTGTGAATTTCTTTCCTCCAGCCAGGTTTGCAAAGAGATCCTCTGTTTTGGGAATAGGATACTGCTCTAGTTTGGACACCCAATTGACAGTCAATTTATAGTCTCCACAGAGTCTTACCAAATTGTCCGGTTTTAAAACAGGTACTATGGGAGCTGCCCATTCCGAACATTTCACCGGCTCCAGTATGTTCTCTCTCAATAGACGGTCAAGCTCAGCCTCTACCTTTGGCTTCATGGCATAAGGCACAGGTCGTTGTTTAAAAAACCTTGGCGGTGCCTCCTTGTCTGCATAAATCTTAGCTGGGGGCCATTAAATGTGCCAAGTTCCTCCTTGAACACACTCTCATGTTCACTCAACACTTCTTGCAAAGTCAACTGTTTGCCCGCATCTATTTGATGTACTGCTCCCCAGTCTAATTTAAGTTCTTTTATCCAGCCCCGACCTAACAGGTTTGGTCTGGTACCCGATACTATAACTACAGGTAGCTGTTCCACTGTGTCCCTGTGTTGCACAGTTACCTTAGCTGTACCTAATGTCACGACTCATTTACCTGCATATGTTTTAAGATGCAGGGAGCAAGGTTTTAACTCTGGAACTTTTGCACGGTTCCACAATTTTGAGTACTCTGCCTTGTTCATTATGGTCACGCTGCACCCTGTATCCAATTCAAAGTTCACCTTAGAGTCATTTACTGTCAGTTGCAATGTGATAGGAGCCACTTTTGGAATGTTCTCTAACATGCTATACATTTATGAACATGTCCTCTTCTTCCTCAGCTTCCCCGCTGATGTGGTGTGCTCCATGTTTTTTCACTTCTCTCCCTTGGTTTTGCTGTCCTCCCCTTTTGGTTTGGATTCCTCCACAGGTGATTTCACCCTGCAAGCTCATTTTATGTGTCCTTGTTTCCCACGCTTGTAGCACTTTTCCTGCAGAAACCGGCATTCACTCGCCAGGTGATCGCCCTTGCATCTATAACATGCCTTCACATGCTCACGTTGTGGTTTCTGACGCATGTCCAACTTGTGCACAACAACCTGACCTGCAACTTGCGTAGCATTAGCCCTGTCTGAACCCTGTATTTCTTTTACATCTCAGTTCGCTGTCTCTATGGCTTGAGCAATTTCCTATGCTTTTTCATAAGTAAGCCCAGTCTCGGATAATAATCTACGCTGCATTCGGTCGTCCATAATTCCGCAAACTAGCCTATCTCGCAGCATTTCCTTCAGGTTGTTCCCATAATTGCAATCTTGTGCTAATTTACGCAACACCGCTACATAGTCCATTACGCTCTCTTCCTCTTTCCTGTTCCTTGAATTAAACTTGAACCGCTGTACAATCACACTAGGCTTAGGGTTGAAATGTTCTGTTAGCAAAGCCACTAATTCAACAAATGATTTGTCTCCAGGCTTTTCAGGACTGAGCAGATTTTTCATCAAACTGTAGCTTCGAAAAAATAACCCAACACTTCACAGTATTCTTCCCAGGTTTGTGCTTGAATATCAAAAGCGGAAACCGTTCCTACCATGGCAGCCATGCTCTCTTCCAGCTTGTAGCTAATTTTAGCTCGTGATTTTGTTGTTTAAACGTCCCGGCAGACTTTTCTTCTTTATGCAGGGTCCTTTAGTTGCCTCGTCGCCAAATGTGATAAATCCAGAAAGTGGAACAAGGAACTCAAAGAGGCTAGATGTTAGAATTAACACGAGTACTTTATTAACAACTGGGAAACACGTTTACAGATGGCCTGCATCAGCATCCTGGCATTCCACCTTGTGCTGACCTATACAGGAAGCAAACCTATGACCTTAACAGGAAACAAACCTCTGACCTTAGTAGCAGAATTGGCTACAGCACCACCTGGTGGATAACCTTAATCATAACATCCCAGATTACTATATCCTGTCCCCCACCTGTGTGCTCCTGCTCCCTCCTGTTGTGAGCCACCTTGGCCTGCAAGAGAAAGGAAAGTGTGTGAGTGAGTGTGAAGCAATGTGTTTGGATGATGTGCCTGCCGTAGTTGAATAGTTCTCATTGTGTGCAAGGTGTGAGATGTGAGTGTTGGTAGGTAGAGATTGCTGGTGGGTGAGTGCTGGGGGTGTGGTGCTTTGGCCAGTGTGTGAAGACTGTGGTTCAGATTGACTCACCCTGACTACCAGAGTGAGGTCATTAAAATTTTTTCTGCACTGTGTGTGGGTCCTGGGGACCACAGTGCTGCCTGAAATGTGCTGTGCGACCTCCCTCCACATGGTGCGGAAGACTTGCGGCGAGGGCCTCCTGCCACTTGCCGGGTAGAGCACCGCCCTCCGTCTCTCCACAGCGAACACCAACACCTCCAATGCTTGGTCGCAGAATCTGCGGGCTCTCTCCCTGGGGCATGGATCTACCATGAGTACAGCTGCTTCAATCCTCCGGCTCCTTCTCCTTGACCTGCTGTTGCTTGCTGAATGTAAGAAATCACACAACACCAGGTTATAGTCCAACAGCTTTATTTGAAATCACAAGCTTTCGGAGCGCTGCTCCTTCTTCAGGTGAAGAAGGAGCAGCGCTCCGAAAGCTTGTGATTTCAAATAAAGCTGTTGGACTATAACCTGGTGTTGTGTGATTTCTTACATTTGTCCACCCCAGTCCAACTCCGGCATCTCCACACCGTTGCTTGCTGAGGCAGCTGCATAGCCAGCAATGCTGAGAATGAGATGCTCTTTAAGAACTGGAAAATGATGACTTGCGATTAGACTGCACGTAATATTGGTCCACCCTTTATGTGTAACGCCAATGAGCTTGGGCTTAAAGACTTGAATTAGCGCTCAAAACATTTCTTTGAGCATTGAGCATGAATTTTGCATGGAGTGTAAAGCATTAGTGCCTGCCGCTAATTCTCCAAATTTTCTAATGATACCGCCCATTCCTAGTCTAAAGTGAATTTCTAGCCCAGAGAATCATAGAATAATACAGCACAGAAGGAGGCTACTCGGCCCATCTAGTCTGCTCCAGCTCTTTCAAAAAGCAATCCAATTAGACCCACTCCCCCGCTCTTTCCCCGTATCCCTGCAATTTTTTCTCCTTCAAGTATTTATCCAATTCCCCTTTGAAGGCCACTACTGAATCTGTATCTACCACCCTATCAGGCAGTGCATTCCAAATCCTAAACAGCTGTTGCATAAAAAAGTTTTTCCTCATGTTGCCTCTGGTTCTTTTTCTAATCACCTTAAATCTGTGCCCTCTGGTTATCTAAACCCTTCATGGTTTTAAACACCTCTATCAAATCTCCTCATAGCCTTCTCTGCTCTAAGGAGAACAACCCCAGCTTCTCCAGTTTATCCACATAACTGTAATCCCTCATCCCTGGACCATTCTAATAAATCTCTTCTGTACCCTCTCCAAAGCCTTCACGCCTTTCCTGTGTGAGAGAGTGAGTCTGAGAGACAGTGTGTGTCAGAGTGAGTCCGAGAGAGTCAGTGTGTGAGAGTGCGTCTGAGAGAGACCGTGTGTGAGAGTGTGAGTCTGAGCGAGACCGTGTGTGAGAGTGTGAGTCTGAGCGAGACCGTGTGTGAGAGTGTGAGTCTGAGAGAGACGTTATGAGAGAGGGGATCTGAGAGAGACAGTCTGTGAGAGAGAGAGTCTGAGAGAGACAGTGTGTGAGAGAGTGAGTCTGAGAGACAGTGTGTGATAGAGTGCGTCTATTTGGGCACAATACTCCAGCTGTCGCCAAACTAGTGTTTTATATACGTTCAGTATAACATCCTGGCTTTTGTACACTACGGTCTAGAAATTGGCTAAGGTCTGAAAATGGGCGCGGGCAGTGTGCAGCGCTATGTGCCCACGCCTGTTCAAAGTGGTGCAGGCAGCATACAAAATTTGTGCTGCCTGCTCATTATAATGATTGCAGTGCTGATCTCAGCGCTAAATGTGCTGCTGTTTGGCTTAGTGCTGAACGGGGGGGCCAATATCGGGTGCAGGCTACTGGCCAATAAAGTTTGGTCTAGGCTTTCTGCACTACTGAAAGGGGAGGTGCTTTGTTGCAGAAGCACCTCATTGTCATTGTGGAGAGAGCCATGGCCCAACAGCCAAGGGAAAGGGCGAGGAGATGTTCAGATGCGGCACTAGAGGCCTTGGACCGGGGGGTTCAAAGACACCATCAGGTCCTCTATCCGCAGGGAGGAAAGAGGCCTTCAAGGCAGAACACCAGAAGGCTGTGGGAGGAGATCGCTGAAGCCGTCAGTGCGACGAGTTTTGTCCCCAGGATTGGATCCAGTGCTGCAAAAAGTTTAACAACCTCACACAAGTGGTCAAGGTGAGTGAATGCATCATCAAATACCATATCCCACCATCTGCAACACTAGCCTCCCACACAGCTCAATGCACCACACCCCATCACTCACCTACCAAAAATCTCTAGCAATCACCACTCATACCTCACAATCACAGATTCACTTTACCCTCACACACTTATCACTGTTGCAAGACTCACACCCACATCTCACACCTTGCACAAACTGACAGCTATTTAATCATGGCAGACACATCACCCAAACACATTGCACCACACTCACTGACACATTTCCTTTTCTCTTGCAGGCAAAGGCGGCACACAACCGCCGGGAGCAGCAGCAGATGGGTGGGGGGAAAGCCTGTCTGCAGAACCTGATGGAGCTGGAGGAAGCTGTGGTGTATGTAACCTGTACCACCTTAAGAGACTACCTTAAGAGATGGACTACTTTCTCTTGGCTACTGTATATTGTAGTACCGGTGGTGACCACACTGGTATATAAACTCTGTGTAGTAATTTGCTAAGCAGTTCAGCCCTGACCTTCGATTAGTAAAGACCTGTTTAAGTTATTCTTGTTGTCTGTGTCCAGTGATTTAGAATAAGCATATCTGGGACACTCAGACTCAACAGTGGCGATGAGTCCGATCTTACCCTGCGGCAGTTCTGCATCCAAGGCAGCTTCGTCCTCAGAACGGGCGTCAAGAAGAGGCATCCACCCTCATCAGCCTGCTGAGCACCGCATTGCACGGGAGGCATCGAGAACCCGGGTTGAAATTACTGACCACGAAGTCCTCCATCAGTGACAGGCAGTGATCATCCTTCTACCACGGTGGTGGGTAAGCCGATCTAGCGACATGGGCAGAAAGTCGGCCGCGTTGTCAGTGGAGAAGGGGAGGGAAACCGGAGGAAAAAGGGCGGAGAACTCGACCGCAGCCGGTGTAAAGGGCCGGGCTGCAATCGGGGCCGAAAGGCGCAGCGACAAGAGCAGCGTTAATGCCACGAGAACCGCAGAGAACTCGACCGCAGCCGGTGTAAAGGGCCGGGCTGCAATCGGGGCTGAGAGGCACAGCAACAAGGGAAGCGTTAATGCCCACGAGAACCGCGGGGGAACAAAAGCAGCGTCGGGGAAATTAAGAACCGCTGGGAGGCGAGAACGGCAACAGCGCGGTAATCGCCATTGTAGCCAGCGGGGGAAGAAGACCAGCGCGGGAAGCTGCCATTGTAGTCGGCGGGGGAAGAAGACAAGCGCGGGAAAAGCCGCCAAGCGCGGGAAGCCGCCATTTTAGTAGGCGGGGGAAGAAGACAAGCGCGGGAAGCCACCATTTTGGGAAAATAAAATATTTAAAGAAACTCTCAAGGATGCCTAAATACGGTAACATCACTGCTTTTGATAGCGATGTTGAAGATTGGGCCACGTATGTAGAACGCATTGGAGTTTATTGTACAGCAAATGAGGTACCAGATGATAAGAAAGCAATAACCTTATTAAACTCAATGGGTGCGAAGACGTACGGGTTATTGAGGCACCTTGTAACACCAGATAAACCGGCGGATCAGATTTTCGCGAATATTGTTATTATCCTGCAAGAACATTTAAACCCCACGCCGCTGCTGATAGCGGAACGATTTAAATTTTACAGAAGAACACAGCTGAAAGAGGAAAGCAACGCTGAATTCTTAATTGAACTGCGCAAGCTATCAAAGTACTGTCAGTTTGGTACAGGACTAGCAGACGCTCTGAGAGATAAATTCGTGTGTGGATTACTAAAAGAAGGAACTCAAAAGCGACTGCTAGAGGAAAAGGACCTTACGCTTGATAAAGCTGTCACCATTGCAGCATCGCACGAGGCCGCAGCAAGAGGCACCGCGGAAATGCAGCTAAGGTCATCGGAACTCAGCACCAATCGAATGGCATTGGGTGCAGTAAAGTGTTATCGTTGCGGAAGGACAACGCACGATCAGAACCAGTGCTGGTTCAAAAATCAGGAATGCAGAAAATGTGGCAGGCTAGGTCACATAGCTAAAGTATGCCGGTCAGGAAAGAAGACCAGCAACAAAAAGTCACCGCAGGAAAAGTGCAAAAAGGTACACAAGGTGACAGAGAACAGTTCGGATGAACAGAAGACGGATTCAGACTCCAGCAGTAAGGAACTGGGTTGTCTAAGAATACATAATGTGGGTAACACAGCAGACCACCAAACTATCTGGGTCACACTTCAGATAGCAGGAGTCCAAGTGAAGATGGAATTGGACACTGGATCAGCATTGACGGTCATGAATAAGCAAGATTACAAAAGGTTATTTCCACACATTCCCCTAAGGGATACGGAGATTGTATTGAAAACATACACGGGGCAAAGAGTATACCCCATTGGAAAGATAAAGGTAAAGGTGGTCCACAAGGGTAAAGAAAGCCGAGGAATGGACTTATATGTGTTACCTGAGGGAGGTCCACCACTACTGGGACGGGAATGGATCAGGAGAATAAATATGGACTGGCATTCCTTAAAAGCACTAACTGTAGATTCCGGTAAAAAGGACAATGTCAAACCTAAATGACTGTCCAGAATATTGGACGATGCTAAAGAGGTGTTCCAGCAGGAACTGGGAACACTGAAAGGAATTACGGCAAACATCAAGGTTGAAGAACATGCAAACCCGAAATTTTTCAAAGCTAGACCGGTACCTTATGCGATTCGACCTGCTGTGGAAGCTGAGCTGGAGGGACTAGAACGTTCCGGAGTACTGTCAAAGGTGGACTGGAGTGAATGGGCTACGCCCATTGTTCCCGTCATGAAGCGTTCATCGAGTAACAAGCCGGGGGAACCGGGGAAGGTTCGCATCTGTGGCGATTTCAAGATCACTGTTAATCCGGTGCTTCACACGGTGCAATATCCACTTCCACGGATTGAGGATATCTTCGCTTCATTGTCTGGCGGGAAACACTTCACCAAGATAAACCTGACGCAGGCGTACTTACAGATGGAAGTTGATGAAGCGTCACGCCAGTATCTCACGATCAACACGCATAAGGGCTTATATCGGTATAATAGACTGGTTTTTGGAGTGGCATCGGCTCCAGCGATTTGGCAAAGGGCCATGGAGCAGGTATTACAGGGAATTCCAGGCACACAATGCTACCTGGACGACATTCTGATTACAGGAGATGATGATGAGGAACACCTTACAAATTTGGAACAGGTGCTCACCAGATTGAAAGAATATGGACTTCGAGTTAATCGCCAGAAATGTGAGTTCTTTCAGAAGCAAATCTCGTACTGTGGTCACGTCATTGACCAGGAGGGGCTTCACAAGTCACCTGACAAGATCGAAGCTGTTGTGAAGGCTCCCGCTCCGGAAAATGTATCCCAGTTGATGTCGTTCCTAGGGTTGATTAACTATTACCATAAGTTTCTGCCAAATTTATCCACGGTGCTACACCCGCTGAACGCTCTTTTGCAGAAGGGAGTGCCATGGAAGTGGAGCGAGGACTGTAAGCGGGCCTTTCACAAAAGCAAGGCATTGATCACCTCTAAGGAAGTGTTGGCTCACTTTAACCCAACGCTGCCTATTCGTTTAGCTTGTGATGCTTCTCCATATGGTATTGGGGCAGTGCTCTCACATAAGTTGCCAAATGGCTTGGAAAGACCAGTCGCGTTTGCATCCAGATCATTGACCTCCGCTGAGCGCAACTATGCTCAGATAGATAGGGAGGCTCTCAGCCTTGTGTGGGGAGTAAAAAAATGTAATCATTACCTGCAAGGGCAAAAGTTTACGCTGCTGACAGACCACCAGCCGTTGGTTTCCATTTTTAACCCTAAGAAGGGTGTTTCGGTGATGACAGCGCAGAGGCTCCAGAGATGGTCCCTTTTCCTAGGGGCACATCAATATCAGATCGAATTCAAAGGTACAAAGCAACATGGTAATGCTGATGGGCTGTCGCGCCTGCCACTACCTACAGCGGAAGAGGCACCGACAGTTGACCCTGTTGAGTTATTTCACTCGACCATCATCGAATGTTTACCAGTCACCAATGCAAGTATTGAGAGAGAAACCAGGAATGACCCGACACTGTCTCGGGTCTACGAATTGACAGTGAAGGGATGGCCAGCTCATGGTGAACCACTGTTACCGGCATTCTCAGCCAGACGAGAACAGCTGTCCGTCTGTCAAGGAACATTGATGTATGGAACAAGGGTGATTATTCCTCCTAAATTAAGGGAGAGAGTTCTAAAGGAACTGCATGAAGGTCATCTGGGGGGAGTCAAGATGAAAAGCCTTGCTAGGGCTTATGTGTGGTGGCCAGGTATCGACCAACAAATAGAGGATCTGACTAAAAGCTGCTCAGGGTGCCAAAAAGTTCAAAATGCACCTCCAATTGCACCGCTGCATCCATGGGAATGGCCTTCAACCCCATGGCAATGTGTACATATTGACTTCGCAGGTCCATTCATGGACTCCATGTTTTTAATTGCGGTAGACGCACATTCTAAATGGCCAGAAGTGATTAAGATGGCGACCACTACCTCGGAAAAGACAATCGCAGTTCTAAGAACGATATTCGCAAGAAATGGATTGCCAGAACAAATATATTCAGACAACGGACCGCAGTTCGTGTCAGAAGAATTCCAGAAATTCATGAAGAAGAATGGGGTGAAACATTATACCTCTGCCCCATATCATCCGGCTACAAATGGGTTGGCCGAGAGATTTGTACAAACGTTCAAAAAGGCGATAAAGGCCATGAGCGAAGACCAGATTCCACTACAACACAAGGTGGACAATTTCCTAATGGCATATCGAAACGCCACTCATGCAGTGACAAATCAAAGCCCTGCCATGATGTTCTATAACAGGAGGTTGCGGTCCAGGTTGGACTTGTTAAAACCAAATGTGCGGAGGGAAGTCGAAAACAAACAGTCCCAGCATATAAATAACAAGACCACTCGGAGCTTCGAAATAGGACAACCAGTGTTAGCCCGGGACTATAAGAATGAGAAATGGCAATCTGGAACAATTCATGCCAGACAAGGACCCCTGATGTACACGGTGGATATTGGTGAAAACGTAATACGACGTCATGCTGACCAACTTGTAGAATCGAGAACAAGGGTCGAACCCATGACTACGACAGAGACACCAGTGGAAGAAGTTAGTGAACCTGAAGCATCTACCTCAGACGCCAATGTACCTGATGATGTGCAATCCATAAGAGATCAACTAGATGAGTCACCCCAGCAACGAGAATCAGAGACCCCTGAAAGGCGTTATCCAACTCGGATCAGGAGGCCTCCTCAGAGACTGAATCTTTGAACAGTTTTGCATGAAGTTGTATATATGTTATCCGTGTTATGTTTAAATTGGGATGTACACTGTTAAGCTAAAAAGGGAGGAATTGTGGTGTATGTAACCTGTACCACCTTAAGAGACTACCTTAAGAGATGGACTACTTTCTCTTGGCTACTGTATATTGTAGTACCAGTGGTGACCACACCGGTATATAAACTCTGTGTAGTAATTTGCTAAGCAGTTCAGCCCTGACCTTCGATTAGTAAAGACCTGTTTAAGTTATTCTTGTTGTCTGTGTCCAGTGATTTAGAATAAGCATATCTGGGACACTCAGACTCAACAGAAGCAGTTCTGGACATTATTGGAGTGGCAGTCACAGCGTTCGTGACGAGCGGAGAAGGTGAAAGCATTGATGATGATGATGGTATGCTCATACTGATTCCTTCTTCTCACATCCCACTTCCCTCTCATCCCACAGCCTCTTCTCACTTACAAGCTGCTGATGGTGTAAGCATGCACATCTTTCATAACCCCCTCCCATCACCACAACCCAACCCTTGTGCATTTCTCCTTTCAGATACCCAAGAATTCCAACCTGGTCAGCCGGTCCCCAAAGTGATGGAGGAGAAGAGACACCATCACTGCATCTAACCCGACAGGCATCAGCTCAGAAAATGGCACTGCGTGGACCTCAGAATGTAGTATAGAGGCAGGGTCTGTATGTGGTGAGTCACCGGGCACGAGTGGGCTGTAGCCAGGCCGGGTGGAAAGCTCAGGTGCCAGCTCCATGGAGGGCGAGTTCACACATGAGTTCTACTGCACAGGACTCAGATGAAGGGTGATGAGCATGCACATGGTTGGTGCACTGGCAAGCCTACCAGAGTGCCTCTTGTCAGTGTCAAGGAGCATGGGGGAGTCCGGCTCCAACATTGCACGGGACTTTGCACAGAGCTTGGAGCCTGTGATTTCCAGGATTGAAATGATGGCCAACTCATTGAGAGACCTTGTGGACCCAACCATGATGCAGCGTGTGATGCACGATGTTGCAGCTTCCACTGCAGCACAGGCGGAAGTGACCCAACGTCCCAGTGATACAGTGGAAGCTCAGACTGCTGCCATCATGGTTGGGTTTACAAGTGTGGAAAGGGGCTTGCAGGGTCTCACAGCAGTCCAGCCATCTGTCCCCCAACAGATGGCTAGGAATCCTGAGGCACCACCCCAGGGAGAGGCTGTGGCTCTGTGGAGCAAGAACCTGCTGTCCTTTCTCAGGATGACAGCATTCGTACTCCCACCACTGCCACTCCACCAGTGCCCTTGCTGCTGCCTGTCAGCCAGCCAGCCCAGACTGCTGTCGCCCATGGCGAGGTGGTGCAGTCTACAGCCTGGCCTTCTAGGCCCAGAGCTGCTTGTGGTTGTCCAGCAATGTCATCCACAGTCTCCCCCACTGAAGGTCAGCAGCCTTCCACCAGCCATGCTGCAGCCACTGGGGGAGCAATTCAAAGGCGCACTAGAGTAGGAAAAGCAACATGAAAGACAGACACTAAGGGAATGCACATGGGTGACTTTGTTATTTTGATTTGGATTTGATAAATTTATAAATTACTAGCTGGAGTGCCCGGCGGTGCCGAGGGATTTTTGAGGGCACGTTGTTATGAAAAAAGTAGAATTAATTTTTATCCATATATATCAATGAGTCTGTCCATCTGTCTGTCTGTCTGTGGGGGAAGGAGAGAGAGAGAGTGGGAAGGAGCGAGAGAGAGGGGGAAGGAGAGAGAGAGAGAGAGAGAGGGGGGAAGGAGAGAGAGAGAGAGGGGGGAAGGAGAGAGAGGGGGAAGGAGAGAGAGAGAGTGGGAAGGAGAGAGAGGGGGAAGGAGAGAGAGAGAGAGGGAAGGAGAGAGAGAGGGAGAGAGAGAGAGAGGGAAGGAGAGAGAGAGAGGGAAGGAGAGAGGGAGAGGGAAGGAGAGAGAGAGAAAAAGAGAGAGAGAGGGGAAGGAGAGAGGGAGAGGGGGAAGGAGAGAGAGAGAGAGAGGGGGGAAGGAGAGAGAGAGAGAGTGGGAAGGAGAGAGAGAGAGTGGGAAGGAGAGAGAGAGGGGGAAGGAGAGAGAGAGAGGGGGAAGGAGAGAGAGAGGGGGAAGGAGAGAGAGAGGGGGAAGGAGAGAGAGAGGGGGAAGGAGAGAGAGAGGGGGAAGGAGAGAGAGAGAGAGAGGGGGGAAGGAGAGAGAGAGAGGGAAGGAGAGAGAGAGAGAGGGAAGGAGAGAGAGAGAGAGAGGGAAGGAGAGAGAGAGAGAGAGGGGGGAAGGAGAGAGAGAGAGGGGGGAAGGAGAGAGAGAGAGGGGGAGGAGAGAGACGGGGGGAAGGAGAGAGAGAGATGGGGAAGGAGAGAGAGAGGGGGGGGAAGGAGAGCGAGAGAGAGGGGGGAAGGAGCGAGAGAGAGGGGGGAAGGAGAGAGAGAGAGGGGGGGAAGGAGAGAGAGAGAAAGAGGGGGGGAAGGAGAGAGAGAGAGAGGGGGGAAAGGAGAGAGAGAGAGAGAGAGAGGGGGGAAGGAGAGAGAGAGAGAGAGAGAGGGGAAGGAGAGAGAGAGAGAGAGGGGGGAAGGAGAGAGAGAGAGAGAGAGAGGGGGGAAGGAGAGAGACAGAGAGGGGGGAAGGAGAGAGAGAGAGAGGGGGGAAGGAGAGAGAGAGCGAGAGAGGGGGGAAGGAGAGAGAGAGAGAGGGGGGAAGGAGAGAGAGAGGGGGAAGGAGAGAGAGAGGGGGAAGGAGAGAGAGAGGGGGAAGGAGAGAGAGAGAGAGAGGGGAGGGAAGGAGAAAGAGAGAGAGAGGGGGGAAGGAGAGAGAGAGAGGGGAGGGAAGGAGAAAGAGAGAGAGAGGGGGGAAGGAGAGAGAGCGCCACCGCTCCTCCGGTCGATGTGTTGCGGGCCGACCCCTGATGAGCGCCCGATCCGCTGAGCCGGAGCCCCCGCCGCTGCTGCCCTGCTCGCTGTCTCTCGGGCCGCGTGGTTCTCTGTTTTCCCGCACAGCCGGCCAGAGAAAAGAAAAGCAAAAGAGATGAAGAGAGACGCGACTGAGTGAACGATCTAATTTAAAGCAGCCTCTCCCCCGCTAAAAGGTGAGAGCCGGAGGGAGATTTTGCGGGTGAAGAAGGGCAGCTGCCATTTAATTTGCCACCCAGGGAAGGGCTTGGAAAATTGAGCCCGGCCGCGGTGCGCTTCAGGCCCGGCCGGGCTCTCGGGCCGCGACTTACCTCAGCTGAGCTCCCGCTTCGGGAGAGAGAGAGAGAGAGAGAGGGGGGAAGGAGAGAGAGAGAGCGAGAGAGAGGGGGTGAAGGAGAGAGAGAGAGAGAGAGAGGGGGAAGGAGAGAGAGAGAGAGAGGGGAGGGGAAGTACTTAGAGGCAGGCCGCGGTGACCGTGCGCGGCCTAGCGCTTCAGGCCCGGCCGGGCTCTCGGGCCGCGACTCACCTCAGCTGAGCTCCCGCTTCGGGAGAGAGAGAGAGAGGGGGAAGGAGAGAGAGAGAGAGAGAAATTCCTGAATCAAGACTAATGAATCAACAATTTCCTCACATCCATGGCCATTTTATTAGCTTCAGGCCCGGCTGGTCTTTAATGGCCGCCACTCACCTCAGCTCAGCTCCTGCTCCCGCACTAACGGCAGATTGAAGGATTAGGCCCCACCCACAAACACCATGAAATGCCCCCTGTGCCCCCGTAGGATTGGTCAACCATCACGTCACTCAACGCTAATGAGCGGTAGGATTGGTCAACCGCTAATGAGCGGATTTTGTCAGTTTTTTGTATACTGTCTGAACAATTTTTGTCTGACCAAAAAGTAAATATGCCTATGACACTCCCCTAATCATAAGCTTTCTTTTGATATAGCATATGTGTAGGTACGCTGTATAACTTTTGAGTGAATCCCGGACAGACAGACAGACACCACGATCCTTTTATTTACTAGCTGAAGTGCCCGGCGGTGCCGAGGGCTTTTTGAGGGCATGTTGCTGTTGGAAGAGAGAGAGAGAGCGACTGGGGGGAAGAGAGAGAGCGACTGGGGGGAAGAGAGAGAGCGACTGGGGGGAAGAGAGAGAGCGACTGGGGGGAAGAGAGAGAAAGAGACTGGGGGAGAGAGAGAGAGAGACTGGGGGGGGAGAGAGAGAGAGAGTGACTGGGGGGAGAGAGAGAGAGACTGGGGGGAAGAGAGAGGGAGAGAGAGAGACAGAGACAGAGGGAAGGAGATAACAACCTGGCCCTTAACATCAAGAAAACCAAGGAAATCATTGTGGACTTCAGGAAGTCTAAAGGCGGAAGTCACACCCCCATCCACATCCATGGGGCTGTGGTGGAAAGGGTGGACAGCTTTAAATTCCTCGGAGTCCACATCACGGAAGACTTCTCCTGGTCCCTCAATACCTCTTCTCTGGTGAAGAAGGCCCAGCAGCGCCTATATTTCCTAAGGAGGCTGAAGGGATGTAACCTGTCACCCCTGATCCTCTCTAACTTTTACCGCTGCACAATAGAGAGCATCCTGACGAACTGTATCACAGTATGGTATGGCAGCAGTAGCTCCTATGACCGGAAAGCCCTGCAGCGGGTAGTCAAAACTGCCCAACGCATTACCGGCACTCGGCTACCGACCATAGAGCATATATACCAGAAACGCTGTTTACGGAGGTCACTGACCATCATCAAAGACCCTACCCACCCCAGCCACAGTCTGTTCGCCCCCCTGCCATCTGGGAGACGCTACAGATGCATTCGCACCCGAACGACCAGATTTAGGAACAGCTTCTTTCCCAGGGCTGTCATCCTACTGAACTCCGCAAATAAACTCTAAAGCCTGCACATCTGCCAATGCACTTTATTATGTTTATGTTAATGTATTACAAGCCAAATGAATGTTGAATGTTTAAATGTCTTAATCTAAATGTACACTCTCGGGAGCCGCAAGCCTACATTTCGTTGTACTGCACTTGTGCACGAACAATGACAATAAAGTTGATTATGATTATGAGAGACGGAAGGAGAGAAAGGGGAAAGGGGTGGGGGGGAAAGGGGTGTGTGGGGGAAAGGGGGTGGGGGAAAGGGGGGGGAAGGGGGGTGGGGGGGAAAGGGGGTGGGGGAAAGGGGGGGAAGGGGGGTGGGGGGAAAAGGGGGGGTGGGGAAAGGGGGGGAGGGGGGTGGGGGGAAAGGGTGGGGGAAAGGGGGGGAGGGGGAGGGAGGGAGGGGGGAGGGGGAGTGGGGGGGGAAGGGGGTGTGTGGGAGGGGGGAAAGGGGGTGTGGGGGGGAAGGAGGTATGGGGAGGGGGGAGGGAGGAGGGGGAGGGGGGAAGGGGAGGAAGGGGGTGTGTGGGAGGGGGGAAAGGGGGTGTGGGGGGGAAGGATGGGAGGGGGGAGGGAGGGGGAAGGGGGAAGGAGAGGGGAAGGGGGCAAGGAGGGGGGAAGGTGGGAAGGAGGGGGGGAGGGGGGAGGGAGGGGAGAGAAAGGGAGGGGGGAGCCAGCAGAGCCTCTCCCCTCTGCCAGTGTTGAGAGTTGCGCTGCCGGCGGCGGTTGGAGAAGGCTAGGCCCCGGGGCCTCGGGCACCCGCACTGACATGGCTCAGCCGAGTGCAGCACCCCGGTCAGCCCGAGCTCCCGCAGCCGCCGTTCAGCCGCAGGTCACAAAGCACCCGAGCCCAGCGCCGGCGATGGCTCCGCGGAGCTCCGTGCCGCCCCACCAGCCGAGCGCAGCGCCCCTGGCAGCCCGAGCTCCGCGAGCTGCCGTTCAGCCGCAGGCCACAAAGCACCCGAGCCCAGCGCCGGCGATGGCTCCCGCGGAGCTCCATGCCGCTCCACCAGCTGAGCGCAGTGCCCCGGGCAGCCCGAGAGATGGCGGCGATCGTGGGCCGCTTGTTGAGTGGGGACCGGAGGTGCCTAGCTCGGGCATGGCTGGGCAACAGAGGCCCAGGCTTCGAGGCCTGCAAAAACTGTGAAAGGTAGGAAAATTATAGGAGGTTAGAGAAAACATTTAAAAATTAGTTAACTTTTTTTAAAACATTTGTGTTTTAAAAGCAACTTTTTTTTTGCTGGAATCTAGATTTGAAAAGAAACATGCAGAAAGTGGGAAAAAGAACTGAAGAGTTTGGAATCAAGATGGCGGCCACTCACCTCAGCTCAGAAGGATTAGGCCCGCCCACACACGCACCGATTGGTCAACCGTCAGGTCACTGAACTGTAGGATTGGTCAATCGTCACGTCACTTGACTCTAGGATGGCCCGCCCGCACGCGCAATGAACCCGCCCCCAGTGACGCAGCGATTGGTCGACCGTCGCGTCGCTCGACTGTACGATTGGTCAACCTTGACGTCACGCGATGCTAATGATGGATAATGAGCGGAATTTTGGAACGTTTTTTGTATACCGTCGGCACAATTTTGGTATGACCAAAAAGTAAATTCGCTTATGACCATTCCGGAATTGTAAGCTTTCTTTTGATGTAACACATGTGTAGGTACGCTCTATAACTTTTGAGTGCATAGAGGACAGACAGACAGACAGACGGAAAGACAGACAGACAGAAGAGCTATTTTTATATATATAGATATACTAGCTGGAGTGCCTGCGGTGCCGAGGGTTTTTTGAGGGGCATGTTGTTATGAAAAAAGTAGAAATAATTTTTATATATATAAAAGAGTTTGTCTGTCTGTCTGTCTGTGTGGGAAGGAGAGAGAGAGAGGGAAAGAGAGAGGGGGAAGGAGAGAGAGGGGGTAAGGAGAGAGAGAGAGGAGAGAGTGGGGAAGGAGAGAGAGAGAAAGGGGGAAGGAGAGAGAGAGAAGGGGAAGGAGAGAGAGACTGGGGGGAGAAGAGAGAGACGGGGGGAGCGAGAGAGAGAGACTGGGGGACAGAGAGAGAGACTGAGGGGAGAGAGAGACTGGGGGGAGAGAAAGAGTGAGAGAGACTGGGGGAGAGAGAGAGAGACTGGGGAGAGAGAGAGAGAGACTGGGGAGAAGAGCAAGATGGGGAAGAGAGAGAGAGAGAGAGGGGAAGGAGAGAGAGGAGAGGGGAAGGAGAGAGAAAGAGGTGGAAGGAGAGAGAGGGGGAAGGAGAGAGAGACTGGGGGGAGAAGAGAGAGATGGGGAGAGAGAGAGAGAGAGACTGGGGGGGAGAGAGAGAGAGAGACGGGGGAGAGAGGAGACTGGGGAGAGAGAGAGAGAGACGAGGGGAGAGAGAGAGAGAGACTGGGGGGGAGAGAGAGAGAGAGAGACTGGCGGGAGAAGAGAGAGACGGGGAAGAGAGAGAGAGAGAGGGGGGGGAAGGAGAGAGAGAGAGGGGAAGGAGAGAGAGAGAGGTGGAAGGAGAGAGAGGGGGAAGGAGAGAGAGACTGGGGGGAGAAGAGAGAGACGGGGAGAGAGAGAGAGATGGGGAGAGAGAGAGAGAGACTGGGGGGGAGAAAGAGAGCGAGAGACGGGGAGAGAGAGAGAGAGACTGGGGGAGAGAGAGAGAGAGAGACTGGGGGAGAGAGAGAGAGACTGGGGGGGGAGAGAGAGAGAGAGAGACTGGGGGAGGAGAGAGAGAGACTGGGGGATGAGGAGAGAGAGACTGGGGGAAGAGAGGAGAGAGAGAGACGGGGGAGCGAGAGAGAGAAGAGACTGGGGGCATTGACAGAGAGAGAGAGACTGGGGGGGGGAGAGAGAGAGAGAAGGAGAGAGGCACTGCTAGGGCGGTGAGCAGGATGGCGGAAAAGGCCAGCAAGGAATTCCCCGAGGCGCGGATCGTGATCTCCACACTACTGCCCAGAAAGGACACCCAGCCTATATAATCCACAACACCAACAGGGAGATCGACACGAGATGTTCTGTCTTCCCCAACGTCTACCTGGCCCATCATCCAAACATCAACACAAGGGACCTCTATGACGAAATACATCTACTCAAACAGCGGATGTGGGTCTTCGCAAGAAACCTCATAAACACTGCCAAAAGACGCAGCCCTCCCACCCCCTCTACCATTGGGAGCCGTAACCCAAACAGGACCCACCAATGTCCCCCACCCCCCTATACAAAACCAACAACAGAACCGTGCTTTTATACCTGACCCAAGACCCCCCTCTAGACCACAGACTGTAGACCAAGAACTGAGAAAGATCATGACGATGATGAACAGCCTGATAGAAAGCCGGAGAGGAATGCACTAAATTATTAATATTGTTATTTATCATTATCATTATTGTTATCTTATCATTATTATTACTATTAGATAGATAG
>NC_140988.1:99240647-99527529 GCF_052327205.1 Somniosus microcephalus
CAGCAGGTCAGGCAGCATCTGTGGAGAGAAAAACAGAGTTAACGTTTCAGGTCGATGACCTTTCATCAGACCAAGATATTCCTTGTTGGACGGAAGAGAGCGAGGCTCTCTACCAGGAGTATTCGCTGAACAAGAACCCAGCCTCAGCCACTGCAATGCTGGAGTCCTTGAACTCGGCGAACTAAATGCAGCCCTGTCGACAACCAAATCTGGAAAAGCTGCTGCTCCAGACAGTGTTTACCCAGAATTCTTATATGCACTGGGACCCAAAGCGAAGAGATGATTGACCTCCTTCTTCTCCGAGGTACTGGCAACCGGTAAAATTCCACCTATTTGGAGGGAGACTAAAATAATTGCCCTCCTGAAGCTAGGGAAGAATGCTTGTGAAGCCTCCAGCTACCGCCCGATCTCCTTACTTTGCACTTGTTATAAAGTGCTGGAGAGGCTACTACTCCACAGACTAGCCCTCCATCATCGAACCAACTATCCCTAAGGAGCAAGTGGGCTTCTGGAGCAGCCATAACTGCTGAGACCAAGTGATAGCTTTAACAACGCACATTGAAGCAGGCTTTCAGGGCCAGCTCAAGACCACCGTAGCACTCGTGGACCTGTCAGCGGCATATGACACAGTATGGAAGCATGGACTGCTTTTCAAGCTCTCCACCATTTTACCCTGCAGAACAACAATCCAGCTTCTCAACTCCATGCTTAGCAACCGACGCTTCCGTGTGTACACTGACACTCAGAAGAGCAGATATAGGACATTGAACAACGGACTCCCACAGGGTTCTGCCCTGGCACCCATATTATTCAATGTTTACACCAGTGACCTGCCCGAAATAGAGGCTTGGCCACACAAAACATGAATCTGTTCAACACCAAGGAGACCCTGACCAGTGATTTACAGAGGATGGAGGCCGACTTCCACTGATAGCGACTTCGCCCAAACCCGCAAAAGACCATCACCTTGAAATTCCACCTCAACACCCATCAAGCAAACCAAGCTTTGAAAGTCTCCTTTTGCGGCACAGAGGTAAACCATGAGAAAAAACCCTCCTATTTAGGAGTCATGTTCGATCGCACCCTGTCATATAGACATAATCTCCAGAACCTTGGGAAGAAACTAAAGAGTAGGGTCAACTTGATCCAGAAACTCGCCGGATCCACATGGGGAGCAGACACTCAAACCCTGGTGCACCCTACAGTGGATTACAGGTACACTATCCCTTATCCGAAAGCCTTGGGACCAGCTGAGTTTCGGTTTTCGGAATTTTTCGGATTTCAGAAGGTATTATTATAAGACTGGGAAATTGGTATTTAATATAAATTTTAAAAGTTCAGGCTACCTCTTGCGACTGTTCCGTGTCTCATTCCCCTTCCTGCTTCTCTGGAAAGCCGGATATCGGCTGACTCCTACTAAGCTGGCCCGCAAATCAGGTCGGGGGTCGGGTGGGGGGGGAGAAAAGAATATCGGACGGGCCGCGGTTCAGGTCGGGGGTGGGGTGGTCGGGGGTCGGGTCGGGGGGGAGAAAAGAATATCGGACGGGCCGCGGTTCGGGTCGGGGGGGGTAGAAAAGAATATCGGACAGGGGTCTGGTTGGGTCGGGTGGGGGGGGGAGAAAAGAATATCAGACGGGTCGGGGGTCGGGTCGGGTCGGGTCGGGTGGGGGGGAGAAAAGAATATTGGACGGGCCGCGGTTCGGTTCGGGTCGGGTCGGGGGGAGAAAAGAATATCGGACGGGCCACTGCAGCTATCGGACGGGCTGCTGTATTGTTGGGTTCACTCTCCCAGTACCTCCTTCACACTGCCCGGCTCGGCCTGCAATCTCCTACCCAGGAGGGAACTCTGTGACCCTCTGCCCTGCTCAGCGTAAGTCGTGCGCCGCTCTGGTCATGTCATGCGCACGACTTACGCTGAACGAAAAAACTTTCGGTTTTTAGAGGTTTTCGGAAGTTCGGATAAAGGATAGTCTACCTGTACTGCTCTCTGGCATGGCTATCAAGTCTGCATGTCAAATCCGTCGATGTCCAGCTGAATTCTACTATGAGAATTATCACCGGTACGATTTTATCGACACCAACACCCTGGCTGCCCGTGCTTGCAAACATCGCACCAACACACCTACGCCATGAATATGCAGTCTCCAGAGAATACAACCGCTACACCAGCAAAGACATGCCGATCCAGGCCGACTTGAACAACCTACCACCAACCCGTCCCAAAATTAGAAGACCATTTTGGACTTTCGCTGAAGCCCTTCCGTGATCTCCCCTCAGCCTTGATGACCGATGGTGAAATGCTTGGAAGAACTGTGACATACAGAATGGATTCCTTATAGAGGACCCCACAGTACAACCTGAAGGAACAAACCTTCCTCGCAAACAGTGGACAACCATCAACCGCCTCAGAACCAGTCATGGTAGATGCTGCCACCTTCTCCATAGATGGAAGATTAAAGCATCCCCATTATGCGACTGCAGAGCTCCTAATCAGACCCTGGAGCACATCAGTGAGCACTGCCCTCAGAGGAAATTCGTAGGCAACCTGCAAGATATCCACGTTGTTACACCGGAAGCTTTGGCCTGAATATCCAACTTAGATATTGACATCTGATTTGCTTTACTACTACCATATGAAAGAAGATTACAAGATTATGCAGACTACCATAGTGCCACTAAAATACTCGCCCATCCTCCACTGGTGCTGGCTGCAAGCCTAGATTTACTACTCACTATATAAATCCTCCATCATTGCTCCTCGGAAGGCTTTTACATATTCAGTTTGTACCATAATTATACAGAATTTCATCACTCTTTACAAAGCACAAACATAAAAAGGCACGTTAGCGACCAAAGGGTTTGATAAAGTCAGTAATAGATTTGATATTGTAAAATAAAGCTTCATTTTATAACAACTGTACATATTCTAGATGGTTTTTAAATAAGCAGTGTTAGAAAAGAACAGCACTGCCACCTGCTGAATTTGAGAATCACTATCTGCGAAGCACAGGAAAGATATTACGGAAATGTTTCTACATTGCAAGCTGCATAGCAAACTTGGTATTGAAGGGATTAATCAAAAGAATGTACAACATTCACTTGGTTTAATCTTATATGATTAAAGTTTTGATTTCTTTTTACTTAATGAAATTGTTAAAAATTGTTCATTCCCAGGATGCTTTAGGGTTTGATTTGTCAGGGTACAATTTAGCTGACACTGTGGTTTAGGTGTTTGTTGAAATGACAGGATGTATAACATTCTTGTCTCTTGACTTGTTTTCAGAGTCACAGTAGGAAACAGTTAGCCAAGGCAGTTTTGAGATAAGGAATGGAACAATGGAAGAACAGGGTGACAACACTTGGCACCTGTTGTTTTGAAGGAAATACATCCTCACTGGGGGTCTTGTTCACAATGACACTTGTCATGCCATAATTAATTATCACTGACAGTGTTCATGAGAAACAGACTATAAAGATCCTAAGCTTTTCTTAACAAGTTGTAGAGAGAGTCAGGATTGGAAAGGAACAACGACAAATGTGGCCTGCACACTATACAAGCACTTATGAGGTGGCATTGCCAGATACATTTGTAAAATTTTCTGGCATTCTGCATGTATCTCTAATGACCTCCTGGCAGTGCTGCTGACTACCCATTGTGCAATTCCTGATTTCCTAGCATTGAGTGTACAGGCACTAGATGTGTTACGAGGAGTGGAATGAGGGACAGGGTGCACAAGGGCACCAGACAAAAGTGGCCCATTTAAATAAAATGGTGGCCTCACCTTCAGTCCCATTATATGGCAACCATCTAACTACTACAGAAGTTGGGGGCCTAATCAACCTTGCCAATAAATTGTGCACCAGCTCTCAGCCCCTGGGATGTGCTGGGCTCCTTATTGGACATCTTTTGAGAGTTAAGGATTAGTATTTAAACTGCCTTGTATCTTGGAGCAACAGGCTTTCTAAGATAAACAGGATAACAGCAGGGTGCCAGAGAACAAAGGATGGCTTATGTTCTGCTCCAAATGTCTGATTATTATTTACACCCTATACCCAAGTCTATGTCGTTTATAAAAACTGAAGAGTAATGGACCCAAAACTGATGCTTGGGGAATACCACTGCAAACAACCTACCAGTCTGAAAAACAGCCATCCACCACCACCCTCTACTTCCTGTCACTGAGCCAATTCCATATCCATATCGCCACTTTCCCATTAATTCTATGGGCTTCCATCTTCTTAACAAGCCTCCTGTGTGGCACTTTGTCGAATGTCTTCCGAAAGTCCATATATACATTTACTTCACTACCTCGATCAACCTTCTCTGTTACCTTATTAAATATTTCAATCAAGTTAATCAAACATTATTTGCCTTTAACATCCATGCTGTCTTTCCTTGATTAACTCATGCCTTTCCAAATGAAAAAAGACTTGCATTTATATAGCGCCTTTCACGACTACCGGTTTACAGCCAATGAAGTACTTTTGAAGTATAGTCACTGTAGTAATGTAGGAAATGCGGCAGCCAATTTGCGCACAGCAAGCTCCCACAAACAGCAATGTGTTAATGACTAGATAATCTGTTTTTTTTTAGTGATGTTGATTGAGAGATAAATATTGGCCTCCTGTGTCCCACTGATACTCCAGGGACTTCAGTCCACAGTCAGTGGGCGAAGTTGATTAGAAAATCGGGCAGGGTGGCTTTTCATCGAGGCAATGGTGAGTGACTGATGACAGCTCTACATCTGTGACTCTGTTTAATTGTAACTGTGGGGGTTGTAAATTATTAAATGTGAACACTTTCTGTATTTGGAGCCTGGTGACTTGAACTTTGAACATAAGACCATGAGAGGTAATCTCATTGAAACATATAAAATTCCTAAAGGGCTTGACAGGGTAGATGCTGGGAGGATTTTTTCCCCAAGCTGGGGAGTCTAGAACCAGGGGTCACAGTCTCAGGATAGGGGGTCAGCCATTTAGGACTGAGATGAGGAGAAATTTCTTCACTCAAAGGGTTGTGAATCTTTAGAATTTACTACCCCAGAGGGCTGTGGATGCTCAGTCGATGAATATATTCAAGACAGGGATCAATAGATTTTTGGATACTAAATATTTTTGGATACTGAGGGAATCAAGGGATATGGGGATAGGGCAGGAAAGTGGAGTTGAGGTAGAAGATCAGCCATGATCTTATTGAATGGGTGAGCAGGCTCGAAGGGCCGAATGGCCTACTCCTGCTCTTATTTCTTATGTTCTTGTTTTCTTATGTTAAATCACTGAAATTAGCTCTTCCCTAGTTGAGTAATTTTACCTTTGATATTTTCTGGTATCTTTCCATAATTACTCTAAACCAGTTGGAAAGGTTACCTGTAAACATCTGACATGATTCTCTGATTATATAAGCTGTGTCTTTATGCATTTCTCCACTTCACCTGAAGAAGGAGCAGCGCTCTGAAAGCTTGTGATTTCAAATAAAGCTGTTGGACTATAACCTGGTGTTGTGTGACTTCTTACATTTGTCCACCCCAGTCCAACTCCGGCATCTCCACACCAAATTATGTTGTGGCCACTGTTAGCTAGATGATCTCCTACTGTAACATATGCAACTTGCTCCTGAGAACCAGATCCAAAACTGCTTCCTTTGTTGTTGGACTGGAGACATATTGATCGAGAAAGTTCTACTGTACACATATCAGAAATTCCTCTCCTTCCCTACCCTTAGCACTATGTTTTTCCCAACCTATAATAGGGTAATTAAAGTCTCCTAATATTAATTCTCTATTTTTGGCACACGCCTTTGAAATTTGGCAACAAATTTGCTCATCTATCTCCTTCTCACTGTTTGAATCTCTATAAAAAAAACTCCCAGTAATGTAACAGCTCCCCCTTTGTTCCTTAACTCAAGCCAAATAGATTCAGTCCTAGAACCATCTAGTATATCCTTTCTATTTAGAACTGTAACATCATCCTTAATCAATACTGCCACGCCCCCTCTTTTCTTTCTCTGTCATTCCTGAATACTTGGCAGCCAGTAATATTAAGAACCCATTCCTGGCCTTGTTTGAATCTTGTCTCTGTTAATGCAACCACGTCATAATCCCATGTGGCAATTTGTGCCTGCAGCACACCAATCTTATTAGTTACACTACGGATATTGACAAACATACAATTTAATACCTCCTTCATCACCTTTTTCTCAATTTGGCCCCTGCAATTTCTGGGATATTTCTAACTTTACTGCTGTTTATATCTCTGTCCTCTGATCTCATTGCTGCTCCTTTCTGCTATTTTCTGGTTCCCCTCCCCCTGCATGCTATTTATTTGCATGCTATGAGAATCAAATTAAGATACATATTCTATGAAATTTTCACTTTGGTGCAGAATTACTGCTGCATTCCTCAAAATGTATAAAAAGTAGAGTAATATTTACAAGATCACAAGATAAATATGGATAGGCAATACTACACTGCCACCCTTTCCAGCGGATGCTCCCTTTCCACAAGAAGCAATGAAGTTGTTGCACCTTGCAAACATAGCATGTGTCACTTAATTGAATTGTGTGCACTGCAGATTTCCTGACATCTCCCAGGGTGGCTTGGAAGGATCTGATGGCATGAAAGCTTTGTGCTGTGGTAACCTTCACTTTTCAAGAAGAGTTGCTCTGATCCCAATGTGTTCAGGCCATTGTGCAGCAGAAGGAGTGAAGACAGGTGCCCTCTGGAATGTCCAGATTAGGGGTGGAGTGGTCTATCAACACAGGTCCCAGCAGTGACAGGTGTGGCCAAAATGCTTCAGGTGTTGTTGCAGTTGCATTTGTTAGCTCCTCACAATCTCCTCTTCCTCATCTGTGCAGCATGTTCAGAACTCCCAAGGGAATACACATTCTCTCCTCCTTGTATGGTAGGATTTAAATTACAGCTGCAACTAATAATAATAAAGGAACATTTTTCTAGGAAAACAACTCAAGGATGAAAAAAACGGAGGACCATTCAGTCATGGAGGACAAACTACTGCAAGGAGCAAAATGCAGCAAGTTGGAATGGAAAACAGATATTTAAAAAAAATCTGCACAGAAACTTAAACACATTTCAAAAGTTTTCTTGCACAGGCCAAGGACATATCATTCACTCAGTTTTCATGGACAATGTTCGCTTGAAGACAAAGGCGGCAATTTTGCCGGCGCTTAGAGGGCGGGTTCGGAGACGGGTCTGCTGTCAAAATCAAAATGATTGACAGCGGGTTGGGAGCCCGCTCTGAACCAGCCTCCATGTAAGTTTCCAAAGTGTCGGGTCTGCGATTTCAGAACAGACCCGACACCAAGCAGCGGGGGAGGCATTTAAGATAGTTAAATGCTTATTAAACGCTTGTTAAATTCTATTTTGCCAGCCTATTTCTATTTTACCACATTTTTAACGAGGTTCACATCATTCGGAGATCGCATCAGGTAAGTAGGTTAGATTCTCTATGTCTCCCCATTGCTGTGAATAGGTGACAGCTGCAAAAATGGTATGAAAGCTACCATCTCACAGCTGTTCACTTTCCACTGTCAGAAGCTTGAGCCTTCAGGACTTGGAAGAAACTTTTGAACTGTATGCAGTTTGGAAGTGTTTGGATTAAACTCTCTATCCACCGTTAGCTCCTTGGAGCAAGCTCTCTCACCATTGACAGATCGCCTCTGTCCTCTCAACTTCAGCTGCCATCAATTCCAGCAACATCGGTGCCCCTGAAAAAAATCTCACCTTGGTCCTCTGAATCCCTCCAGGATCATAGGGGGTGATTTTGCCAATGGTGGCGCGTTGGAGGCAGGACTGCTGCTTGTCGGGTTTTAGTCCCGCCTCCATCGACTTGTGGCCAACCCATGCTATTTTCCCTTGATTGACCCAGCGGACTTAGCAAGCCAATTAAAGGGAAGCCGGTTAGAGAGAATGTCAGTGTATGATGTTTGATCTGTCAAAAATTTTTGACAGATGAATTGTCATCGTTTGACAGCTCTGTGAAGCTGTCAAACACTGACATTCTCTGTTGTTTGATGAGTCCTTGTATTCAAGGCTCATCAAACCTATCTACTGAGCAGAAATCAGAGGACGCAGTAGCCATCTGTCATCTCTGCCGGTGAGATGCGAGAGTCTCCGGTTCCCCAACTGTTGAAGCCTGCAGGAAGAAACAAAGGTAAATAAACATTTTCTGTCACTTTTCACTCACCTCACATACTTACGTAAGATTCACAAAATTTCTGCATTTTCCCAAAAGTTATTAATAAGAAATGGGACCCTGCATGGACATTTTAATGAAAAAGGGTACCCAAAATGGCGTCCGCACCTCGTGGCAGAAAGCCTGTGAGATTTTAAAACTTAGACTGCAACGCAGGCAGCTTGTAGAGAAATCGAAACCAAAGCTGCAGTTTCTGTGAAGAGAGACTTTGTATTTTGAAAGCACACAGGACTTTGCATTATGTATTAGATCAAATTGGAGACAAATCTAAACCCAGTTAGGCCTATAGTTAAGGCCATCAAGCAGTCTGCATATATAATCGACAACAGATTAAGGAAGCCATCAAGGCCGGACAGGCCCATCAAGGTGCATGCATGACAAAACAAGTCAATTATCGGGCCGGTAGATGCGATTACCGGCCATCTAAAAACAGTTAGAGTAGATTGCCATCGTTATTTAAAATAGCCTGCCAAAATTAAGACAAAGAACTAACCTGATTTGACGCGCAGATAAGGACCATCCAAAGAAGTATAATTGTAGGCCCACCGGCAACCTTCTCTGTGCTCTGCTCTCAGCCTTGCTCCGGCTCCGGCCCCTCGCCCTCGTGGCTGCTGCTCTTTCCCCGTCCCGTGCTTACCCCCTGGCCTTTGCCCGTGCCTTTTCCCCACTCCATCCGGACTCACCCAGGCACTGCATTGGGCAGACACGGACAATTCAGGCCAGGCGAGGCGGGACGTGACGAGGCGAGGGGGGATGAAGTGAAGAAGGCGACAGAGAAGACGAACTGAGGAAGACGACTGAAGGCAGGCTTCGAATCATTGGGCCTTCAGCCTCAGCTGACCTGCGACTATCTTCAAGCAAACTCAAACTGTCGACCGAGGAAGAGCAACCGCCATCCCTGCAAGGTAAAGTACCCAAGCAGAGACTTTAACTTTGGGGTACGTGTACCTGGACAACGCCCTTGCAGCACTTGGAGACCACGTGATGACGGCTGGCTCCAGAGAGCACCAAGAGCGAACCCCGAACCCCACCGCTGTTTTGAGTTCAGCAGACCCCTTTTATTGGTGAGCATGAAGTTCTGACCCCTCATAGCTTAATCTAGTTAGGTATAGGGGGTGGGATAAGGATAAGGGGATTGTTAAGATAGTTGTTTTCCCTCGATGTGCCGTGTGTTCCCCATTCCCTGTATAAGTATAGTTATTCTTTTGTATTTTGCCTATAGAAGTGTACACTAGTAATTTTCCATAAGATTGTATTAATTTCCTCTTCAATAAAATCTTGGTTTTTGTTTACATCCAACCACCTGTCTACTCGAGTCCTCTCTGTACCGCCGCCTTGTACCGAAGTCCGGTGTCTAGAACCCAGGGGCATGGGAGCGATTCGAACCGCTCATAAACAGTCAGGGGCATAACTGACTGGGCGCACGCGCCACCCCAGAGCCACGCTCTACAGAAATGGCGACCACGGCAGGACACCGGCAACAAGGTTGCGATGCAGTGGACAGTGGTTCGGATGAGCGAACCATGATGGAGGAAAGGATTTCTGATAACGTGTTTAGCAAGGTGAATATCACTAAGAAGTGGATCACCACTCTGTTAAGGGCTGGGCGTCCGATAGATGTAGCAGCTAAGTGGACAGAGGGAAAGGAACACAAGAAGTCCTTAGAGAAGGCAGTTTGGCTGATGTGCTTTAAAAAGCAGGTCCAGCTCTTGGACGGGCTCGTTGCAGCATAGGCAGTCGAGTTAAGGGAGTCAGCCCTGGAGATCCAGGATAAGGCTCTTGCGGGGGGAAAGTTATTAGTGGCTTTGCAGGCTTTGAATCAGGAGAGAGTGCATTTAGTGGGCGAACACAAGGCCCAGTTGGAATACCTACGGTGCCAAGTCACCGAGGCCACAGGAAATGAGTTCAGGTTGCGGGAAAAAAACGCCCGCTTGGCAAGGCAGATCAGGGAACAGGAAGAGAAAGTACAGGAGGTAAAAGCCGCTTACAAGCTAGCGAGTGAACAGGGGTTTGAGGAGGCAGACCACGGCCCCTTTAAAGAGAGGATAGAAAATCTGAGCTGGGCCCTCCGGAAGGCAAAAGGCATGGTATGCCTCATAAGCCCAAAGGCAGGCCAGGCAGATTTTTTGGGGAACGAGGGGAGGACAGTTCCAACGTCAGCGGTAGTGTCTAGGGACAACCCAGTTGAGAGAGAGGAGACCTCACGACCACCACCCGTAGCGCCAAGTTTCAGCGAGGTTTGGCAGCAAGGGGGGGGGGTGGAACCCGGGGTGGAGCCCGGAGTGGAGCCAGAGGTGGAGGCAGAGGTAGAGCAACCCCCACCAGAGAGGTCAGAGCCGGGACCGATGTGCCCAGCACGGCATCGGAGGTTCGGCCCACCCGCTAATGGCGACATTGAGGGACCCCTCCAAAACCAGTTCGTATTACCCTTTAACACCCAACAGCTTAGGGTGATGGTCAGCCATCTCCCGAGGCTCTCCGAAAAGGGAGACCCCTCAATCCACTTCAGGGAAGTAGAGCAAACCGCCAGCGTCAACGACTGCGATGACGCGGAGAAGGCCAAAATGCTGCTATTCTCCCTGGAGAGTAATCTCCTCCAATCCCTCTCTGACGAGTGTAAAAGGGGGCAGTGCGGGTATGAGGAGCTTAGAGATGCGGTTCTGGAGGCCATGGGGATGGATGAGGGAAGTCCTTTCTCCCGTGTGGAGAAAACGATCCAGCTCTCAGGGGAAACCCCGCAGGCTTTTGTGACCGGCTGTGGCCGGTGTACCGGAGGGCCTGCCGGGGGACGCCGGACCGGGCGTTCCTGAACGGGGATTCCCTGACGCATTGGCTCCGTTGCCTGGTGGCAAACAGCCTGCCACAGGTCCGGGCCAAGGCAGAAGCCTGGTTTGATCCTGTTAGATCCGTGTGTTAATGGAGACACGGAATGCAGGAGTTGATTTAACAAGTATTTACTGAACAAAGTCTGGAGGTGAACTAACTACACAAGACGCTACATAGGCTTATATACCCGAGTGGTCACTACTGGTACTACAGTATACAGGGGCTTCAAAAACATAGTTCCTCTTAAAGGTACATACACTACAATTCCTCCCCTTTTAGATAAATAGTACATAACATTTTAAGTCATCATTAAACAACATTTTTACAAGAACAATAATCTACACATTTGCTGAAGTTAATCAATTACAAATTCAGTCTCTCTGGAGGCTTCCTGACTCGGTCCGGATAACGCCTCGGTGGTGTAGTAGGTTCTTTTGGCAAGGTCAATTCGGCTTCAATGCCAGTGTCGGGTTCATTTGGTTCCAGTATCATCGGATCGGAGGTAGATACTTTGGGTATCTCTGCTTCATCACTAGGCGTATAGAGTTGTGGTGTAGGTTGTCCTTTTTCGGATGACTCTATGATCTGGTCAGCATGGCGCCTTATTATGCTTTCTCCAATGTTCACGGTATACATCAGCGGTCCTAGTCGTGTGCAAATAGTTCCAGGCTGCCATTTCTCGGTACGGTAGTCCCGGGCCAAAACTGGTTGACCTATCTGGAAGGTTCTAGTTGGCCTTTCATTCATGCTTTGAAATTGCCGGTTCTCTACGTCCCTTCTGACGTTTGGCTTGACCAAATCCAGCCGGCATCTTAGTCTTCTATTGAAAAACATCATGGCGGGGGTTTGGTTTGTAACCGCATGTGTTGCATTCCTGTATGCAAACAAGAAGTTATCTACCTTATGTTGTAGATTTATGTCTTCATTACCCATGGCCTTTATGGCCTTCTTGAAGGTCTGGACAAACCTTTCAGCTAATCCATTGGTGGCGGGATGGTATGGGGTGGACGTGTAGTGCTTAACCCCATTGTTTTTTAAGAACTTCCTGAATTCTTCGGATACAAATTGCGGTCCATTATCAGAACAGATCTGTTCCGGCAGCCCATTCCTGGCGAATATGGTCCTTAATACTGTGATGGTTTTTTCCGTGGTGGTGAAGGACATCTTTATTACCTCCGGCCACTTGGAGTGTGCATCCACCACGATTAAGAACATTGAGTCCATAAATGGACCAGCAAAGTCGATATGTACCCTTTGCCATGGAGATGAGGGCCACTCCCATGGATGTAGAGGGGCTTGTGGTGGGGCGTTTTCGACCTTCTGGCATCCTAGACAGCTCTTGGTCATTTCTTCGATGTCTCCATCGATACCTGGCCACCACACAAACGCTCTGGCTAAGTTCTTCATTTTCACTCCACCCAGATGCCCCTCGTGAAGCTCCTTTAGCACTTTATCCTGGAGTTTGGGTGGAATCACCACTCTGGATCCACACATCAAGGTTCCTCGGCACACTGACAGCTGTTCTCTTCTTTGCGAGAATGCTGGCAACAGTGGTTCGCCATGTGCTGGCCATCCCTTCACCGTTAAATCGTAGACTCGTGAGAGAGTCGGGTCATTTCTCGTTTCCTTTTCAATGGTAGAATTTGTCACCGGTAGACATTCCACTATGGTTGAGTGGAACATCTCCACTGGGTCCACTGTAGGCGCCTCTTCTACCATTGGCAACGGTAGGCGCGATAACCCATCAGCATTCCCATGCTGTTTTGTTCCTTTGTATTCTATGTCATATTGGTGTGCCCCTAGGAAAAGGGACCACCTCTGTAGCCTTTGCGCTGTCATAATGGGAACGCCCTTTTTAGGGTTCAATATGGAGACGAGGGGTTGATGGTCAGTCAACAAGGTAAATTTTTGTCCGTGTAGGCAATGGTTGAATTTCTTCACCCCCCACACCAGGCTGAGTGCCTCCCTGTCGATCTGGGCATAGTTACGCTCAGCTGAGTTCAATGAGCGTGACGCAAAAGCTATCGGCCACTCCGAGCCATCAGGGAATCTATGCGATAATACCGCTCCCATGCCGTAAGGGGATGCATCGCACGCCAGTCTGATTGGCAGTGATGGGTTGTAATGAGCCAACACTTCCCTGGACGTGATCAAGCCTTTGCATTTATGGAAGGCACGTTTACAGTCTTCGCTCCATTTCCAAACTACTCCCGTTTGTAGCAGTGCGTTAAGAGGGTGCAGAACCGTCGACAAGTTTGGTAAAAATTTATGATAGCAATTTATTAATCCCAGGAACGACCTTAATTGTGAGACATTTTCAGGCGCTGGGGCCTTTACGACCGCTTCAATTTTTTCAGGTGACTTATGCAACCCTTCTTCGTTAATGACATGGCCACAATATGATATTTGTTTCTGGAAAAATTCGCACTTGGGGCGATTTGCTCGTAGGCCCCCTTCTCTCAGCCTCGTGAGCACCTGCTCCAAGTTGGCAAGGTGCTCGTTGTCGTTTTCTCCTGTTACAAGGATGTCGTCTAGGTAGCATTGAGTCCCAGGAATCCCTTGCAGGACTTGCTCCATAGCTCTTTGCCAGATAGTCGGAGCTGATGCCACTCCGAAAACCAGTCGATTGTACTGGTACAGGCCTTTGTGTGTGTTTATCGTGAGATACTTTTTAGAGGCCTCCTCAACCTCCATCTGTAGATATGCCTGTGCTAAGTCAATTTTGGTGAAACGTTTCCCTCCGGATAGTGAGGCGAAAATATCCTCGATCCTCGGAAGAGGATACTGTACCGTGTGAAGAACCGGGTTTACAGTCACCTTGAAGTCCCCACAGATGCAAATTTTTCTCTGTCCTTCAGATTTATCATTATTCAACGTTTTCTTCATGACCGGGACGATGGGTGTTGCCCACTCGCTCCAATCTACCTTGGATAACACGCCTGCTTTTTCCAAATTCTCCAGCTCTGCCTCGACGGCTGGACGAATTGCGTATGGCACCGGCCTTGCCTTAAAAAACTTGGGAATTGCCGCATCTTCCACTTTTATTGAGGCGGTGGCGCCTTTCAGGGTTCCTAGTTCCTGTTGAAACACTTCTTCGGCGTTAGCCAAGATTTCTTTTAATCGTCCAGGTGTGACGTCATCATCGTTTTTTTTCTTACTGGTCACCGTCAGTGCCTGAATGGAGTGCCAGTCTAAACGTATCTTTCTCATCCATTCACATCCCAACAACGGTGGACCACCATCTTGCAGAACGTATAAATACAACTTCTGTATTTCCTTGCCGTTGTATACAACAGGCACCCTTATTTTCCCTCTGGGGTATACTTTCTGCCCCGTATATGTCTTCAAGATAATGGATGTGTCTTTCAAAGGTATATGCGGAAATAGCCGCTCGTAATCCCGTCGACTCATGACGGTCAGGGCTGATTCTGTATCTAGCTCCATTTTGACTGGGGACCCCGCTATCGTGAGGGTAACCCAAATGGTCTGGTAATCTTCTTTGGCAATTACATTATGTAATTTGAGACAGCTTAGTCTCTTGTTTCCGGAGTCGCTATCGCTCTTCTGGTCTTCGGAGCTACTGTCCGTCATCATTTTTACCTTTCTGTACTTTTCCTTACTGACCTTTTTACTGTCAGCGGATTTTTTTCCAGATCTGCATATACGTGCAATGTGTCCCATCTTTCCGCATTGCCTGCATGCTTTGTCCTTGAACCAGCAGTCCTTCTGGTCATGAGTGGATCTGCCGCAGCGATAACATCTCTTGAAACCCCGTGTCATTTCATGGGTGCCGAAGTCCTGTGGCTTTTGCTGTATCTCTGCAGCTCCTCTTGCGGCTGCTTTGTATGATACAGCCACACTGAAAGCCTTGTCCAGTGTCAAATCTTTCTCAGAAAGTAGTCTTTTCTGTGTTCCTTCGCTTAGGAGACCGCAGACAAATTTGTCTCGTGGAGAATCTGCCAGTCCTGCCCCGAATTGGCAGTGCTTTGACAGCTTTCGTAATTCGGTGAGGTAACCGGCGTTACTTTCATTCTTGTGCTGATTCCTCCTGAAGAATTTGAATCGTTCCGCTATCAGCAGCGGTGTTGGGTTTAAGTGCTCCTGTAAGGTATCAACAATCTCCTTAAAATTCTTGTCCATCGGTTTGGCTGGAGTGATCAAGTTTCGTAACAGCCCGTATGTCCTTGCGCCCTCAGATTTAGGAGTACCGATGCCTTTTTATCATCCGCTACTTCATTCGCCTTGCAATATACCTCCACTCTTTCCACATATGTGGTCCAATCTTCTATATCACTATCGAAAGCAGTAATATTGCCAGTCTTCGGCATCTTGAAAATCTAAAATGGCGCTTCCCGCGCTTTTCCTCCGTCCCCGATGGATCAAAATGGCGCCTCCCGCGCTTTTCTTTCTTCCCCGCCGAGTTAAGATGGCACCTCCCGTGCTTTCCCGCCGCTGCCGTTGCTGCCAATGCTGTTCTCCGCGGTTCCCGTTGCGACCTGCAGCTTTTCGCGGTATTTCTATTTTTTTTTCTCTTCAATAGTTTCTCCGTTACTTGGAGTACCGTTCCCGTCGTGGAGCGGACCCTCTGGGACTTTCCCCTCCCTCTGCTCGGTCCGAACGCCGACCTGCTTTGCAGCACCGGCCGCGCCCTGAGTGCTCCACCCTCTCTCTTTGCTTCTGCTTCCCGATTCGCTGCCCGGCCCCGTTGCAGAGCCGCCCAATCGAGCTCTAGCCCACCGCAGCCCAGGAAGGATCAGTGCACTACCTGCCACCAGCCCGTTTAGCTGGTGAAACCACAGTTTGTTTTTTTTTCTTCTTGCTTCTGGCTTCGACCTTCGTCTGAGGAATCGATCCCCTTGAGGTGCTGCCGAATTGCAGGTAAGTTCGTTTCTAATTCATCGTCACTGTTAGATCCGTGTGTTAATGGAGACACAGAATGCAGGAGTTGATTTAACAAGTGTTTACTGAACAAAGTCTGGAGGTGAACTAACTGCACAAGACGCTACACAGGCTTATATACCCGAGTGGTCACTACTGGTACTACAGTATACAGGGGCTTCAAAAACATAGTTCCTCTTAAAGGTACATACACTACAGATCCCAAAAATCCCCAGACCACCGAACTCACGGTAATTAGGCAGCTCACTCTGGCTTACAAAAACAGTAGGGGAGCCGATGCACACCCACCCAAGAGAAAGGTGCATGAGGTAAAACCCGGACCGGGTAGGAAAGAGTGGCACCAGGAAGGGAGCAACCCCCCCACCACCAAGACCAATTGTTATGGGTGTGGGAAGGATGGTCATTGACGGAAGGAGTGTAAAAACCCTTGGAAAGATAACAAGGGGAAGCATCCCACAGCCCCAGCCCAAAAGGCGGGGGCAGGGACCCCTTCCGCAGAGGTCAAGTCACTTTTGGACGCCATGAGGTCCTTACTGACTGGCCAGGGGAGAGTAGCAGCCGCCACCGGTGCTCTCACCCCATCCGCCCCATCCAACCCACAGCCGTAACTAGAGCCAACACGGCCTGTTTATCTGTGTTCTCTCCGATATGATAAGTGGAAAAGACCCCTTTTGGAGATGGAGGTGGAAAAGGTGACAAGAACCTATCTGTTAGACACGGGGGCATCATGCACCGTGGTCTACTCAGCTAACCCCATCACCTCACCTCTCTCCAGCGGGGTCCCATACAGTCTATCGGGGTTCACGGGTAGGGAACAGGCCGGCTCATTTTCCATCCCGCTCGCCATTCGGATAGGACCGCTCCACTCCAAGTGGACGTGTGTCCTGAGGAAATGGGACTTGGAGGGTGGAAGAAGGGTCCTGGGGGCAGATTTCATCGTAGGCCACGGGATCCTAGTGGATTTGAGGAATCATTGCCTTTGGGGGGCAGGCAAAGTAAAGAACGGAGAGATCGTAGTTATCCCGGGAAAGGAAGGGAAGGGGACCCTCTGCACCATGAAGCCCAAAGAGGATTATAACCTCGGGCTCATGGTCAGCAACACCCCACCAGAGTTCCAGGCATTTGTGCAGGCCCACCTGGCCACATTTGCCACTCACAAGCACAACTGCGGGAGGGTCACAGGGTTTGAGGTCAGCATAGATGGGGACCCCATGGTCCGACCACAGAAACAGTATAACTTCCCCAGGGAAGCAGAACCGGACATGGAAGCAGCCATGTCCTCGTTAGTGCAGCAGGGAGTTCTGAGACCGATAGCTACCCATGTGAATTCTCCATTATGGCCGGTCAGAAAGCCGGACAATTCCTGAAGGGCCACGGTGGACTATCGGGTGCTCAATAGTTACATCCCAGCCTGCGCACCCACAGTAGCAGCAGTTGCCGACCTCATCGGGAGTATTCCAGCATCCGCGACCACTTTCACGGTGCTGGATATTTCAAATGGGTTTTGGACCATCCCCGTAAGGAGGGAGGATCAGTACAAGTTTGCCTTTACGTTTAAAGGGCAACAGTACACGTGGAACTGTTTGCCTCAGGGCTTCCACAACAGCCCCAGCATTTTCCATCAGTGCATGGCCAACAGTTTAAAGGATTTTAGCTAGCCCAGACAGTTGGTTCAATATGTGGATGACCTGCTCCTGTTCACTGACTCGAAAGAGGAGCATGGCCCACTATTGGCCGAACTGCTGGAGCTGTTAGGACAGAAGGGTTTCAAGGTAAATCCCAAGAAAGCACAGATCGGCCAGCAGGAGGTGAAATTCCTCGGTCTGACCGTGCGCGCTGGAGAAAGGGCCATAGATAAGGCTAGGAGGGAGGCGGTACAAGAACTACCGGTCCCTAACACAGTAACGGGTGTGAGGTCGTTTCTAGGGTTAACCGGGTACTGTAGAGATTTCATTGAGGACTATGCGGCCACCGCAGCCCCTCTGCTCCGACTCCTACACAAGGGAGTGGAGTGGCTTTGGGATGAGGGTTGCCAGGCAGCATTTGTCAGGCTCAAGAAAGACTTGCAGATCGCGCCAGCTCTAGGGGCCATAGATGGGGGGAAAGAGTTTTTCCTGGAGGTAGCAGCCAGCGGGGACAGCCCGAGTGCTGTGCTGCTCCAAGAGCGGCACGGCCAGCTGCGGCCGGTGGTCTACTCCTCCAGGATACTCACTGATGTGGAAAGGAGCTATTCCAACTGTGAGCGGCACCTTTTGACAACACATTGGGCTGTGAAAAGATCGCTGATCTTCACAGGCACCTCTCCCATCACCCTCCTCACCCATCACACACCCACCCAGATGCTTCTGGAAGGGAGGAACAAGGATGGAACAGTGAGCAGTGCCCGCATTGCCCGCTGGACCTTGCTCCTCTCACAGATGGATCTTAAGGTGAAAGGTCTCTGTGAGCCAAAGCTCGCAGCCAACATGGCATATCCTGGAACAGCCCACCGGTGTTCCATTGAAGGGGTTTGGGAAGTAAACATAGGTTTACGGGCCGGGATACATCCCACAGGCCGCGAGATCTATGTCGACGGTTCCAGCACGGTATCTGCTGGCGAGCGTCTCACGGGGTGTGGAGTTTACGACCCAGCGGCAAACATTGCCCTGGCGATTAAGCTCCCCAGCACCATGAGCGCCCAGCAGGCTGAACTGTCCACGGTGGTGTATGTTGTTACACACCCCGAAATCTTCCCCACCCCCTACACGATTTGCTCGGACAGCATGTTCACGTGCAATTCGTGTACGGAGTACCTGGACATCTGGTCCCGCCGCGGATACACTTCCGCTGACGGGAGACCCCTCACAGTAAAGCCCCTGCTGGAAAAGATCCTGGCAGCAGTGGGGGAGGAAGGGGAGGTTTTCATTCACAAGGTGAAGGCCCATTCCTCCACAGAACCCCGCGGCCAAGGCAACCAACAGGCTGACTTGCTCGCCAAGGAGGGTGCCCACACAGGCACTTTCTGGGACCCATTTGGGTCCAGACCCATGGCGGCGGTCAGAGGTAGGGATGGGACCCAAGGGAGTGCAGGGGTAGCGTTAGCCCCGGACTTTAAGACGGTCCAAGCCCAAGACCCTGTCCTAAAAGCAGTCCTCAGCGCAGTTGCTGAGGGAAAGGGAATAGAAGGACCATACGGCACAGCGACTCTCTCCATTAAAGAGGGTATGCTGTTCCGGGGGGAACAGTGGGTTGTGCCGCAGCAGCACCGGAGGGAATTCCTTCAACTGGCCCATGAGGGTCTAGGAGCGGGACACCCCGGGCCTGAGACCGCCTGGCAACGGGTGGAACAGGCAGGATGGTGGCCGGGACTCCGGGACGATGTCCGCAAGTTCTGTGCAGGCCGTCTTGTGTGCGCTGCAAACAGCCCTGACCCCCACAAAAGGAAGGTCCCGATGGGACACGTCAGGAGGGTAGAGGGACCATTTGTGTTCACCAAATGGGTGGAGGCCTTCCCCTGCAGAACAGCCACAGCTCCGGGTACTGCCAGGATCCTGGTCCAGGAAGTGTTCTCGTGGTGGGGACTACCACAGTATGTGGAGTCCGACCAAGGGAGTCACTTCACCGGGCAGGTGATGCAGAATACCCTCATGCTGCTAGGCATCGAGGGGAAGTGGCACGTGGCCCACAACCCTCAGTCATCAGGGATTGTGGAGAGAATGAACAGGGCCTTAAATGAAAGGTTGAGGAAGGAGACGGTGGACTCGCCCCGTAAATGGGCCGAGGTCCTACCGTTGGTTCTGATGGGGATCCGGGCCATCCAGTCTAAAAGCACGGGGTATTCCCCATACGAGCTAATGACTGGCAGGGTTACGCGGACCCCCACCCCTGTACTACCCCCGGTGCTCACGGAGGGTCAGCTCAGAGAGGTAAACCGGGACAGGTTTGCCCGAAACCTCTTTGAGCACCTGAAGCAGGTCCATGAGCAGCCGGCTGGGAACATGGGAAGGCAGCATCGGGGTAACCGATTGCTGCTCGAACCGAGAAAGCACCACGAGTGGGAGGTAGGAGATCAGGTCATGGTAAGAAACTATGCCCGAGTAGGGAGTTTGGAGCCATTGTACATGGGGCCCTACAGCATTGTAGATAAAGCCAGCCCCATGGTTTACGCCGTGAAGATGCCCCGGCATACAAAATGGTTTCATATCAACCAGTGTAAGCTGTTTATGCCCGAAAGGGGAAAACAGCCAGTTGAAAGAAGGTCTGAGGATAAAGATCCTCAGCCTGCAGCAGGAGCGAGTTCACAGACTGAACAGGCAGGCGCTGTGGCTTGCCTGAAGGGAGGGGCCATCCCACCCATCGATTGGGACACTCCCCCACTCTTCTGGGATCCAGATGAGGGGGAGGGACCTGAGGGCCAAAACCCCGCCCCTAACCCAGGTGTAGAGAGGGAGGGACCTGAGGTCAAAAACCCCGCCCCGGACCCAGCCATGGGACCTGGGGGCGGAAACTCTCAGCTCGCAGCAGCCGGCTGCGAAAAGTTACCTGCCCCTAGCCCAGGTTCGGGAGAGGTCAAGCCTGAGGGAGCAACGGTTCAAGTTGAAGACCCAGCGGCCAAGAAAGCCCCACCCGTCAAGGCCCCCAGAAGGTCCCCACGGACGCCCCAGCTGAGAAAGCCATGGTCACCAGCCCTCCAGTTACCAAGGGCCGCCCCTCGAGTCAGGGAAGGGTCCAAGGACAGAGGTCCTCAGCCAGCAGCCACGGGCTGCGAGGGGCCAACAGGGAAGGATGGTGCGGTCACGCCGGGGGTGGCGGCGAGCCGCAGTCCGACCAGGGATTAGCCTGGCCGCCCGGAGACGGGCAGCGGATGTATAGTTTTAGTTTAAGTTTGTGTTTATTGTTAAGTAATTATTTAGCTTAAGTTGGGTGTTTTTGATTTTAGTTAAATAAGGTGATGGATAGTTTTAAGTAAGTAATCTGCTAAGAGTGTGTATATTTGGGGTCGAGGTCGCGGGACTCGACCATGCTTCACCAAGCCAGAGAATCTCTTGGGGACCTGGCTGCATGTTTTTGTATCTTTTGCAGAAAGATTTTCGGGATGGAATGGATCGTGATCCTATTCGCCATGACCGGGATTGTTAAGTGTGTGTGTTATAGTGAGAATTACTACACAGACCACAAGAGTAAATTCAACAGGTCTTTACTGGTTGGAGGTCGGACTATACTGAATACAATATTACTACACTGTGCTTATATACCGGTGTGGTCACCACCGGTATTACGTATACAGCAGCCAAAGAAAGTAGTACCTTTCTTAAGGTGGACCAGGCTTAAGTTCTCTTAAGGTGGAACAGGTTACATACACCACAATCCTCCCTTTTTAGCTTAACAGTCATATCCCCAAATAAACATAACATATATACATATATAACTTCAGGTATAACAGTTCAAAGGTTCAGTCTCTCAGGAGGCTTTCTGATTCGGCTTGGATAACGCCTTTCAGTGGTCTCTGATTCTTGTTGTTGAGGTGCCTCCTCTAGTTGGTTGCCAATGTATTGGGTGTCATCATCATCAAATACATTCTCGGCCGAGGTAGATGCTTCAGGTTCATGAACGTCTTCCACAGCTGTCTCTGTCACAACCATGGGTTCGACCCTTGCTCTCGACTCTACCAGTTGATCCGCATGACGCCTTATCACATTATGACCAATATCTACGGTGTACATCAGAGGTCCTTGTCTGGCCCGGATTGTTCCGGACTGCCATTTGTCGTTTCCATAGCCCCTTGCCATCACTGGTTGTCCTACGTCGAAAGTTCGAGTGGTCTTGCTGTTAATATGCCGAAACTGTTTGTTTTCCACTTCCCTCCGCACATTTGGTTTTAACAAGTCCAACTTGGACCGCAACCTCCTGTTATAAAACATCATAGCAGGACTTTGGTTAGTCACGGCATGATCGGCGTTTCTATATGACATCAGGAACTTATCGACCTTGTGTTGCAGTGGAATCTGATCATCATTCATGGCCTTAATAGCCTTTTTGAATGTCTGGACAAATCTTTCAGCCAACCCGTTTGTCGCCGGATGATATGGGGCAGAGGTATAATGTTTAACTCCATTCTTCTTTAAGAATTGTTGGAATTCTTCCGATACAAATTGTGGTCCGTTGTCCGAACAGATCTGTTCTGGCAATCCGTTCCTTGCGAATATTGTTCTTAACACCGCAATTGTCTTTTCTGAAGTAGTGGTATTCATCTTGATGACTTCTGGCCATTTGGAATGTGCGTCCACCGCAATTAGGAACATGGAGTCCATGAATGGACCAGCAAAGTCAATGTGTACGCGTTGCCATGGGGCTGAAGGCCATTCCCATGGGTGTAGCGGTGCTATCGGAGGTGCATTTTGCACTTTTTGACACCCAGCGCAGCTTTTCGTCAACTCCTCAATCTGTTGGTCAATACCCGGCCACCATACGTAAGCCCTAGCAAGACTTTTCATTTTAACTCCCCCCAGATGACCTTCATGTAGTTCTTTTAAAACTCTTTCCCTTAACTTGGGAGGAATAATCACTCTTGTCCCGTACATCAAAGTACCATGGCAGACGGACAGCTGGTCTCGCCTTGCCGAGAATGCCGGTAACAGAGGATCACCCCGTGTTGGCCATCCTTTCACTGTCACCTCGTAGACTCTGGACAGTGTCGGGTCGTTCCTGGTTTCTCTTTCAATACTTGCGTTGGTGACAGGTAAACACTCGATGATGGTCGAATGAAATAACTCAACAGGGTCAACTTCCGTCGTGTCTTCATCTTCAGGTAGTGGCAGGCGCGACAGGCCATCAGCATTGCCATGCTGTTTCGTACCTTTGAATTCTATCTGATATTGATGTGCCCCTAAGAAAAGAGACCATCTCTGGAGACGCTGTGCTGTCATCACCGAAACACCCTTCTTAGGGTTAAAAATGGACACCAACGGTTGATGGTCCATCAGAAGTGTGAATTTTTGGCCCTGTAGGTAATGATTAAACTTCTTCACTCCCCATACAAGGCTAAGGGCCTCCCTATCGATCTGCGCATAGTTGCGCTCAGCGGAGGTCAATGATCTGGATGCAAACGCGACTGGCCTTTCCGTGCCATTTGGCAATTTATGTGAGAGTACTGCCCCAATACCATATGGAGAAGCATCACAAGCCAACCGAATAGGCAGTGTCGGGTTGAAGTGAGCCAACACTTCCTCTGAGGTGATCAATTCTTTGCTTTTGCGAAATGCCTTCTTACAGTTTTCGCCCCAGTCCCATGGTACCCCTTTCTGTAAAAGAGCGTTCAACGGATGCAGCACCGTGGATAGATTTGGCAGAAATTTATGGTAGTAGTTAATTAATCCTAGAAACGACCTCAACTGAGAGACATTCTCCGGAGCGGGAGCCTTTACAACTGCCGCTATCTTGTCAGGAGACTTATGAAGCCCCTCCCGGTCAATGACATGACCACAGTACGAGATCCGCTTCTGGAAGAACTCACATTTCTGCTGATTTACCCTAAGTCCATACTCTTTCAGTCTGTTGAGCACCAGTTCCAAGTTAGCGAGATGCTGTTCATCACCATCACCTGTGATCAGAATGTCGTCCAGGTAACATTGTGTGCCTGGAATTCCCTGTAATACCTGCTCCATGGCCCTCTGCCAAATTGCTGGAGCCGATGCCACACCAAAAACCAGCCTATTGTACCGGTACAACCCTCGATGCGTGTTGATCGTGAGGTATTGGCGTGACTCTTCTTCAACCTCCATCTGCAAGTACACCTGCGCCAGGTCTATCTTGGTGAAGTGTTTCCCGCCAGACAGTGAAGTGAAAATATCCTCAATCCGTGGAAGCGGATACTGCATCGTGTGAAGCACCGGATTAACGGTGATCTTGAAATCTCCACAGATGCGAACCTTCCCTGGATCTCCTGGCTTATTGTTCGCAGGACGTTTCATAACGGGAACAATGGGCGTAGCCCACTCACTCCAATCTACTTTAGACAGTACCCCTGAACGTTCTAGTGCTTCCAGCTCCGCTTCAACCGCAGGTCGTATTGCATAGGGTCTGGCTTTAAAAAAATTTGGTTGTGCATGTTCATCAATCTTGATGTTTGCCGTAATTCCTCTCAGTGTTCCCAGTCCCAGCTGGAACACCTCTTTAGCCTCATCCAATATTCTGGACAATCGTTTAGGTTTGACAGCTGTTTCCCCGGAATCTACCGTTAGTGCTTTCAAGGAGTGCCAGTCCATATTCATTTTCCTAATCCATTCCCGTCCTAGTAGTGGTGGACCTCCTTCAGGTAGCACATATAAGTCCATTACCTGGCTTCCTTCGCCCTTGTGGACCACTTCTACCTCTATTTTTCCGATGGGGTACACTCTTTGCCCCGTGTACGTTTTCAATATAATCTCCGTATCCTGTAAGGGAATATGTTGGAATAACCTTCTGTAATCTTTCTTATTCATGACCGTCAATGCTGATCCAGTGTCCAATTCCATTTTTACTTGGACTCCTGCTATCTTAAGAGTGACCCAAATTGCCTGGAGGTCTGTATCCTTACCAACGTTGTGTATTCTTAAGCTATCCAGTTCATTACTGCTAGCGTCTGAATCTGACTTCTGTTCAGTCAAACTGTTCTTTGTCACCTTGTGTACCTTTGCATATTTTCCTTGCGGTGACCTTTTATTGCTGGTCTTCTTTCCTGACCGGCATACTTTAGCTATGTGGCCAAACCTGCCACACGTTCTGCATTCTTGGTTTTTAAACCAACACTGGTTCTGATCGTGCGTTGTCTTTCCACAACGATAACATTTGACAGAACTCAAACCCAATTTGTTTGTACCGAGTTCCGGTGGCCGTAGCTGCATTACTGCCGTGCCTCTTGCTGCGGCCTCGTGTGCTGCTGCCATAGTGACCGCCTTCTCGAGAGACAGCTCATTCTCCTCGAGCAGTCGCCTTTGTGTATCCTGTTTAAATAAACCACGCACAAATCTATCTCGAAGTGCCTCTGTCAGTCCCGTTCCAAACTGACAATATTTTGCTAGCTTACGTAATTCCATCAAATATTCAGCATTGCTTTCATTTTGCTGCTGTCTTCTATCGTAAAATTTAAATCATTCCGCTAGCATCAGCGGCGTGGGGCTAAGATGATTTTTTAGGATAGTAACAATCTGTTCGAACGTCTTATCCGCCGGTTCATCTGGTGATAACAGGTGTTTCAATTGCCCGTATGTCTTCGCACCCATTAAGTTTAGTAATGTTAGTGCTTTATCTGTCTCAGGAATTTTATTTGCCTTACAATAGTTTTGTATGCGTTCTACATACATAGCCCAGTCTTCTATATCACTGTCGAAGGCATTAATGTTCCCATGTTTAGGCATCGTAGCAATTTATTGTATTTTTAATGTTATCTAAGATGGCAGCTTCCCGCTCTTGCCGTTGTCCTCCGCCCACAAAATGGCGGTTTTCCCGCGCTTGGCGGTCTTCACCCGTCCCCCGACGCTGTCTCCGCTTCACCGCGGCTCTCGCACCTTCAGTTTCCCCAGACGCTGCGCCTTTAGCCCGAATGCGGCCCTTATCTCCGGTCGCGATCGATGTCCCGCGCTGCGCCTCTCGCTCGAAAGCGGCCCGGACCTTATCTCTGGTCGCGATCGACCTCACCGCCCTTATTCCTCCGTCTTCCCAGCCCCGTCTGTACAGCCAACGCAGTTGACTTTCTGTCGCGTCGCTGCCCGGCTTACCCACCACGAGGTAGTAGAAGAAGCTGACAGTCGCTGATGGAGGCTTCGAGGTCAGGATGTCTTCTGCACTCCGGTTGCTCGATGCCTGCTGCTCGACGTGTCTTCCCGTAGGTGATGAGGGTGGAAACCTCTCTTCGACGTCCTGTCTGTGGACGAAGTCGCCGTGGAAATTACTGCAGCAGGGTAAGACTCGGACTCGTCGCCACTGTTAAGTCTGTGTGTTATAGTGAGAATTACTACACAGACCACAAGAGTAAATTCAACAGGTCTTTACTGGTTGGAGGTCGGACTATACTGAATACAATATTATTACACTGTGCTTATATACCGGTGTGGTCACCACCGGTATTACGTATACAGCAGCCAAAGAAAGTAGTACCTTTCTTAAGGTGGACCAGGCTTAAGTTCTCTTAAGGTGGAACAGGCTACATACACCACAGGGGTGAGTGCAGAGAGACGGGGCGACGTCCAAGACTCCCACATCTACGGGTGCTCGGGAGACAAGGTGCCCACAGTGATCGATGGGAGCGGTGAACGGGATGCAGAGGAAACCACCGTCTACTTCCACGAGGGAAGGTGGCCAGGATGGCTGGGGTCCAATTTGTCTCAGTACTCCAGCCAAACCGGATTCACGTACGGGGAGACCTCCCTCCTGTGCCCCAGGGTACGAGTCGTTACCACGAGGGTCAGCGTCACAGTTGGAAAGCGAATATGGTTAATGTGTAAAGGACACATTCCACTGGATAGATGGTAGTGGCTCAGGAAGCTGAGCAAGGACATGAGGAACCCCGAAGTCGAGTGGGAACAGTTGGGGAACAACACCCACCGGATGATCACAGGGACCCATGGAGGATTGAGCGTGCATTGGGACAAGTGGTGGGAACCGAACCAAGGGATTTATATCTGTATGTGGGGGTCAGAGGAGGTCTGCCCCGCAGGCATATCCATCTTTTTCCACCGACAGTGGCAAGACGCCGGGGAGGGGATGAGGTGGGATGCCAGCCGGAAGGTGTGCGCGGTCCCATACTCCCCGATCCCAGTCAATGCCACTGAGCTGGTAACCCGCCCCCGTAAGCCCCCGCCCACGGCGCAGGCGGCGAGGTTACCCAGGGAAGGTTGCCCCACCACCACCAAGGGACCAGGGAATGGGTTGGTACAAGTCCCCACCAATCAGATGCTGTACCAGGGGGTACACTACGCGGTAGCCTCCGTGATTTCAAATCTCACCGAGGTACATTTGCTGGAGTGGTGTCCCAGAGAAACAGAGCAGCTATACCAGGCCCTGTTAAAGGACATGTTCAAGAAGTTTTACGAGTTCGATTTTGCCCACGTGGACAAAACTGAACTGTACACCACAAACCGAGAGTTTTTCGGTAATGCAGGGAGGCAAAGAAGGGGAGTATGGAATGATGTTTTTACTGCGTTTAATACTGGGCCCTCTGTCATCAACAGTTTAGATGACATAGAGCTGCAGACCCAGATAAACAGTTTAAAACACAGTTAAAGAAGATATTACTGGATGAGAACAAGGTAGTGGGCTCGGAGTTGTATGAGGACCAGACCATGACAGTCCATTTAAAAGAGATCATAGCCGAGTTGGAAAAGCACGCAAAGACGGTAAATGCTCTCATAAGGGAGGACAGAAATGCTTCTGACCAGGCTGCGCAGAATGAGGTGTGCGTGTTATACGGGGCGTGGTTACTGGGCGAGGGCCACTGTAATCTGGACGATTTAAAACAGGGTTTGGTCCCCATTGGATTAGCAACAAGCACCTCGCAGCCCTCCACCCTTTTGAGAATGCATTAAGCCCGTGCCAACTCCGGCTAGCCTCCGAAGCATACCCAGTCCCCGTGGATTGTGGGCGGTCCAACCACACAATCATGGGAGTAGTCGTTAGGATGCCGGTCATGGGTAGGACAGCCCGGCCCGCACCGGTATACAGGGTGGAGAACATTGGAGTCATTCAAGGGGGTGCACACATTCGTTTCACAGTGGTCCCGCCTTACGTCATTAAGTGGGAGCACGCTATGACAGGTACTGACCTCTCAGGGTGCCGAAGCCGGGGAGCACACATAATCCTGTGTCCCCAGCACTTGAATGCCTTTTCAAAACCGCAGTGTGGGTTCAGAGCTGCTGGTGCGAAACCTATAAATTGTACCATGGAGGCAATGGCACCAGGCCATGTTCCCCTGCAGGTAGCATATATAGGAGGTGGGACATATTGTGTCACCACCGGCGCGTCCCACTACCAGCATGGACAGCATAGCTGGTGTCCGGTCAGTGAAAGCAGCTTCTGTTTTAAACCCGAGGCAGGAGTTCAAGTGGCCCAGGACCGAATTGTTCCTATTCCTGAACCCTCCACTGTTCACCTCACTGTGAAGGAGAATTTTACAGATTTGCAAAAGTACATAGCCCACTTTGGCTACGAAATTCCCCCTCTCCCTGAACACCTTACCAAAATATTCAAAGCCGTTATAGTTTCGCAGAAACATTTTTATACTCTCGAGCAGAAAACAGTAGAGATAGGGACTAAGATATTGGATATTGTGATTCCACCCTGGTGGGACATTTTCAATAACATAGAGGTCCCTTCATGGATCAGACTGGTTTCCCACATTCTCGTGGTTTGCCAGTTAGGGATAGTGTTGTATTTAGTTTGCATTCAATGTAAGGGAAAAGGTCAGTGGTCAGAATTCCGAAACCAGAGGATCTGGAAGGAACATTATGTAAAGGTGGAGGGAGATACGCCCGTTTGAGTCCTTTTCCTTGTATTTTGATTAAAGATTGTTTTTTGTGTTTGTTATTTTTAATAAAGGTTTTTCTGGGGTTTTTTTGCGACGCGGTTTAATAAAGATGTGTGTACCAAGTGGTGCAGGGGTGTTGGACCCCCTCCATGCTTGGATGTGTGTAAAGTCTGTAATTTTACTCTCTGTATGCTGATGTACACTACATTTTCGCGGAATGGGAAGTGCATGTGTCATGGGTATATTTAGATAGGTAATTGCAGGGGAAGGTTGACTATGGAGGGTCAGAGATTTTTTGCTCACTTTGTAAAAGTATGATACTTCAAGCAAGTTTTAGTATCACAGGGGGAATGTAAGATTCGCAAAATTTCTGCATTTTCCCAAAAGCTATTAATAAGAAAAGGGACCCTGCATGGACATTTTAATGAAAAAGGGTACCCAAAATGGCATCCGCGCCTCGTGGCAGAAAGCTTGTGAGATTTTAAAACTTAGACTCTGCAACGCAGGCAGCTTGTGGAGAACTCGAAACCAAAGCTGCAGTTTCTGTGAAGAGAGACTTTGTATTTTGAAAGCAGACAGGACTTTGAATTATGTATTAGATCAAATTGGAGACAAATCTAAACCCAGTTAGGCCTATAGTTAAGGTCATCAAGCAGTCTGCATATATAATTGACAACAGATTAAGGAAGCCATCAAGGCCGGACAGGCCCATCAAGGTGCATTCATGACAAAAACAAGTCAATTATCGGGCCGGTAGATGCGATTACCGGCCATCTAAAAACAGTTAGAGTAGATTGCCACCGTTATTTAAAATAGCCCGCCAAAATTAAGACAAAGAACTAACCTGATTTGGCGCACAGATAAGGACCATCCAAAGAAGTATAATTGTAGGCCCACCGGCAACCTTCTCTGTGCTCTGCTCTCAGCCTTGCTCCGGCCCCTCGCCCTCGTGGCTGTTGCTCTTTCCCCGTCCTGCGCTTACCCCTGGCCTTTGCCCGTGCCTTTTCCCCACTCCATCCGGACTTGCCCAGGCACTGCATTGGGCAGACACGGACAATTCAGGCCAGGCGAGGCGGGATGCGACGAGGCGAGGGGGGGACGAAGTGAAGAAGACGATGGAGAAGACGAACTGAGGAAGACGACTGAAGACAGGCTTCGAATCATCGGGCCGTCAGCCTCAGCTGACCTGCGGCTATCTTCATGCAAACTCAAACTGTCGGCCGAGGAAGAGAAACCGTCATCCCTGCAAGGTAAAGTACCCAAGCAGAGACTTTAACTTTGGGGTACGTGTACCTGGACAACGCCCTTGCAGCACTCAGAGACCACGTGATGACGGCAGGCTCCAGAGAGCACCAAGAGCGAACCCCAAACCCCACCGCTGTTTTGAGTTCAGCAGACCCCTTTTATTGGTGAGCATGAAGTTCTGACCCCTCATAGCTTAATCTAGTTAGGTATAGGGGGTGGGATAAGGATAAGGGGATTGTTAAGATAGTTGTTTTCCCTCGATGTGCCGTGTGTTCCCCATTCCCTGTATAAGTATAGTTATTCTTTTGCATTTTGCCTGTAGAAGTGTACACTAGTAATTTTCCATAAGATTGTATTAATTTCCTCTTCAATAAAATCTTGGTTTTTGTTTACATCCAACCACCTGTCTGCTCAAGTCTTCTCTGTACCGCCGCCTTGTACCTAAGTCTGGTGTCTAGAACCCAGGGGCGTGGGAGCGATTCGAACCGCTCATAAACAGTCAGGGGCATAACTGATTGGGCGCACCCGCCACACCACAGCCACCCCCTACACTTACCTCTCCACACTTGCACTCATCACTCACCTCCACAGCACACTTTTGCACCCCTCCAACCCCTGCAGACCCACTGTTCGCCTCGGTGGCCCTGGCAGGGTTTCCCAACGTCAGGAAGCCCGCGCCTCTGCTGGAAAAATGGGGATAATCCTCTTAACTGCCTGTTAACTACCTGTTAACAGGCAGTTAAGTGGCTGTAATCCCCTTCCCGCCTCCAGGAGATGGGACCCGGCGCGATTCGGCTACCCGCCTCCTGGGAAGATGGCACAGAGGCAGGTTGGGGGCGGAATGGGTACCCGCCCCCAGATTCTGCCATTTTTCCGGCAGTCCCACCTCCAAACTCACCTCCCCAGTGTAATGATCAATAACATGTCATTCTATAGTGGACACTAGGTGGAGCCGTAGAGCTGTGTAGAGCTGTATATAGCTGTATGTATAAGACTACACTACCCAGCTGTATGTATATTAAGACTACATTACCCATGAGGCACTAGGCTACCCACAAGGCAGCAGTCAAGATGGAAGCCTCTACAGATACTGTACCTAGTCCAAATGTGCTCAATAAAAGTGTCTAGCAAAAGCTACCTGTGTTCATAATAAGAATGTCTATTTATTAATGAACATAAGATGGTACCAGGATGGTGAAGAGCTGCTGAAAATTGTGAAAAGCGACATGGAGAATTTGAAGCCACCAGAGCATTTGAAAATCACAGGAAACATCGACTACAATTGGCAGACTCTTAAACAACAATTCGAACTCTACATTGCAGCCATCGGATTCGGTACGAAGCCAGACGCAAGGAAGATAGCGTTGCTGCTTATGGTTGCAGGCCCACAGGCGATAGAGGTATTTAATACATTTGTATTTAATCCAGAGGAGAACAGAGAAAAATTAGAAGATGTGCTAAAAAAATTTGATGCACATCGCTCTCCCAAAAAGAATGAGACCTATGAAAGATACATCTTCCATTCTCAGACACAGCAGCAAAATTAGTCTTTTGATAGCTTTATAACTGATCTCAAACTGAAAGCACAGACATGTAATTTCTCTGAGCTCAAAGCATCCATGATTCGTGACCAGATTGTGTTTGGTATTCATGATAAAAAAGTCAGGGAACGTCTGTTGAGAGAAACCGAACTAAATTTGGAAAATGCGGTGAAAATATGCCAAGCCAGCGAGCTAGCCCGAAAGCACGCGAAGACTTTCATTGAAATCAATAATGATGCGATTGTAATGAGTGATAATGCTGCTGTCGGTGCTGTGTCCTACAAATCAAATCAAATCAACTTTTATTGTCATTGTTAGTGCACAAGTGCAGTACAACGAAATGTAGGCTTGCGGCTCCCGAGAGTGTACAATTTGGATTAGGACACTTAAACATTCAACATACATTTATACATTTGGCTTGCAGTATATTAGCATAAATATGACCATAATAAAGTGCATTGGCAGATGTGCAGGCTTTAGTGTTTATTTGTGGAGTTCAGTAGGATGACAGCCCTGGGAAAGAAGCTGTTCCTAAATCTGGTCGTACAGGTGCGAATGCATCTGTAGCATCTTCCAGATGGTAGGAGGGCGAACAGACTGTGGCTGGGGTGGGTAGGGTCTTTGATGATGGACCGTGCCCTCCGTAGGCAGTGTTTCTGATATATATGCTCTATGGTCGGTAGCCGGGTGCCGGTAATGCGTTGGGCAGTTTTGACTACCCGCTTCAGGGCTTTCCGGTCATGGGAGCTACAGCTGCCATACCATACCGTGATACAGTTTGTCAGGATGCTCTCTATAGTGCAGCGGTAGAAGTTAGAGAGAATCAGGGGTGACAGATTACATCCCTTCAGCCTCCTCAAGAAATATAGGCGCTGCTGGGCCTTCTTCACCAGAGAGGAGGTGTTGAGGGACCAGGAGAAGTCTTCCGTGATGTGGACTCCGAGGAACTTAAAGCTGGCCACCCTTTCCACCTCCGCCTCATTGATGTGGATGGGGGTGTGACTTCCGCCTTTGGACTTCCAGAAGTCCACGATTATTTCCTTTGTTTTCTTGGTGTTAAGGGCCAGGTTGTTGTCGGCGCACCACTTCACGAGATGCTGGACCTCCTCCCTGTAGGCTGACTCATCGTTGTTGGTGATCTGGCCTACTACCGTGGTGTCATCTGCAAACTTGATGATGGTGTTGGAACCATTAACAGCCACACAGTCATGGGTGAAGAGGGAGTAGAGGAGGGGGCTCAGCACACATCCTTGTGGGGCCCCCGTGTTCAGGGTCGGGGGGGGAGGTGTGGTTACCTAATTTGACAGACTGGGGTCTGTTTGTTAGGAAGTCCAGGGTCCAGTTGCAGAGGGAAGTGTTCAGGCCAAGAGTTTGGAGTTTGGTGGCCAGCTTGTTGGGGACGATAGTGTTGAATGCTGAGCTGTAGTCTATAAACAACATTCTGATGTAGGTCTCCTTACCATCTAGGTGATTCAGTGCCGAGTGTAGAGCAGTTGTGATTGCTTCCTCCGTTGATCTGTTTGCACGATAGGCAAACTGGTGTTGGTCAAGGGAGGCAGGAACACTGGCTTTGATGTGGGCTAAGACCAGTCTCTCGAAACACTTCATTATGATGGGTGTGAGTGCGACAGGTCGATAGTCGTTCAGACACGTCACAGCCGCTTGTTTAGGCACAGGAATGATGGTGGCGGTCTTGAAGCATGTAGGGACTACTGCCTGGGCCAATGACAGATTGAAGATGGCGGTGAAGACATCAGCCAGCTGATCAGCACATTCCTTGAGTACCCGTCCAGGGATGCTATCCGGTCCAGCAGCCTTTCGTGTGTTCACTCTGCGTAGAGCGCCCCTTACGTCGGAGGTCGACAGAGTGAGCACCTGGTCTTCCGGGGGTGGCAAGGCTTTGGTAGCCGGCTCCTTGTTGTCCATGTCGAAGCGAGCATAGAAGTTGTTAAGCTCCTCCGGAAGGGAGGCGTTGCTGACCGGGGGACTGGTGTTTTTGCCCTTGTAGTCAGTGATGGACTGGATGCCTTGCCACATGCGCCGGGGGTCCGAGTTGTTGCGGAAGTGATCCTCTATCCGCAGTGTCTGTTTCCTTTTGGCAGTCCTGATACCCTTTTTTAGGTTGGTCCTAGCTGCACTGTAAGCCGCCGCATCGCCAGATTTAAATGCTGCGTCGCGTGCTTTCAACAGTGAGCGGACCTCTCCGTTCATCCAGGGTTTCTGGTTGGGGTATGACCTGATATTTTTGTGGGTCGTTACGACCTCGACGCAACTGTTGATGTAGAATAGCACTGTGGATGCGTATTCCTCGATGTCATTATAGGCAAACATGCCCCAATCAGTGCGTTCGAAGCAATCCTGAAGCTCCGATACTGCCCCCTCTGGCCATACTTTCACTGCTCTCATTGATGTTCTCTCTCTTTTGATGAGCGGTTTGTATGCCGGGGCTAGAAACAGGGAGAGGTGGTCAGACTTCCCAAGGTGGGGGCAGGGAATGGCCTTGTAAGCGTCTACAATGCTCGTGTAGACTTGATCCAGTGTGTTCTCCCCTCTTGTGGGGCAGGAGACATTCTGGTGGAATTTCGGTAGTACAGTTTTTAGGTTTGTGTGATTGAAGTCCCCCGCGACGATAAAAGCTCCGTCTGGGTGCGCAGTTTGTTGTTCGCTGATGGCCCTGTAGAGGTCCTTCAGTGCTAGTATGGCATTAGCGTGTGGTGGGATGTAGACCGCAGTGATGATAACATTCGTGAATTCCCGAGGCAGGTAGAAGGGTCTGCACCTTACCATGAGGAATTCCAAATCAGCCGAGCAGGATCTATCAATTATATCAGTGTTAGTGCACCAGGCATTGTTGGTGTAAATGCACAAACCACCTCCCTTGCTCTTACCGGAGTCTGCAGTTCTGTCAGCGCGGAAGACCGTGCGTCCTTCTAGTTGTATGGTGGTGAAATAAAGAATAGATTTGCCTTTCTAATCTAGGCTTTATTAACTTTAAAATCCTGTAGCACATCTTTCCACACCCAGTCCCAACCAAAGCTGGAAAGAACTGAATTTAAGATGGCCACCACAAATCACATGACATCAACTACCAATGCGATTACAGCATATATCCCAAGGCAGGAAACAAACAACCAATCACAATACTTCTTACTAAACATAAAGAATAATCACCACATTCACCCCTCCTTTTAAAATATACTCCAACCTAAATAACCTTTACAATTTATAATTAATTATTTACAACTAAAACTATGCACAGACAAGAATAAAACTATTCAACATGACACAATACTAAGTGAACAACAACAAATAGTAACATTGCACATAAGTATTAAGTATCTCTCAACTAAAACAATATAATACAATATTTCAACAATTTTAAAACATTATTATCAATTTAAAAGTCCATTTTCAATCGGTCGACCGGATATCTTGTTCGTGTCGACCTTCTTAACCTTGGTGAAATTCCTTGCCCTCCCACACCAGGAGACACAGAAGTATCTTCTGCAGGAAGGCTATCCATATCCCGATTTTCAACGGTTTCCGGATTAGAAATCCCATCAGAAGGTAAACTGGGACGGTCATAAACATTCATCGAAGGCTGACTAATAGAAGTATAATTATCTGCAATCGGATTGGAAATATTCGTAGTATCTGTAACAGCATCCACATTATCTGAATCATGACTATTGTTAATATCCTCAGAAGAGGGCTGGCCACCACAAGGAGCCAAGTCTTTAATTGAAACGGTACTTTCTTTCCCATCTTGGAATCGAATATGAGCATATTGGGAATTTGCCTCCAACAGCTCCACCTCCTCCACTAAAGGATCATATTTTGACAATCTAACATGGCGTCGAAGCAGCACAGGTCCCTGCATAGTAAGCCATGAAGGTACCGAATATCCTGTAGTAGATCTCCACGGATAGTTAAAGAGCCTTTCATGGGGGGTCACATTAGTAGCCGTTGAAAGCAATGATCTAATGGAATGCAGGGCATCAGGCAGTACCATTTCCCACTGTGTATTCTTAAGGTTCCGGGATGTCAAAGCCAACATAACTGCCTTCCAGATCACCCCATTGTATCGTTCGCACTGTCCATTACCCTGGGGATTATACGGGGTAGTTCTACTAGTAGAAATTCCCTGACTCTGAAGGTATTCCTTCAACTGGGAAGACATAAAAGAACTTCCATTTCAATTTATTAACTTTATGTCAGAATGGAGCGATATCTTCAACCAGAACGATTCAATGCTGACCCTAATTCTGCTGGAGTGGATGATAAATGGAAACACTGGTATTGTACATTTAAAAACTTTTTGGGCGTGTTGGATCAAGAGTCTCTAAATAAGCTGAATATGCTGATCAACTACATTGCTCCGGATGTGTATAAGTATATTTTGGACTGTAAAACTTACGAAGTGGCTATTTCTACATTGAAAAAGATTTTTGTTAAACCAAAGAATGAGGTATTTGCACGTCACCTTCTATCTGCCCGTAGGCAGCAGGTGGGAGAATCTTTGGATACTTATTTACAAGCACTTCGGTGCCTTAGTGTTAACTGTAATTATAAGGCCGTGACGGCTGAAGAATATAAGGAAGAATCGGTACGGGATGCTTTTATTAATGGATTACTGTCTAGATCAATTCGTCAGCGGTTGTTAGAAAATAAGACTTTGGATCTTAAGAGTGCTTTTGAGCAAGCTTCTACATTGGATGTGGCTCAGAGAAGTTCGGATTCTTATGCTCTTTTTAATTGGCCTGCGACTGTGGTTTCGGCAGTTCCGGATGAAAAGGAATTATGTGGACTTAATAGGAGTGGTTTACTAGATTCTGAAACAGTTTCTACTTCAGCGGCTGTTGCCTCTAGGATTCAGAAGTGTTATTTTTGTGGGAACGTCGGGCACCCTCGTCTGAAGTGTCCTGCTCGGGAGGCTGTGTTTAGTAAATGTGGCAAGAGAGGTCATTACGCACGTGTGTGTAAATCATCAGGTTCAATTACCTCCTCTGTGACTATTCAGCCTTCAGATAGGGCGTTTATTGCATCAATTTCTGCTGCATTTGCTCATGGCCTAAACAAAGCTATAGTTATGGCCCAAGTTAATGGGTTGGAAGTGAAGGCCCTTATAGATACAGGCAGTACCAAGAGTTTTATAAGTCTTCAGTTTGCGAAGGAGAAGCATTTGAAAATTTCGCCTGTTACGTATCAGGTGTGTATGGCTCAGACGACTCTCACTTCACAAGTAGCTGGTTGTTGCCTTGTGAAATTGATTCTTCTAGGTAATACGTATACTGATATACGCCTATCTGTTTTGCCTAATCTCTGTGCGGATATTTTGATTGGTCATGATGTGCTTCAGTTACACGAGTCTCTCAGTTTTTCATTTGGAGGGACTAAGCCACCTTTATCTATTTGTGGATTAACCTCTTTATCCATTTCTCCATTATCACTTTTTTCCAATTTGATGCCGGATTGTAAGCCAATTGCTACCAAGTCAAGAAGGTATAGCAGTCAGGATAGAGAATTTATTAATTCTGAAGTTCAACGTCTCTTATTGGAAGGAATCATTGAACCTAGTTGTTCGCCTTGGCGAGCACAGGTAGTTGTCATGACTAACGAGAGACATAAGAAACGAATGGTGATAGACTATTCCCAAACTATTAATAGGTATACTCAATTAGATGCGTACCCCTTGCCTAAGATTGATGAGCTTATCAACAAAGTATCTCAGTATAAGGTTTTTAGCACTATTGACCTAAAGAGTGCTTATCATCAGATTCCTATTGTTAAGAAGGATCAACCATATACGGCCTTTGAGGCTGGCGGAAAGCTGTATCAGTTTTGCCGAATACCATTTGGTGTTACTAATGGTGTTGCTTGTTTTCAACGGGTAATGGATGCTTTTATAAGTGATAACTCTCTCTCTGACACCTTTTCATACTTAGATGACATCACAGTGTGTGGCAAATCAAGGGTGGAGCATGATTCTAATTTAAAAAGATTCCTTCAAGCTGCGGAAAAAGTTGGTTTAACTTTTAATAAAGAGAAGTGTATCTTTTTGACCACTGAGGTAAATCTATTGGGGTATATTATCTCGGGGAACAAGATTAAACCAGATCCAGAACGTCTGCGACCATTGATTGATTTACCTTGTCCTACTAATTCTAAGGCTTTGCAACGAGTTGTTGGACTGTTTACTTATTATTCTAATTGGATTGCAAATTTTTCACAGAAGATCCGGCCTCTTATTCGGGTTACGACATATCCTCTATCATGGGAGGCCAGGACGTGTTTTGATCATTTTAAAAAGGATATCCTCGGAGCAGTTGTGCATTCTATTGATGAGCAGGTTCCTTTTGTGATTGAGACGGACGCTTCTGATTTTGCAATTGGGGCTACTCTGAACCAAAATGGAAGACCTGTGGCCTTTTTCTCACGTACCTTGAACAATAGTGAAAAAAGGCATTCTTCAATAGAGAAAAAGGCGTATGCAATAGTAGAAGCACTGCGTAAATGGAGACATTATTTATCGGGGCGACATTTTACGTTGGTAACTGATCAAAAGTCTGTGTCCTTTATGTTTGATGTCAAACATTTTGGAAAGATTAAGAATGATAAAATAATGAGGTGGAGGATTGAGTTGGCATGTTACCATTTTGATATAGTTTATCGTCCGGGGAAGGATAATGTTGCTGCTGATGCGCTGTCGAGGGCTTATTGTTCTGTGATTCACAGAGATATGCTTATTAATCTTCACAATGCCTTATGCCATCCTGGGGTTACGAGGATGATACACTTCATACGCAGTGTATAAAGAATAGATTTGCCTTTCTAATCTAGGCTTTATTAACTTTAAAATCCTGTAGCACATCTTTCCACACCCAGTCCCAACCAAAGCTGGAAAGAACTGAATTTAAGATGGCCACCACAAATCACATGACATCAACTACCAATGAGATTACAGCATATATCCCAAGGCAGGAAACAAACAACCAATCACAATACTTCTTACTAAACATAAAGAATAATCACCACAGGTGGTGTCAGGGATGCCATTGTTCAGCCAGGTTTCTGTGAAGATCATGGCGCAGCATTCCTTTGTCCTTTTCTGTGTGGTGAGATCCAGTTTGATCTCATCCATTTTGTTCTCCAGTGACCTGACGTTGGCCAGGAAAATACTTGGGAGGGAGGGTTTGTGTGGGGCCCTCTTCAGCCTGTTTTGGATCCCTGCTCTCTTACCCCGCTTCTGCTTGCATTCCCTGCGCGGTCTGCGCTGACTTCCGGCTGGGGAAGGACGCCAGCTGGTCCCGGGGGTCGGACGATGTCGGGAGGCAGATCGACGTCACCGAATTTAAGCGACAAGGGGAAGAAACGTGGGCAGAACAGAAATGAAAAGCAATCGGAGGATGAAATTTTTAATTGTAAACGCTGTGGTTACAAACACCAGTTAAGACAATGCCCAGCGTTTGGAAAAATGTGCACAAAGTGTAATGGAAAGAATCACTTTGCCAAACAATGCTTTTCAAAAGTAAAAACTAAGAAAGGGCAACGAGTTAATGTAATTGAGGACACTGATTTAAGTGAGACATTTTTTGTAGGAATGGTGTCATGTGACGATATCAAAAAAGATACAGAAAATGTGCAGCCCTCAGAAATGGACAATGCTGAACATAAAGTCAATGCAGTAAAAGTGGACAAATGGATGATCCCACTGCAGATAAATGGAGCATTAGTTACATTGAAACTGGACACTGGGGCAAAAGCAAACTTAATCAGTATGAGTAACATAAAAAATATGAAAGAAAAGCCCAAAATACAGAAAAAGTCAGCACTACTGAAGAGCTATAATGGACAGAAAATAGATAGCTTAGGTGTATGCAGACTTAAAGTGACAGTCAAAGACAAAGTGCATCATCTCATGTTTTCTGTTGTGGCTGAAAGACTTGATTCGATACTAGGTGACAAAGCTTGTGAAGACTTAGAACTGGTCAAGAGAGTCTACCGTATAAACTGCGCCATAAGCAGACCAGATGACTCAGGTGATGAAGCAGAGAGCCCATCAAGGATGAAAAGGCCAAAGGGTATCCATGTCTTCATAAAGCCTAGTTTCTCCAAGAAGAAAGAAAAAGACTTTAAGGTCAAAGAGAAGCCAAAGGAAGAAAAGCACAAAGAGGAAAAACACAAGGAGAAAAAGTCCAAAGATATAACCGCAGCAGATGTTGTTAAGCAGTGGAAAGAGAAAAAGAAAAAGAAGAAGCCTGCACCAGAGCAGGAAGCAGTTCCGGTGGATACTCCTTCCCTCAGGCCAATCTTTGGTGTTCCATTCACCGAGGCTGCTGAGAGGACTATGCTGTATGATGGGATCCAGCTGCCAGCAGTTTTTCGAGAGTGCATTGACTACATTGAGAGTTATGGCATGAAGAGTGAAGGAAACACTGAAACCCTCTCCAAGCAAAGATCGCAAGGAGACCTCGATCTATACAAGAGCAGATTGATGACAATGCCGCAACTGCATCTTGTCATTCACCGCCAGAACAATCTCATGAAGACACATCAGACTTACCCGTGTTGAGAAGATCCACACGTGAAGTAAAAGAGCCTGATAGACTTAATCTTTGAGTACAATGTAAAGCTTTGAAAATGTGTTGACTGTTTTGAAAATGTTTATGTTTATAGAGCACTAACAAAAGTGTTACTGATATCATCTTTATTGTTTTCTTGAAAGTTGATTGATATTGATTTTGTTAAACCTCAAAGAAAGGGGGATGTAATGATCAATAACATGTCATTCTATAGTGGACGCTAGGTGGAGCTGTAGAGCTGTGTAGAGCTGTATATAGCTGTATGTATAAGACTACACTACCCAGCTGTATGTATATTAAGACTACATTACCCATGAGGCACTAGGCTACCCACAAGGCAGCAGTCAAGATGGAAGCCTCTACAGATACTGTACCTAGTCCACATGTGCTCAATAAAAGTGTCTAGCAAAAGCTAGCTGTGTTCATAATAAGAATGTCTATTTATTAATGAACATAAGACCCAGGGCTGGCAAAATCGCCCCCATAGTCATAGAGACATAGGGGGGAATTTTGCCGCCGGTCAGGGGGCAGGTTTGGAGATGGGACTGCTGGCAAAATTGCAAAGATTTACAGCGGGTACTGAACCTGCTGTCAACCCGCCTCCATACAATCTTCCCAAGTGACGGGTCCCCGATTTGCGCTGGGACCTGACACCTAGCAGCGGGAAGAGGATTATAGCCACTTAACTGTCTGTTAACAGGTAGTTAACAGGCAGTTGAGAAGCTTTTTTCAATTTTGCCAGGTCAACTGCAGGCTTCCCGGCATCCAGACACCACGCCACGTAAGTGTGGCGTGTTGTGAGTCTACTGTAATGTTGCAGCTGCAGAAGTGGTGTGAAGGATCCAATGGTAGACTGGTGAATTTCAGAGGTAAGAAAATGCTGGGACAATCATTTTTAATGTATTTAGGGGGAAAAATTCAGTTGCTTTGCGCCTCCCATTAGCGCCTTAAGATCTGGCTGAAGCAGGTGGCAGAGCACAGTGACCACCTCCTTGCTGAAGTGCAGCCTGCACAAACACTGCTGCTCAGACAAATTAATGTATGAGAATTGTTGGCGAAATACCCTGCAAAGCAACTAGCGCCCGGGCGCGGCAATGTCTGCGCCGCTCGCGAAATTGACCAGACATTTTGCGGCGACACTAAACAATACCGCCCCGATCTCCTGCGCCTGCAGATCTGAACGTCATTTAAGCGTGCAATGCCCTTTAGGCGCCCCGGACCAGATATTGAGTGGCGCCCCCCTCCTTTCCGCCTGGTGCAAGCAACGACAGGTAGACTGGAACGTTTCCCAGTCGGTGTGGGGCTGGGGAGGCGCTATTTAAAGGTAGCCTCTTCCTGGCTTTTTCTGTGGTAGACATTTTTGCACCACTCATTCTGACAGGGAGAGGTTCTGAGAGAGAGAAGGAGAGACTTCTGCATAGTAAACGCTGTGTGAATTGTTTTGGCTGCTGAGCATCACTTTTCAGGTACCTTTGTTTTTGACCTTCATTACTTTGATTGCCAAGAGACTTTGGGGGCTGCAATGATTCGGGGCGTCATCCTGCACCTGCAGATTCAGAGGCCACAGAGACGCAGAGAGTGGCAATCATGGCCAGACGGAAGAGGGCCAACAGGCCTCTGTACAGGAGACCTTACCCTCCCAGGGTATTTCGCCAACAATTCTCATACATTAATTTGTCTGAGCAGCAGTGTTTGTGCAGGCTGCGCTTCAGCAAGGAGGTGGTCACTGAGCTCTGCCACCTGCTGCAGCCAGATCTGCAGCCTCAACTGAGGGCCAGGACGTCTCTGTCGGTGGCAGTGAAGATCACAGTGGCTCCTTTCAAGCAGCTACTGGGGACATCGCCAATATCTCCCAGTTCGCGGTCCATTGCTGCATCAGTCAGGTCACAAATGCCCTCTATAAAAGGAGACACCAGTACATCTCTTTCCCGATGACCCGAGCCAAACACCATGAATGCGCATTGGGCTTTGCGAGGATAGTGGGCTTCCCCATGGTGCAGGGTGCCACTGACTGCACGCATGTGGCATTGTGGGCACCGCATGAGAATGCAGTGGTTTTCTGAAACCGCAAGGGGTTCCACTCCTTAAACGTCCAGTTGGTCTGTGACCACAGACAGCTGATACTCGCTGTCAATGCCCACTATCCTGGCAGCAGCCACAATGCTTTCATCCTATGCCAGACTGCTGTGGCAGAACTTTTCCAGGCACCGCATCACCCAAGTAGTTGGCTCCTCGGGGACAAGGGTTATGCACTGTGCACCTGGGTGATGACACTGCTCCGTAACCCCAACACCCCTGCTGAGCTGCGGTACAACGAGAGCCATCTCGCCACCAGGAACATCGTTGAGCAGACGATCGGCATGCTCAAGCAACGGTTCCGCTGTCTGGACCACTCAGGAGGAGCCCTGCAGTACTCGCCTGAGCGAGTCTCCCTCTTCATAGTTGTGTGCTGCATGCTGCATAACCTGGCAATCCTCAGGACCCAGCCAATGCCACCAGGCCTTGGAGCACCACCGGAGGAGGAGGAGGAAGAGGAGGAGGAAGAGGAGGAGGAAGAGGATGATCATCAGCAGCACCAAGGCGGGAGGGAGGCCCACAATGTTGAAACTGCAAGGGCCGTCAGTCAATGGCTGATAGCAAGCCGATTCGAGGCCCCTGCTGAGGAAATGGCTTCTGCCATTGAGAACAACATGAATGAAACCAACCCGCAACCCCTAAGCTGGCCAAGGCAGCAATGATTCCAAAGACCAAACGTGTACATTTTGAATACAAAAACTTATTTATTTTACAAACTCTGTGTGTGTCATTTCTTCATGACAAACTAATAGAAAGAAACACAAAAAAAGTAATTAACATAACTGATTCTCACAACCTGGAGATAATGTCCAAAACACTAAACAAAAGTTTGAACATGAACCTCGGTCTTTAATAAAAAATTGACCAACATTTTGTCACACCTCCTACTTTTTGCCCTTCGAGGGTGATCTCCTTCCCTTGCGCACTTCCCCCCTTCCCACCGTACTGCTCCTCCGTAATGGGACCCCAGTGGCTGCTGGAAGGCTGCTGATTGTTAGAACCTGAGACTGCAGATGCCCATGAAGGATGGCCTTGACCAGCTCTGGGCCTGGAGGGCCCGGCTGCAGGCTACACCAACTCTGCATGGGTGGCAGCAGTCTGGGCTACAGTCAGTGGCAAGTGCAATGGGGAAGTGACAGTGGTGGCAACAGGAATGCTGTCATCTTGAGAGAGGACAGCAACTCCCTGCTCGACCGACACACTGGCACTCCCATGGGGCAGCACATCAGCATCCGGAGCAATCTGCTGGAGCACAGATTGCTGGCCTGCTGCGGCGCGGTGAGAGCCCCGGGGAAATGTGTCCAGACCAGCGACAATGGCAGCAGTCAGTGCTTGCGTGGCCTCAATCTGAGTCTGCATGAGAGCAGTCTGAGATGGGATCATGGCAGCCAGTGACTGAATTGCAGCACTAAACTTTAACGTGGCATCGGCCTGTGCTACAGCGAAGTGCTCCACACTCCTTGCCAGTGATTCAGTGCATTCAGGCACCCTTCCCACTGCACCCATGAGCTGAGTGTGCATGTCCACCGCCTGAGTGTTCATTTCAGCGATGAGCCGCTCCTCCTCTGCGCCCAGTGCAGCAGGACTCGCTGGCATACTCTCCCTCCGGGGAGAAGGCTCCCGAGCTTCCCAACCCCATCGCGTTGCTGCAGCCCGCTGGTTCCTGGAGCTTCACCCTCATCAGACCCTTCCCCCCTGCTCCCCTCCAGGGAAGGCGTGCTCCCAGTGTGGGCATGGGCTTCCTCGGGAGAGGGTGGCGCTGATGCTCCAGCTTCCTCTTCCTCCTCGCCTGAAGCTTCACTCCCACTGGCAGCTTGAGGGCCCGTCTCCTCAGCTGGTGAATCACCATCTGAAAGCAGGGAGGTACAGAGTGGCTTTAGCATGAGGACAGGGGGGCAGTAAGGGAGGAATGAGTGCAGCGATTTAGTAAGTTGGATTGAAGGTGTCAAAGGCTGGTGGTGTGAGGGACAAGTGGAATGAGAGAGGACAAAAAGGTGATGACCTTACCATTGCTGTCCAGAACGGGGTCGGCCTCTCCAGGAGCGACGGGACCGATCACCTGGCTTGCCACAATCCTGTCGACGCACGCCTCAAGATCGCTATGGGGTTGCAGCTGAGGCCACCCTCCACTCATCCGTTGCTGATGTCTCCTATTATGCGATAGCTTGGCCTGCAAGAAAAAGGACAGCGTCTGAGTAAATATACAGCCATGGTCTTGCCTGATGTGCCTCCCATAACTGAATAGCCCTTACTGTATGCAGCCAGGGTCTTGCCTGATGTGCCTCCCATAATTGAATAGCCCTTACTGTATGTAGCCATGGTCTTGCCTGATGTGCCTCCCATAAATGAATAGCCCTTACTGTATGCAGCTATGGTCTTGCCTGATGTGCCTCCCATAGGTGAATAGCCCTTACTGTATGCAGCCTTGGCCTTGCCTGATGTGCCTCCCATAGGTGAATAGCCCTTACTGTATGCAAACTGTGGAATGTGCGTGTGTGTTTCATGAGAGGGCCATAGGTGTTGGATGAGTGTTGGGCATTGGGGTTTTAAGACCCTTTGGCCATAGAGTGAGGTTGAGATGGAGGGATGGAGAGTTATTGAAAAAAAGCCACTCACCTTGACGACCCGAGTGAGGTCGTTGAACTTTTTGAGACAATGATTATGGGTCCTGGGCACCATGCTCCTGGAGGAAACGTTCTGAGCCACCTCCCTCCACACACTTCTGTACTCGCACGGCAAAGGCCTCCTGCCACTCTCAGGGTAGAGTATAGATCTTCTGCACTCTACCGCACCAACCAGAGCCTCCAAGGCCTGCTCGCTGAAGCACTGAGCTCATTCTCTCACCCTCTCCATAGTCCTTGGTTGGAAGATTTAGTCACAGATCTCTCCAGGCCGAAATTCAAGGCTCCAATGAGCAGGGTATGGCTGGAGAGCAAGATCAACCCTCCCCTTTAAGAACTGTCCGGCACCAGTGTGTCTGTGCTCCATCACTAACTGACATCACCTGCGCTGCGCTCGCGCTCTGAGTTAGCGCCTTGCTCCTCGGCCTTTGTGCCTTAAGGCAGGTGTGCAGCGCCTGATTTAGCGCTCGATTCACCTCCAGGGACGATAAACGTCAAGTTTGCAGTTGGAGGCGATAATTAGCGCCAGGCGCTAAACTTTGCACACGGCCAATAATAGCGCCCCAAACGGGGCGATACTGAATTTTTTCCCCCTTAGAATTTTCTGTAGGTAATAAGGTTTAAAGTGTTTGTGTAGACGCACCTCATCGGGAAAAGCTCTCTCACCAGTGACAGATCGCTTCTGTAACCTCACCTGCAGCTGCCATCTGTTTTATTCTAAGGAGAGTGTCTCTGGAGAGTCTGGGTGCAAGGGCTCACCTTTGTACAGTGATTGGCAGTATTTGCAGCACCTCAATGCTGTCAAACGCTGAAAAATCATCTGTCAAACAAAAATGAGCGTCTCCCCTTTAGGAAAACCAGCAGACGACGTGTCATCAGCTGACGTCATCTGACACCGGTTTTCTCTTAATTGGCCGGCAAGCCTGCAGGATGGGCTTAACAAGGCCAGTTGGCGCAAAATATCGTCTGTGCGTCGGGCGTCGTTGGGGGCTGGATCGAAATCCACAAGTCAGCTGACCCACTCCCAACTCGCAACGAAAGGTAAGATCACGCCCATAGAGTCATAACGGCACAGAAGGAGGCCATTCAGCCCATCGGGTCTGTGCCGGCTCTCTGCAGAGCAATCGAGTCAGTCCCATTCCCCCGCTCTATCCCCGTAGCCCTGCAAGTTTATTTCCCTCAAGTGCCTATCCAGTCTCCCCTTGAAAACATTGAGTGTGTCCGCTTCCATCGGCAGCAAGTTCCAGGTCCTCACCACTCACTGCATAAAAAAGTTTTTCCTCACATTCCCCCTGTATCTCTTGCCCAAAACCTTAAATCTGTGTCCAGTAGTCCTTGTACTATCAACTAGTGGGAACAGCCTTTCCCCATCTGGCCTATCCAAACCCTTCATAACCTTGTACACCTCTATCAAATCACCCCTCAACCTCCTTTGCTCTAATGAAAACAAATCCAGCTTCTCCAACCTGTCCTCGTAGCTAAGATCCCCCATCCCTGGAACCATTCTGGTAAATCTCCTCTGCACCCTCTCAAGGGCCTTCACGTCCTTCCTAAGGTTTGGTGGCCAGAACTGGACACAATACTCCAGTTGTGGCCTAACCAGTGCTTTATAAAGATTCAGCACAACTTCTCTACTTTTGTACTGAATACCTCTATTTATGAAACTCAAGATCCCATGGGGGAAAAGTTCAGTTGATTTGTGCCTCCCATTAGCGCCTTAAGAGGGCGCTAATGGGGTGCAAAGCAACTAGCGTCCGTGTGCGGCGATGTTTGCGCTGCTCACGAAATTAACTAGACATTTTGCGGCGGCGCTAAACACTACCGCCATGATCTCCTGCGCTGGCAGATCGTGACATTAGTCGAGTGTGCAACGCCCTGGACCGGATATTGAGTGACACCCCCTGCCTTACCGCCTGGCACTAGCAATGACAGGTTGAGGGGAGCGTTTTGCAGTCAGAAAGGGACTGGGGGAGCGCTATTTAAAGGCAACCGCTTCCTGCCTTATTTTGTTGGTGACATTTTTGCACCACGCATTCTGAGAGAGAGAGAGAGACTTCTGGAGAGATTCAACGCTGTGTGAAGGAGTTTTGGGTACTGAGCAGCACTTTGCAGGTTCATTTTGATTTGCCCTTCCTTGTATCGATTTAGAAGACTGTGGGGGCTGCACTCTGAGCTTTTTTCCTGGGCCTCGCCATTGTTCTTTCCAGCAGATTTGATGTACAGGTCTCTCCAGGCTGAGATTCAAGGCAGCAATGAGCAGGCTGTGGATGGAGAGCAAGATCGACCCTCCCCTTTAAGAACTGGCCGGCGCCATTGTGTCTGTGCTCCATTGCTGACTGACATCACATGAGCTTCGCCAGCGCTCTGAGGTAGCGTCTCGCTCCTCGGCCTTTGTGCCTTAAGACAGGTGTGTAGAGCCTGATTTAGCGCTCCAATCACCTCCAGAGGCGATAAAAGCCAAGTTTGCAGTCGGAGGCGATAATTAGCGCCAGGCGCTAATCTTTGTGCCCGGCCGATAATTGCGCCCCAAATGGGGCGATACTGAATTTCTCCCCCCATATGCTTTGCTAACCACTCTCTCAATATGTCCTGCCACCTTCAGGGACCTATGCACATTAACTCCCAGGTCCCTCTGTCCCTGCACACTCTATAAAACTGTGCCATTAAGTGTATATTGCCTCTCCCTGTTCCTTCTGCCAAAATGCATCACCTCATACTTCTCTGTATTAAATTTCATCTGCCACTTGTCTGCCCATTCTGCTAGCCTTTCTATGTCTTGTTGCAGTCGATTGGTATCATCCTCACTGTTTGCCACACCCCCAAGTTTGGTGTCATCGGCAAATTTAGAAATTCTACTTTGTATTCCAATATCCAGGTCATTTATATACATCAAAAAAAGCAATGGCCCCAGCACTGACCCTTGAAGAACACCACTGTCTACCATCCTCCAGTCTGAAAAACAGCCATTTACCACAACTCGCTGTTTTCTGTCCTTAAGCCAATTCCTTATCCAAGTTGCCACTGACCCACCTATTCCATGAGCCTCAATTTTGTTAACCAGCCTTCTTTGTGGTGCTTTGTCAAACGCCTTCCGAAAAGCCATGTAGACAACATCCATTGCATTCCCTCCATCGATCCTCCCTGTTACTTCATCAAAAAATTAAATTAGATTAGTCAAACATGATCTGCCTTTTACAAATCCATGATGGCTCTCCTTAATTAGCTTAAACCTCTCCAAGTGCCTGTTAATTTTTTTCTTGATTATTGTTTTTAAAACTTTACCCACCACTGATGTTAAACTGACCAGCCTGTAGGTACTAGGATTGTCCTTACACCCTTTCTTGAACAATGGTGTCACATTTGCCACTTTCCAATCCTCAGGCACCTCCCCTGCATCTAGGGAAGATTAGAAAATTATGGCAAGCCCTTCCACTATCACCTCCCCCAATTCCCTTAGCAATCTGGGATGCAAGCCATCTGGACCAGGCAACTTATCCACTCTAAGCATATCCAGCCTTTCTAGTACATCCTGTCTATCAATTTTCGCCTCTTCCATTGCATCTACCTTTTCCACTGCTACCAATATTTTGTCAGCATCCACCTCCTTAGTAAACACCGATATAAAGTACTTATTGAGTATTCTAGCCTTGCCCTGCATCTCTAAGCATAATCAGCCCCAACACCAACATCACCAGTCACAACAACATCACCATCAACAATACCAACCTTCTTCATAATCACCTGATGCTGCACGGGACACAGGGCATCAGCAACTGACAACATTGCTGCCCGGGAGGCCAGCGGTAGCATCACCATGGCCAGATTTACTTCACTTGACGTTGTACACCCTGGCTGCCACATGATGCGCCAGGTTGACACCACCCCACACCAGCGCCATAACACATCCCTTCAATGTCCAAGCCATTCCTTTCATACTCATCACAATTGGGGGGGTGTGGGGGGGAAGTTATGTCTCAACATTCACTGGCACTCACTAAGACACTTCCAAAGGTGAGCACATAGAAACATAGAAGATAGGAGCAGGAGTAGGCCATTCGGTCCCTCGAGCCCGATACCATTTAATGAGATCATGGCTGATCATCCAAATTCAGTACCCTGTCCCTGCTTTCTCCCCATATCCCTTGATCCCTTTAGCCTTAAGAAATATATCCAACTCCTTCTTGAATATATTTAATGAATTGGCCTCAACTGCCCTGTGTGGCAGGGAATTCCACAGGTTCACCACTCTCTGGGTGAAGAAATTCCTCCTCATCTCAATCCTAAACGGCTTACCCCTTTATCCTTAGGCTGTGACCCCTGGTTCTGGACTCCCCCACCATCGGGAACATCCTTCCTGCATCTAATCTGTCTAGTCCTGTTAGAATTTTATAAATTTCAATGAGATCCCCTCTCATTCCTCTAAACTCTAGTGAATATAAGCCTAATCGACCCAATCTCTCCTCATACGTCATTCCTGCCATCCCAGGTATCAGTCTGGTGAATCTTTGCTGCAGTCTCTCCATGGCAAGAACATCCTTCCTCAGATAAGGCGACCAAAACTGCACACAATACTCAAGGTGAGGTCTCACCAAGGCTCTGTACAACTGCAGCAAGACATCCTTGTTCCTGTACTCGAATCCTCTCACTATGAAGGCCAACATACCATTTGCCTTCTTAACCGCCTGCTGCACCTGCATGCTTACCTTCAGCGATTGGTGCACAAGGACACCCAGGTCTCGCTGCACTTCCCCTTTTCCCAATCTATTGCCTTTCAGATAATAAACTGTCTTCCTGTTTTTGCCACCGAAGTGGATAACCTCGCATTTATCCACATTATACTGCATTTGCCATGCATCTGCCCAATCACCCAACCTGTCCAAATCATACTGGAGTTTCTCTGCATCCTCCTCACAGCAGACACACCCACCCAGCTTTGTGTCGTCTGCAAACTTGGAGATATTACATCTAGTTCCCTCGTCTAGATCATTAATATATATTGTGAATAGCTGGGGTCCTAGGACCAATCCTTGCAGTACCCCACTAGTCACTGCCTGCCACTCGGAAAAAGACCCGTTTATTCCAACTCTTTGCTTCCTGTCTGCCAACCAGTTCTCTATCCAAGACAGTGCCTTACCCCCAATCCCATGTGCTTTAACTTTGCACGCTAATCTCTTACGCGGGACCTTATCGAAAGCCTTCTGAAAGTCCAAATACACCACATCCACTAATTCTCCCTTATCTATTCTACCAGTTACATCCTCAAAAAATTCCAGTAGATTAGTCAAGCATGATTTACCTTTTGTAAATCCATGTTGACTTTGTCCGATCCTGTCACTGTTTTCCAAGTGCTCTGCTATTACATCTTTTATAATGGACTCTAGCATTTTCCCCACTACTGATGTCAGGCTTACCAGTCTACTATTCCCCGTTTTCTCTCTACCACCCTTTTTAAATAGTGGGATTACATTAGCTATCCTCCAATCCATGGGAACTGGTCCAGAGTCTATAGAATTTTGGAAGATGACCAGCAATGCATCTACTATTTCTAGGGCCACTTCCTTAAGTACCCTAGGATGTAGATTATCAGGCCCTGGAGATTTATCGGCCTTCAATCCCGTCAATTTCACACAGATCTGTCCAATAAGGTAAAGTGTTGAAAATATAGATTTCAATGTTTGACAACACATTAACAGAAACTTCACATGAACATTGGCTAAACCACTCAAATGCCTACCCTTATGTGTTGTTAGTTCGTATGCTGGCAGTCGGATGAGGGTGAGTGTGAGGGGAGGCTAGTGAGATGGGGAAGTGATAATGTAGATAGAGAGGGATGGGTGGAGGTGCAAGGTAAGTTGGTGTGAGTAAAGATGTGCAGGAGTAGGGTAGGGAACGCAGAATGATGTGGATGTGATGAGTGAGACAGCAGGATGAGGTTGAGTGTGGCTTGGCAGTAACGTTTCGTGATCTACTGAGATCATTGAAAGGTTTGCGCCACTGCAGCCTGGTGCTCCTGACGACATCCCTGCTTGTGCCATCCTGTGCAATGTGCAACCAGGCTGCGTTGATCTCCTGGGGAGGTCTCTTCCACCCATGGGAAGGGAAGAGAACCTCGCTGCGTGCTGACTCCCTCCATAAGCATATGGAGTCATGGGAGAGCCTGGGTGTTGCCGTGCACCTTTGTGCTGTGCTTGTCAGTGTTTGCAGCACCTCAATGCTGTAGAACACTGACAGCAGAACTGTCAAGATCAATTTGGACATGGCCCCCTTAAGGAAACCGGCTGATGATGCGTCATCAAATGACGTCATCAGACCCGCTTCCTATTAATTGGCGGGGAACCTCGCACGCCGGGCTTAACGAGCCCTATTAACGTAAAATCACTTGGAGAGTGCAGGCTGCAGTAGGCAGTGGGCTGGGCCCGCGACACCGATCTCGGCCACTCCAGACCCACCTCAGTCGGCAAAATCGCGGCCATAAAATTTGGCACGGGACCTTTTAATGGGTCTTTGAAATTTTGGAATGAGGCCGTTCATGCTGGTAGTACATTTATGTGCTTATATTTGTAGCGGGATGTGAACCCACAACCTTCTGACTCAGAGGTGATTGATACCAACTGAGTAAAGCTGAAACAACAAAACAATAACCTGCATTTACATAGTGCACCTTGTCTGAAGAAAACATCAGAGCCTTCTGCAACGTGATAGGTGGGCACTGAGCAAGATTGGAAGAAATTTGAAAGAGATTAGGGTGATACGGAGAGAGAAGAAAGAAAGACTTGCATTTATATATCACCTTTCACCACCAGCCAGACCCTGTAGACTATTCGAATATTAGCCAAGTATAGGAAAGTTCCAAAAACACGTGCAATTGCACCAGCAAGAAGTGACTGCATAATTCCCCACCCCAGTACAGTGGAGTAGATGACAGTAAAAAAATGGACTTGTTCTCTTGCTGATCTAGTTTAGTTAGGATGGTTGCGGGGCAGGATCTCCAGGCACCTAAATCAGGGCCTGCACATTTGAAGTAAAAACCAAACTAGAGTAGTATTCCTGAGAGAGGCTGACCTGAGTGTTGGAGGGACTGAGAAGAGTCTGTCCCTGGAACAGTAAATGAAGACATGGCTGCTTTAAGTAACATAAACGTATATATATGTATATAGTTATTTACATCATTTACTCTAGATAATTCCAAAAATTCATAGCTTATACTGTTTTCATGTTTTTAATACAAAAAATATATAGTTTACAGACTTCCAGAATGGCAGGGCTTGCAAACAGCAAGTCTTAAGATTCTCTGTGAATATCTACTCTTGTCAATCAAAAAATAATCCTGGGCTGAAGTTAGTAGACAAGCAATTCTATGTGTAACAATATTTCTTATTCATTAATATTAATGGGTAATGCACCTCACTTCTTTCATCCCAGCTCCAATACGCAGTGGTGTTCATTAGATTCATAAGGGAGAAATATTTAATTGCATTCTAGAGCCAAAATTAAAGAAGGGGTCAATGTGATTGATAATAATGACAGGAGAAACCAAGATATTTGCAGAGAGAAACAGCCAACAAAGTTCAACCTAATGATTCAATCTCAAACCAAGTACTCCAAATTAAACCTCAGGCTCCCAGGGCTATAGTTGGCCTATCAAGGATCTACAACAATATACGGGCAATTCTATGTGTAATAATATGTCTTATTTATTAATTTTAATAGGTTATTAATGTTTAAAAAAATGTTGCTGAAAATTTCAGCTAAGAGAAAATTTCAAGATGACTGTTCAAAACGTCACAAAAATGTTGCTATTCAAAATTTTGAGACTGACTGCTTTCAGCCATGGCTCAGTGGGTAGCACTCTTGCCTCTGAGTCAGAAGGTTGTGGGTTCAAATCCCACACCTAAAAAATCTAGGCTGACACTCCAGTGCAGTACTGAGGGAGTGTTGCACTGTCTGAGGTGCTGTCTTTCAGATGAGACGTTAAAACGAGGCACTGTCTGCTCTCTCGGATCGACATAAAAGATCCCATGGCACTATTTCGAAGAAAAGCAGGGGAGTTCTACCGGTGTGCCGGCCAATATTTATCCCTCGATCAACATCACTAAAAAAATAGATTATCTGGTCATTATCACATTGCTGTTTGTGGGAGCTGGCAGTTTGCAAATTGGCTGCCATGTTTCCTACAGTACTACAGTGACTATACTTCAAAAATACTTCATTGGCTGTAAAGCTCTTTGGGACCTCCTGAGGTCGTGAAAGGTGTGATGAAATATTCCATTCATCACTCATCAGTATTTCTCTGCCTGTGACTGTGGTTGGTTTCAGTTTCATTTCCATTGTATTGTACTGTGTGTAGGGCTCCGCCCATACCTGGCTCCTATGTAAGCTGGCCCAGCCTGCAGCACATCCAGTACGGCAGACCTCTGGATGGAAGATACATTCTCCTCTGTGTGTTACCTTCTAAGTCAATAAAAGCCAAGTTTTGTTTCGCTAACATCGAGTCTCGGATTTATTGAGGCACATCAAAAGGCGCAATATAAAAGTTTTTCTTTTTCTTTTTCAAAAATATTGAACTCAATTTTCTGCGGCTTAATCCTTCCTCATTGGTACTCACTGACTGAAATGAACTGCTTTTGATTAGTTCACAATTAACCCATCAGATATCTAATTGGTGAGAGAACCATTGTAGTTTATAGCAAACAACAAGGCCATTCGACCCACCATGCCTATGCAGGTTTTTTGCTAGTGCACTCCAAAATTAATTCTATTACCCTAATTTAACAAATACTCATAATTTCAGCCAATCACTATTTTTTTTCCCTATGGACACGTGGCACCTTGGAAAGGCCTGACTTAACAGACACACACTAGATGCAAGACAGTTACATTTATACCAGCAGAGCTCTTCAGTGGCATTGCTTACAGTGAGTCTGAGGTTTTATAAGAACAAGGGTGTTATGCTAAGTAGTATAGCAGGGACCTGACTTACGAGTGTTGGAGGCAGCTCTGGGAACACTAGGAAGAGTGCCCAGAGTTTGGTAGTACTGGGATGGGATCTCAGGGTTTAGCAGTATTTTGATGAAAGCACCAAGATCTGGGAATACAGAGAAGGGGTTCCAATAACACTGAAGAAACATATTCTGTGAACATTGGGGTATATCCTTGGATCACTGGGAAAAGGGTCCTGGAATTTGGGAGCATTGAGTATGGAGGTCTTAAGGTCTGGGGAGAAATGTGGGAAGTTCTGGAATCAGAACATACAGAAAATGCTGTTTACGGGTTTGTGGGGGGGGTGGGTGGGAGAAGTTTGGGGTCCAGCAAGACTGGGGAGGGTGTTTTGAAGTATGGGGGAGAGCAGATTCTGACAGTATTGGGAGGAAGCAGGGTTTAAAGAGTCTTGTGGGAGACAGGGCCAAGAAGAATATGTGCCAAACTGCCCTTTGTGTTCTTCAAACAATCATCCCCCACACTCTCCACTGTGTTCCTGTCTATCAGCCTCCTCTCTGACCTATCCACAGCCCCTTCGCACCCTCAGATATCTCCCCCTCACCCCCATCACCACTTTCCCTATCAGCCATTTCCTCTCAATTCCTATATTTAAAGCATTTAAGGGTAAATTTTCTACTTTGTAAAATTAAATCTGGAAAATCACAGGCTGGATGTGCACAATTTCCTAATATGTGCTCCCAGTCTGTGCCAGGAGTGCAGAAGCAGAAAATGTACCCTTTAGTGTACTATTCATAAGTTTGTCAACTTATACATTTAATAAACATAAATTTAAAAAATGGGAGGTGCAAAGCAACCCAATTTCTCCCCCTTAAGCCTTAGAAGTGGTTGTATTGTAGGTAGACAGAGGCCAAACCAGGTCATTTAAGGACTTGGTTATTCCAGTAACAAATCTAGGTGATTATACTGCAGTTGGAACCAGATTTTGGAACTGTTCCTGTATTAAAAATGCAATATTTTATAAGGGGCAAACAATGTTGCGTTTATACCTAACTTGTAGCATTAGTTTTGATTACTGTGGATAGCATTATTTAATGCATCTCAATTGTGTTGGATAAATTATACCGGCTGCACACATTGCATGCTCCTGTTTACTCCAAAAGTTAGAGCATCAGGCATGGACACACTGCAATGTGTACAAATCCCCCCATGAATGGTGGTGATCTGAATTTGACAAAGCCAAAACATCTGGCATAACGTGGCTGACGTATTATATGTATCTGCCAGTGAATAACCCACTGGTCTGAGCAGTTAAATACAAACCAGCATCACTCTCATCAAGACATTGTGATATTATGACGAGCAAGGGAAACTCAACTGCTGTAGGCATTGCACTAGAGTCAACACTAAGCAAATCCACTACAAAACTGCACGAGTTGCAAATCCACTAAAAAACTACCCCTTGGTCTAAGTTTGGGTTTTAGTCTTGCATTTGCTATTACACCAACATGAACATAACACAAAAATTAAGGACTTGGTTATTCCAGTAACAAATCTAGGTGGTAATACTGCAGTTGGAACCAGATTTTGGAACATAAAAACAAAGCCTCATTACTCTTGGATCCAACTGGCCACATGTACTGGCGCTGGTGGAAAGAGTGCAAGGCATAAGGGGGGCAGGTAATAATTAAACTAACATTTTTAAATTGGGCAGAATATTTTTAACACTTGTTATTAATTTGTAAATCTTTGTGCAGTAATCTAGCATGACCAAAACAATGCCTCTTGTATTAGAACCAGGAAGTTTTACATTACTGAAATCATTAAATAATAGTGAAACATTGGCCCGGATTTTGCGGTCAGCAGCGAACGAACACCGCTCACCATTCATTACGCTTACAACTGTCCACAAACTGTTCGTCCCCTACAGGGGATCTGGAACCTGTGTGAACAGGGCAAGCAACAGCGTGTCTCTGCAACCAATCAGACTGAAGAATCCTTACTAAAGCACACAGAACATGTAAGTGAGAATAACAACAGAAAATGCTGGAAATACTCAGCAGGCCAGGCAGCATCCGTGGAGAGAGAAACAGAGTTAACGTTTCAGGTCTGGGACCCTTCATCAGTTCTGATGAAGGGTCCCAGACCTGAAACATTAACTCTGTTTCTCTCTCCACTGATGCTGCCTGGCCTGCTGAGTATTTCCAGCATTTTCTGTTGTTATTTCAGATTTCCAGCATCCGCAGTATTTTGCTATTACATACTTATGTAAGTGAGAATATTTGATTCAATGTAAAATCATGTACAAAAGGTGAAATAAAGAGAGGAAAAGAAAGACGAGATTAAGAGAGATGAAACAGGAAGAAAAAGTTTTAAAAAAAATAATTTATAATTTACAAAAAATCTCCAACAATAATTAAAACCTGAAGGAAAGAGAATCCACACTTTTAAAAGTAAATTTTCAGCGCCAGAGAGGTTGTTTGGTAGTAATTAAGACTTATCATGCTGTTAAAAATTTACTTACACTTGAATGGACCAGCCCTAACTTTTTCCGGCGTGTTTAGTGTGTATCTAGTGGATAAGTAGCCCAACTTCACGCCCTTCATGTATTTGAATGCCATGTTTCTCGGTGAGATGCCGGTGTAGTGAAACTTGTGGAGGCCCAGGGCAACTTGGACAGAAACTTCCTCATTTCCGTGTTTAACTGCACATGTGCGGATGCTGGAAGTTGCTGTTCGATTTATCCCATAACAACGGTGAGCACTGTTAGCCTCACCCTTATTCCTACAACAAAGTCTAGGTCATTATTTTTCTTCTCAATTTTCAAGAATTCAAAAATATTTTTAAGATCAAACTATTACATTAATTAACTATAAAATGAATTGACTTTAAAATACACTGTACATCTCAATTTTTCATTTTTTAAACAATGCTGGGAGTTACATCATTGCAAAATGGGGTAACACAGACTGTAAAGAAACTCAATTTAAATTAGCTGAAATAGAGACATTAAGCAATGGCGCATAAACAATCTGATTACTATTGAGCATTCCAAGCAAGATGTTATCAGCACCCACTGTTTAAAAAAAATGGGCATAACCCCCAATTTTAACTCGCTTTGAACAGCGAGCGCGGGGCCGATGGGGCGACGTCAGGTTACCCAGCTCGCCAACGTTAGGCCTTGGCCATTTCAATTCCTGGGCCTTATTTAAATAGATCAAGCCTGACCTGCCCGAACTTGATGTCAATGATGTCAGGCCAGCGGGCGATCACGGCAGGAGACCGCTGCCAGGAACCTAAGGAAATGGTCCCCGCCATTATTAGATCATGAGTTTACTGTACTTGCATTTATATGGCATCTTATCACATCATCAAAACATCTCAAGGTGCTCTGCACAATTAAATACTTTTTGACCTGTTGTTATTTAAACAAATTAACAAAAACAGACTGGGAGAAGAAATACCAGTTATTCATAGTCATTGCTCTTGCTTTGGTCTATACTTTAAGAAGTATCAAAGAGGAGACTCTTAAAAAAAAAATTAAAATACCTAGAAGCAATTATGAACAACATATTTCACAGTGTCAAAAGTCATCAATGCACTGGTCCAGTGGGGTGCCATGCAAGTTATATGTAAACTGTAGTCATCATATTCCAATGTCACTTACCATAAGTTCCAATTTAACTTGATTAGTACGATGCCATTCCAGCACCTTTTCAAACAACTTGGGTTGTTCACAGGGATCATTCCTACAGGAGAAGGCTATTGATTAAAACTAGCAAGCAAATGAATTTCACAAATTAAAGCTGTACTGTTCTTAAAAAATATTTCTTTGAGAGTAGAAAGAGATCATTTCAGGTTCTCTCTCATAAGCAACTTATCATAGGTCTGTCAGGGAAATGAAGATAAATGTGCAAACTGCAACTGATTAATGGCATTAGACCCATCCTTAAAAAGCCCACTCTTAAACCTCTTTCCTCCTGAACTACTGCTACAACTCTAACCTCCCCTTCCTCTTCATGGTCTTCAGACACATTATGAGGGGAATTTTAACCACCCCAGGACGGGCAGGTCGGGGGACTTAGATGCTAAAAAATGGGGAACATGCCTACTTCCGGTTTAAACGAGGCGGGTGAGCAACTGCTCTCGAGAGGCAGGTCAGCAATTATATTATCTTAATGAGGCTGCGTGCCTCAGATTTTGGCAGCCATTTGGATTTAACGGCTGCGGGCCAAGTTTCCCAGGGCTCGGGAAACCCAACAACTAAAGGGAGGCGAGAGCTGCCGGATTCAGCAGGTAAGTGCCTTTCCAACACTGCTTGTGGGCCAGGAGGAGCAGAAGTGCTTCCCCTCAGCCCCCCAAGCTAACCTGTTGCGATCTGCCTCCCTCCCCACAATCTCCAGATGCCCTCCCCGCGATTTCTCCCTCCCTCCCTCCTCTCTGGCCCTCGGCTGTGGCCTGGAACATCAAGTTTTCCCACACGACAGCCAGACGGCCTCTCAATCTGGTCAGCTACCGGGCGGAAAACAGAGTACAAAATTTCAAATGAGGTCCTACCGTTAAATTCAGCAGAGTTTCCCAGCTGCTGACAGTCGACTCAGCTCCCGCCCCACAAATATAGGGGCCATTAATGCCACTTAACTCTGTGTCCACCTGTTCGAATGGCTTCTGTCTGGGTTTCGTTTTGCCTACAATATTGCGTGATCTATTCAAGTTTTATCTGCTTTTCTTACATTAGATTTTTTAGCTTTCACATTTTAGGCTCATGGGAGAAAGTAGTCTCCGTATGGCCTCGAGAGTTTCTTCACTAGCTTGGATATCCAGGTAAATTTTGATAATGTGCTCAGAGTTTGCAATTAAATTGGATACTAGATTTACTCCATGTCTTAATAGGATCCGTTGAGTCTTTAAAAGCAACAGAGCGACACTATCAGACCTTATCTAAATGTCAAAATAAATTCAATAAGGTAGTAAATAAACAAGTGAATGATAGTAATATACTTATAATTAAAGTAGATGCTTACTACACTATTTCCTCATATAAGAAAAATAAACAATTCACAATATAATATATAATTATCAAGCTGAATTTCTGATTAACATGATACATTTTTTTTAATTGTTTCACCAACTACAGGAGAGTATGGTTAACTAATTTGCACCAGATGGTCACTTCTCAGAACTTCTCTTCACAGTCTCCTGATCAAACTCAAAGATTGTTGAACAGCCCCAGGCCACTAGGTACCCCCAAAACAGTTACTGTAGCTCAATGGAGTTTGAACAACTGGCTCCTAGATTCAAAGGAGTTGCTAACCAGACACATCGGGGCAGAGAAGGGTGGGGGATATTCTCCTCTTTGGGGCAGAGTTCTGGCGGGGCAATACTTCAACCCACCCCTCCATATCTGCCCAAACTCTGACCCATTCTCCTGTGTTTGGGCTCTTTACGTATGCACAGTGGGCTGCCGGCAGTGTAAAGGCAGAGAATCCTGGCCATTGCAGCAACTAAAGGTCCAGCAAGAGACCTTAAAGGGGCAGCAGCTCCGGCAGATCTGAAATGCTAGAGACTGAGGCCTTCAGCAGGTAAGCCTCTGGGGCTGACTGCAGCGTGAGGAGACCACCACAAGACCCACTCCCTACACTGGGTCTTTACCTCCGCTTCCACAAGGTAGCCTTGGGAAGCAGTAAGTGGATCAAAAAGGAAATTTCACCGGGGAACCAGGCTCCACCATCCCTCTCCACTAATTGCATATTCCGGGCGAGAAGAAGCGGCCCGCAGCAATCCCGGTTGGGGCGGTGATGCACCAGTAGGCTTCACCACCTGCAGTTTCTGACATTCTCTGCCACAATTCCACCATCCCCCTCCCCCATCATGTTTGTAACAGCTCCCTACTCTAGCAAAGATGAGGAACAGAGGGAGGCAGCATGATGAGCCAAATGGGTTCCTTCTTTGCTGTAAATTTCTGATTCTGCATATCTGGACCAGTCATACAGCACATTTGTGTTTGAATAATGTGGCTCGGTTCCTGTCCCTCAAGCAAGTTTGCCCAGAGGCAGCCAAACAATTGTTGCAGCAAAATACTGTAGGAGCTGGAAATCTGAAATAAAAAAGAGAAAATGCTGGAAACACTCAGCAGGTCAGGCAGCATCAGTGATGGGAAACAGAGTTAACGGGCTCGATTTTTATAGAGGAGGCGGGTTGGGGGCGGGCCTGCTGCTTGGCAGCTTTTGGACCCACTCCTGGATGCCGCCGGACCACAGTTCTGATTTTTGCTTCATTGGCCTCGTTACGGCCACCATGTGGATCCCTCCAGGCAATTGCTTGGAGCATGTCAGTTTCTCGCATCTGATGATGTGTTTTTGGAGTAAAATTTTAAAGGGGCCATGTCCCCTTTGCAAAAAATGTAACTGGAATGATTTTGGTGCTGTATTATATAGAAAGGGGAATTGACAGCGGCTGGCATGAACACAAATAATTGAATGAAATTGCTGGTCATATTATTGCAGAAAGACATTTATGATTTTTTTATCTATCAATGTAGTAAGTGACTAAGAAATGAAAAATATGTCAGATGTGTTCCAATCATTGGCTTAGTAAAATTAATTATTTTTTCTCTTAAACGTGCTGGCTGCTGCAGGAATGGCAGCCCCAAAAGCTAAGGCTGCAGCCAGGTTCAATGAGGACTCCCTCCATGCTCTTGTGGAGGGAGTTAGAGGATGTCAGGAGGTCCTCTTCCCTGGAAATGGAAGGAGGAAGCCTCCACAGCAAACCAAGGCAGCTTGGCTGCAAATTGCTGAGGAGGTGAGTTCGAGGTTTGTATGCAGACGCACATGAGTTCAGTGTCGAAAAAGGTTTAATGATCTGCTGAGATCACCTAAAGTGTGGCCTCTGTGTTCTGGGAGATGGAAGTTCAAGAGTGAGGACTCAGGGCGAATGCCATGTAGAATGTTGGTGGTGACACTGAGTGCTTTAGTAGATAGATGATGCCTGGGGTTTTGAGAATGCTGGACTTATATTCATCTCCATGTGCCAGCCACCTGTGGTTGAAGCGTAAGCTTACACGAATCTGGCACAATATGGCCAGCAATGTGGTCGCCTGCTGCTGGATTGGCCACATCCGACCCCGCAAAGCATCGCTCCCCATCCTCTTCCTCTTGCTCCGAGGAGGCTGTGTGCTAAGCTACTTGTTCATGCGGCAGCACTAAGCCGCGCTGCTGTGCGATGTTGTGCAGGGCACAGCAGACAGCAACGACTCGGGACACCCCGGCTGGTGCATACTACAAGGCTCCTCCAGATCTGGCTAGGCATTGGAAGTGCATTTTGAGCAAGCCGATGGTTTGCTCGATGATGCTTCTGGTGGATATGTGGCTCAAATTGTACCGCTCCTCAACATCATTTGATGGCCTTCTCATCGGTGTCATAAGCCACTTTTTCAAGGGATAGCCCTCGTCGCCAAGAAGCCATTCGGAAAGTTGGTTTGGCGGACAGAAGAGCTGAGGCACAGTAGACTGGTGTAGGATGAAGGAGTCATGGTAACTGCCAGGGTACTTTGCGCAAACATGCATGATGATCTTCCTGTGGTTACTCACCAGCTGGACGTTCAGGGAGTGGAATCCCTTGCGGTTGACAAATACAGCTGGGTTGTGATGGGGTGCCCTAATGGCTACATGTGTGCAGTCAATGACCCCCTGCACCATTAGCAAGCCTGCCATATTGGCAAAGCCAACCACACGCACCGTCACATTTGGGCCATCCATGGAGAAGTGGATATAATTGTGGGCCTTTGCAAAGAGGGCATCGGTGACCTGCGTGATGCAGGTGTGTGTGGCCAACTGGAAGATGCCGCTTATGTCTGCAGCTGATCCCTGGAAGGAGCCCAAAGCAAAGAAGTTGAGTGCAGTGGTGACTTTGATAGCAACTGGTAAGGAGTGTCCACCCGCTCCTCTGGGCTCCAGGTGTTGGTGCAGCATTGCGCAGATGTCAGTGTCTACGTCTCTTGAAAGTCTCAGCCTCCTTTGGCACTGCTGCTCAGTCATGCTGAGGAAGCTGATCCTCTGCCTGTAAACCTTGTGTTGGGTGTATGTCCTGCAGCGAGGTGCAGTCTTGCGCTGAGGCCCTCTGACCCTGTGCATCATCAGGTGGGTGAGGAGGAGGTTGGCGCTCCTGGTGCTGGTGCTGCTTTTGTGGCTGGTTGTGGTGCTGCCGCGGCTGCTCTTCCTCCGAATCTGACAACCAGGATGAGAGGATATAAATGTTTCCCTTCCCGTAGCTATAGATTTCACTTGAGGCAAGTAGCTTGCAAGCGCACACTAGAAGTGGCCTGAAATTATTCCTATCAGGTCACACTGCAGATGGCTGTCAGCTTGAACAGTCAAGGCCAGTAGATTTGCAAAATCTTATCCCAAACCTCCATCAACAAAGTTGTTGCATTTGAATGTCAGCCATGTTACAGGAGCGCTTTTAAAGTGCTGCACCAATTACAGGTACAGGTAGACTATCCTTTATCCGAAAACCTCGGGACCAGCCGAGTTTCGGATAAAGGAGAATTTCGGATTTCGGAAGGTGGGTCGGCGGGGGTCCGCGGGGGGGTCGGCGGGGGGTCGTGCGCACGACTTACGCTGACGCTCAGCGTAAGTCAGTCGGGGTCGGCGGGGGTCGGGGCCGGCGGGGTCCGCGGGGGGGTCGGCGGTTGTCGGGGCTGGCGGGGTCGGCGGTTGTCGGGGCTGGCGGGGTCCGCGGGGGGGTCGGCGGGGGGGATCGGCGGTTGTCGGCGCTGGCGGGGTCGGCGGTTGTCGGGGCCGGCGGGGGGGGTCGGCGGTTGTCGGGACCGGCGGGGTCCGCGGGGGGGTCGGCGGTTGTCGGGGCCGGCGGGGTCGGCGGGGGGTCGTGCGCACGACTTACCCTTTATCCGAACTTCCAAAACCGGAACCCTCTAAAAACCGAAGGTTTTTTCATTCGTACGCACGACTTACGCTGAACGAAAAAACCTTCGGTTTTTAGAGGGTTTCGGTTTTCGGAAGTCCGGATAAAGGGTAGTCTACCTGTACTACAAATCATGTCCTCCAGCAACTCGTCTCCTTGCAGCTGGCCTGTTTTTGACAAGATGGGAAACAGGAGCCAGAGGCACGAAAATGGGAAACCACTATCAAAATAGGATTAGCAAGGCAGTTAACAGGCTCTTAACTGCCTTATCTACCTGTCCTACTGGTTCCAGTTGGGTCAGTTTGGGAGCGGCTAAACAGACACTCACAAAAATCAGGTGGGGGTGGGATGGAGGCGGTTTGGGTGTCTGAAGCCATTTCTTCCAATTTTTGCTACAGACCTGCCTCCAAACCCGCCTCCTCAGGGCTATTAAAATCAAGCCCAATGTTTCAGGTTGGTGACCTTTCACCAGTACTGATGAAAGGTCATTGAGAACATGACTACTGACTGAAAATGGAGTCAGTAATCAGACTGAATGCTACAAAAGGAAATGACCAAAGCTAATTAAGCCATGAAGGTTTATAGAAACAATACATTCCTTACCAAGGACAGTAGACAAGCCATCGAGATGACAAAACAACTCAATGAAGGGGGCATAAGATGTTCTGCCTTGTCTGGACCTATGTGCGACTCTTTGTTAGCAAAGACCCGAGAAGCTAGGGAATAAATGATCGATCTGGCATGTCTAGGTGCCAGTGCATTATTGATTTGCAGGTGATCAAGGTGAGGTGATTGACACCAGAAGGGCTGAACTCTTTTTATATGTGTTAGTTAGACTGTTCAATAGAACTGAGCAGATTTCTTTGTAACTTAAAGATATACAGGATAGTGTTTTTGTCTTTAAAGTTCAGTCCTCAGGCCTTAGTTCTTAGTATTTTTTTAATTCATTCATGGGATGTGGGCGTCACTGGCAAGGCCAGCATTTATTGCCCATTCCTAAGCTTTTATAGATATGTGAAGAGAAAAAGATTGGTGAAGTCAAGCGTGGGTCCCTTACAGTCAGAATCAGGGGAATTTATAATGGGGAACAAAGAAATGGCAGACCAATTAAATACATTTTTTGGTTCTGTCTTCAGAAAGGAGGACACAAATAACCTCCCAGAGATGTCGGGGAACATAGGGTCTGAAGAAAGGGAGGAACTGAAAGAAATCAGTATTTGTAGGGAAATGGTGTTAGGGAAATTGATGCGATTGAAGGCGGATAAATCCCCAGGGCCTGATAATCTACATCCTAGGCTACTTAAGGAAGTGGCCCTAGAAATAGTAGATGCATTGCTGATCATGTTCCAACATTCGATGGAATCTGGAACAGTACCCATGGATTAGAGGGTAGCTAATGTTACCCCACTATTCAAAAAAGGTGGTAGAGAGAAAATGGGGAATTACAGACCGGTAAGCCTGACATTGGTAGTGGGGAAAATACTAGAGTCCATTATAAAAGATGTAATAGCAGAGCACTTGGAATACAGTGACAGGATCGGACAAAGTCAACATGGATTTACAAAAGGTAAATCGTGCTTGACTAATCTACTGGAATTTTTTGAGGATGTAACTGGTAAAACAGAAAAGGGAGAACCAGTGGATGTGGTGTATTTGGACTTTCAGAAGGCTTTTGATAAGGTCCCGCATAAGAGATTAGCGTGTAAAGTTAAGGCACATGGGATTGGGGGCAAGGTATTGACTTGGATAGAGAACTGGTTGGCAGACAGAAAGCAAAGAGTTGGAATAAACGGCTCTTTTTCCGAGTGGCAGGCAGTGACTAGTGGGGTGACTAGTGGACCCCAGCTATTCACAATATATATTAATGATCTAGACAAGGGAACTAGATGTAATATCTCCAAATTTGCAGACGACACAAAGCTGGGTGGGCGTGTGTGCTGTGAGGAGGATGCCGAGAAACTCCAGGATGATTTGGACAGGTTGGGTGATTGGGTAAAAGCATGGCAGATGCAATATAACGTGGATAAATGTGAGGTTATCCACTTTGGTGGCAAAAACATGAAGGCAGATTATTATCTGAATGGCAATAGATTGGGAGAAGGAGAAGTGCAACGAGACCTGGGTGTCCTTGTGCACCAGTCGCTGAATGTAAGCATGCAGGTGCAGCAGGCGGTTAAGAAGGCAAATGGTATGTTGGCCTTCGTAGCGAGAGGGTTTGAGTACAGGAACAAGGATGTCTTGCTGCAGTTGTACAGGGCCTTGGTGAGACCACACCTTGAGTATAGTGTGCAGTTTTGGTCGCCTTATCTGAGGAAGGATGTTCTTGCCATGGAGGGAGTTCAGCGAAGATTCACCAGGCTGATACCTGGGATGGCAGGAATGACGTATGAGGAGAGATTGGGATGATTGGGCTTGTACTCGCTGGAGTTTAGAAGAATGAGAGGGGATCTCATTGAAATTTATAAAATTCTAACAGGACTAGACAGACTAGATGCAGGAAGGATGTTCCTGATGGTGGGGGAGTCCAGAACCAGGGGTCACAGTCTAAGGATAAAGGGGTAAGCCGTTTAGGATTGAGATGAGGAGGAATTTCTTCACCCACAGAGTGGTGAGCCTGTGGAATTCTCTGCCACACAGGGCAGTTGAAGCCAATTAATTAAATATATTCAAGAAGCAGTTGGATATATTTCTTAAGGCTAAAGGGATCCAGGGGTATGAGGAGAAAGCAGGGACCGGGTACTGAAGTTGGATGATCAGCCATGATCGCAATGGCGGAGCAGGCTCGAAGGGCCGAATAGCCTACTCCTGCTCCTATCTTCTATGTTTCTATGTTAATTTAATTGCCCTTAAGAAGGTGGTGATGAGCCGCCTTCTTGAACTGCTGCAGTCAGTGTGGTGAAGGTACTCTCACGGTGCTGTTTGGGAGGGTATTCCAGGATTTTGACCCAGTGACGATGAAGCAACGGCAATATATTTCCAAGTCAGGATGGTGTGTGACTGGGAGGGGAACTTGCAGATGATGGTGTTCCTGTGCGCCTGCTGCCCTTGTCCTTCTAGGCAGTAAAGATCGTGGGTTTGGGAGGTGCTGATGAAGAAGCCCTGCCGAGTTGCTGCAGTGAATCTTGTAGATGGTACACACTGCAGCCACGGTACGCTGGTGGTGGAGGGAGTGAATGTTTAAGGTGGTCGATGGGGTGCCAATCAAGCGGGCTGCCTTGTCGTGGATGGTGTCAAGTTTTTTGACTGTTGTTGGAGCTGCACTCATCCAGGCAAGTGAAGAGTATTCCATCACACTCCTTACTTGTGCCTTGTAGATGGTGGAAAGGCTTTGGGGAGTCAGTAGGTGAGTCACTCACTGCAAAATACCCAGCCTCTGACCTGCTCTTGTAGCCACGGAATTTATTTGGCTGGTCGAGATAAATATCTGGTCAATGGTGACCCCCAGGATATTGATGGTGGGGGATTCGACGATGGTAATGTCGTTGAATGTCCAGAGGCGGTGGTTAGACTCTCTCTTGTTGGACATAGTCATTGCCTGGCACTTGTGTGGTGTGAATGTTACTTGGCACTTATCAACCCAAGTCTGAATGTCATCCAGGTCTTGCTGCATGTGGGCACGGACTGCTTCATTATGAGGAGTTGTGAATGCAATTGAACACTGTGCTATCATCAGCGAACATCCGCACTTCTGACCTTATGATGGAGGGTCATTGATGAAGCAGCTTAAGATGGTTGGGCCTAGGACACTGCCCTGAGGAACTCCTGCAATGATGTCCTGGCGCTGAGATGATTTAGTTCTGGTTCTTTTAGTAGGTGTAGGAATTCTTTGGCTAATACATGTAAAAGGTATTGTTGTAAAATTGGAAAATGCATCTCAGACAGAGAGAGAAAAAGATTAAAAAGTTGTGATTGTATGGCCATATAGGTTTGACATGTTGATGTGCACATTTCCCTGAGATCAAGGACCATGAGTATTAAGCCAGCTCATCCAGATACAGGTACCAGCATGGAAGGTGAATCTACCCAAGAACAAAGGATCCAGAAGGAACACATACCACCTCAACAGATAGAGCTTCATCACCCTGAGGGCTCAGAAGGCTAACACCATCCTCCCAGAGGAAGACAAGCCAACCAGTTCATCCACGCCAGCTCAATAGGACAAAGTCATACAAGTTCTGGAAACATTGCTAACCATAAGCATATAAACTTTAATCTATTCAGTAGAGTGGCTATCTAACACTGTTAACTTGTCAGCTCTCTAAGGAGTCTAATTCTAAATGAACCTCATTAATTTATATTAATCTCAAACACTGGTCTCAACTGTAATTTTATAATCAGCAAGCAATTAATGCTGAATTACAGTGACATAACTGAACTGCCCTGTAACCTGTTATTTATTTTGACAATTAACTCTAATTATTTGTATACTCAATGCTTAAGTGCTTCTAACTATCATTCTACGGTTAATAAACAAATGTTAGTTCATGTGTTAGTTGTCTGATTTCTTTAATAATTGGCAAGAAAGGGATAATTCATTTGTTCACTCAGTAGATTATGCAGATCCTGACGGGAGGTTATTCGAGTAAATGTTAATATAATCTGAACTGGTCGATGAAAAACAGTTCAGTGAGCCAAATTTAGGAGTCATTGGGGTGAAAATTCATCTGCGCCAACAGAATTGCCGGTGTCACTGGCAACTCGAGTTAACAACCGCAGAAATTGCCCACAGCGCTAACATTGGAAAATTGGCTCTGGAGGTTGGCGATGTGGAGCGCAGCGCTAAGTTACCGTGCAACACCCTCCTGGTGGCGATAATGGAGGCCTCTGGCCCAAAGTTCCCGTACGCAGTCGGCGTTGCTGCGTCTTACAGCCTCTGGGAGCAAGGTTGTGGAGTTCGCAAGGCATTGTGGGCAATTAAAGGGGCTATGAATTATAGGGGCAATACATTCAAAACTAATAAATAATTAAAATCAAGTGAAAAAATGCATTTTCAGCCCTTACCGCCTTTCAAAATAAACATAAACATTAAAAATAATTCCCAAATGGCAGTTTTCTAAAGCTGAATTGTCTTCCACGCCTAAAAAAAAGGTAAAAGTGCTTCAGCACTAACACAGATGGCTCAGCAAGCCAGGGAAGGGGCACCCGTGGTCTCATACGCAGCAGTCCAGCTTTGTGCAAGATGTCAACACTGTAAGAGAGGTCCTCAACCCACAGGGGCCAGGAGCCCGCCAGAAAGAAGGATGTGGGACCACATCACCAAGGCCGTCACTGCCAGCAGTGTCGCCCCCACCATTTGGCTCCAGTGCCCAAAGAAGCTACATGAACTCAGACCACTGGTCAAGGTCAGTGAATGCATCTTCAAAAGCCGTCTCCTACCAAATGCATCGACACTGTATCAATCAAAAGGCACGTCTCCCATTCCTAGCCTCACCTCACCCCCTTAGAGGAGACGACTGAGGCCATGCTTGGCAAGGGCATGGCTGAGCCCTTGGCCAGTGGCAGGGCTGCAAGGGTACAAGATGTTGGTATCATCATACGTTATCCTCCTTATCGCATGTGTGATGAAATGTGCCATTCATCACTCATCTGTATTCTCTGTGTGATTGTGCCTGTGACTGTGGTTTAGTTTCAGTTTCATTTCCCTTACCTCAGTTCCGTTTCCTCACCTTGTATTGTATTGTGTGTAGGGCTCCGCCCATACCTGGCCCCTATGTAAGCAGGCTCAGCGTGCCTCACATCCAGTACTGCAGACCTCTGGATGGAAGACACCTCTCCACTGTGTGTTACCTTCTAAGTTAATAAAAGCCTTGCTTTGTTCCGCTAACATTGAGTCTCGGATTTATTGAGGCACATCAATTTTATTAACTTACTTTTCAACACAATGGATCAACTCTTGAAACCCGAACGTTTGGATTTGGACCAGCATGCTTCGGACGCATTGGCACGCTTCGGACACTGGTTTATGTGTATGGAATTCTTCCTGGACAATTCCGCAGCCGTCACAGGCGCTACGGACGCTGAAAGTATGAAACTCGGAATCCTGCGGAATTGGGTAAGCCACAGGGTTTACCCCCTCATCCAAGACGCCGACACGTACCCGGTCGCCTGTGACATCTTAAAGGCGCATTACCAGCAGCCTACAAATGAGGTGTATGCTAGGCATCTGCTCGCTACTCGTGCACAGCGACCTGGGGAATCGCTGGATGAGTTCCTAGTCACCCTGAAAACGCTTGGCAAAGACTGCAAGTGCCAAGATGTAAAAGCCACAGTGTACACTGACGAGCTTGTTCGCGATGCCTTCATCACAGGCCTCAGCTCTACTTACATCCGGCAGAGACTGCTGGAAAAAACGGGATTGGACCTGAAACAGGCTGTGGACACAGCGCGATCCCTGGATGTGGCCCAGAGAAACTCGGACGCCTACTCTTCAGCCCGCGCCGCCCACGCCGCCACGTGTGCACCAAGGGCGCCGCCATCTTGGAAGGCATCTTCCCCGCCCGGCAGCCCGACACCGTCGGGGTCCCGCTCTCCCCCCAGAAGCCAAACGACAGCCGCGACGCGTCGGGGACCCAACTGCTACTTCTGCAGGCAGTCGAAGCACACCAGAAACCTGTGCCCGGCGAAAGGCACCACCTGCTTTAAGTGTGGTAAGAAGGGGCACTTCGGGAAGGTGTGCAGAGGGAACCCCGCTGGAAAACCCGCCACCGCCGCGTGTGCGCCGTGGGAGCGGCCATCTTGGACGCCATCTTGCCCGACCTCGTGGGGTCCGCCATCTTGTGAGCAGACAGTGTGGATGCCATCTTGTCTCGATCAGGGCCCTACAGTGGCATCGGTCACAGTGGACCAGACCAGGCCGCACCCGCTATCCAAATCAATGGTTGACATCGAGGTAAACGGGTGCGGGGTTAAATGTTTAATTGACAGTGGAAGCACGGAGAGTTTTATCCACCCTGAACTAGCACAACAGCTCTCCCTAAAGGTGGTCCCTACTCGGGGTACCATCTCTATGGCTGATAAAACCCAGACATCGACCATTATGGGTTACTGCACGGTACAATTGTCCGTTAACGGAACTGTATACGATAATTTTAAAGTACTAATCATGAAGAATCTATGTGCGAGCGTGATCTTGGGCCTGGATTTCCAGTGCCACCACCAAAGCATCACGCTCAATTACGGTGGTTTCCAGCCGCCCCTCACAGTGTGCGGTCTGGCTACCCTGAAGGTAAAGCCGCCTTCGCTATTCGCGAACCTTACCCCTAACTGCCGGCCAATAGCGACCAAAAGGAGGAGGTACAGCTGGGAGGACAGGTGGTTTATCGCGACCGAGGTAGACAGGCTCCTGAAGGAGCGCATTATTGAACGCAGCAACAGCCCGTGGCGCGCCCAAGTGGTGGTGGTAAGGGGTAGCGAGAAGAAACGGATGGTGATCGACTATAGCCAAACGATCAACAGGTACACCCAACTAGACGCCTACCCGCTACCCCGCATATCAGAAATGGTGAACCAAATCGCCCAATACCGGGTGTTCTCCACCATCGACCTCAAGTCAGCGTACCACCAGCTCCCTATCAGACCAGAGGACCGCCCGTACACCACCTTCGAGGCGAACGGACGCCTCTACCAATTCCTCAGAGTCCCCTTTGGGGTGACGAATGGGGTCTCGGTCTTCCAGAGGGAGATGGACCGCATGGTCGATGACCACCACTTGCAGGCAACCTTCCCCTACCTCGACAACGTCACCATCTGCGGTCACAACCAGCAGGATCACGACTCGAACCTCGAGAGGTTCCTGAAAACCGCACAAAAACTCAACCTCACTTACAACGAGGACAAGTGCGTTTACAACACCACGCGCCTCTGCATACTAGGCAGTGTGGTGGAGAATGGGGAAATCGGACCAGACCCCGACCGATTGAGCCCCCTACGGGAGCTGCCCCTGCCCAACACTCCCAAAGCCCTGAAAAGGTGCCTGGGGTTATTTTCTTATTATTCCCAATGGGTTCCCAACTACTCCGACAAAGCCCGCCCCCTCTTGAAAGCATCCTCTTTTCCGCTCTCTGCTGAGGCCCACGCCGCCTTCAAAAGCATTAAGCGGGATATTGAGCGGGCCACACTACAGGCAGTGGACGAGAACACTCCCTTTCAAGTGGAAAGTGATGCGTCTGACTTTGCCTTGGCGGCCACCCTCAACCAGGCGGGGCGGCCCGTAGCATTCTTCTCGAGGACCCTCCAAGGGCCCGATATCAGACACTCCTCCGTGGAAAAGGAGGCCCAAGCCATCGTGGAGGCAGTGCGCCACTGGCGCCACTACCTAGCCGGCAAACGCTTCACCCTACTTACCGACCAGCGGTCGGTAGCGTTTATGTTCAATAATAAACAGAGGGGGAAGATTAAAAATGATAAGATTCTTAGGTGGCGGATCGAGCTCTCCACCTTCGATTATGACATCATTTACCGGCCAGGGGCCCTTAACGAATCCCCCGACGCCCTCTCACAAGGGATGTGTGCCAGCGCCACCGGGGATCGGCTACAGACCCTCCACAACGACCTCTGCCACCCAGGGGTCACGCGGCTGTTCCACTTCATAAAGTCCCGTAACTTACCCTACTCGATTGAGGAAGTTCGGTCTCTGACCAGGAACTGCCGCACTTGCGCTGAGTGCAAGCCTCGGTTCTACCGCCCAGATAGAGCCCACTTAATCAAAGCTACACGGCCCTTTGAGCGGCTCAGCTTAGACTTCAAGGGCCCCCTCCCGTCCGTCGACCGCAATGTTTACTTCCTGAACATTGTGGACGAATACTCCCGTTTCCCATTCGCCTTCCCCTGCCCAGACATGACCAGCGCCACGGTCATTAAATGCCTCAACAGCCTGTTCTGCCTGTTCGGTATGCCGAGCTACATCCATACGGATAGGGGGGTGTCCTTCATGAGTGTAGAGCTACGCCAGTACATGCTGTCCAGGGGGATCACCACGAGCCGTACCACCAGCTACAACCCCCGGGGTAACGGTCAAGTGGAGCGAGAGAACGGGACAGTATGGAAAGCAGTCACTCTAGCTCTAAGGACCAAGGGCCTCCCTATCTCCCGCTGGCAGGAAGTCCTCTCAGATGTGCTCCATTCGATACGGTCACTATTGTGTACTGCCACTAATGCCACGCCTCATGAACGAATGTTTGTCTTTCCCCGGAAATCCACCTCAGGCGTATCCATGCCGTCATGGCTCTCCACCCCAGGTCCGGTATTCGTGCAAAGGCATGTGAGGGGCCACAAGACGGACCCTCTCGTGGAGTCAGTGCACCTACTCCACGCCAACCCCCAATACGCGTATGTCCGGCACGCCGACGGAAGGGAGGACACGATGTCCATAAAAGACGTCGCCCCAGCCGGTAACGACAACAACCACGACAACAGCAGCAACAACGATCACAGCAACTCTTACCCACCCACTACTCTTTCATCACCCCCGGAAGAACATCGACCAACGGTACCCCCACCAACTACCCCTTCAACAACCCTGGCGGCGCCCCCGGCAGAGACCCAGGAGGCCACCGGGGACACCCAGCCGACACCCGCGGCACCACAACAGCCACGTCAGTCACAGAGGGCTATCAAACCCCCGAACAGACTAAATCTATAGAAGGGGTGAATGTGATGAAATATGCCATTCATCACTCATCTGTATTCTCTGTGTGATTGTGCCTGTGACTGTGGTTTAGTTTCAGTTTCATTTCCCTTACCTCAGTTCCGTTTCCTCACCTTGTATTGTATTGTGTGTAGGGCTCCGCCCATACCTGGCCCCTATGTAAGCAGGCTCAGCGTGCCTCACATCCAGTACTGCAGACCTCTGGATGGAAGACACCTCTCCACTGTGTGTTACCTTCTAAGTTAATAAAAGCCTTGTTTTGTTCCGCTAACATTGAGTCTCGGATTTATTGAGGCACATCAGCATGCACCTCTTGCTTTCCCACCCTCCCCTCACCATAACTGCACCCTTGTGCCTTCCTCATTTTGCACACCCAAGCAATGCAGGCTGCCCAGCCAGTAGTTAACCAAGGAGAGGGAGAGGAGAGTGAAGAAGAAGAACGTCACTTGATTTGACACTCCAAGCCACCAGCTCCTCAAGGTCGGCCAGCAAGGCCATTTGCAGTGTCCCCACTAAAAGTCAGCAGCCTTCCACCAGCCATGCTGCAACCACTGGGGTAGCACTGCATGACATCAGTAGGATAGGCAAAGGCACACACAAGAAAGTCTCGAAGAGAATGCATAAGGGTGATGAGTTGATTTCTTGATGTCATATTGAATGGATAGATGTATAAAGTTTGATTGGAAAGTTTGCTTTGTGGTGGCTTTTATTTCAGCATCGTGGCCAAGAGGATGCTGTGATGGTCAGTAACAGAGGGAAGGTAAGGTGTAGGACAAATGTTGAAAGGGGAATTGGGGTTGTGGTCACTGGTACCGCAGGCGGATGATTCCATCCTGGATATCTTGGCCACAAAGGGGCTATCTGGGATGCATCCTTCCATCTGCTTCCTCCTCTTCTGCTTCCTCCTCTTTGGCTGCCTCCTCTTCGGTGTCTTCCTTTTCCCTCTGTGAGCGGATACTGTAAATCTGAAATGACAGCATAAAGAGTCATAGAGAGCTCAGGCAACATCTCGACCTGAGATGTGAACTCTGTTTCTCTCTCCACGGATGTTGCCTGACTTGTTGAGTACTTGCAGCATTTTCTGTCTTCTCGGAGGTCTTCCTTTACCATCCAAGGCCTTGCAAGCATCCAGCAGCACTCCCTACACACTTAAAAAACTTTTAACTACTGTTGTAGCAAACTACTACTTCAATAAAATCCAAAAAAAACAGTCCAATTCAGCGCTACGGTCGAAGTTCGGATTTGTGACATTAAGTCGACGTTGCACGCCGGCTGATGTCACCACACCACTAATTATTTCTCCAGGGTGCTGCCAGTTACTGGCAGTGCAAAGGGAGGGACGAAAATGGCGGCCTCCATTTTCTGCTGGGAAATGCCACCAGCTGCTGAAAGAGCGGCGGCCAGCATTTTGGCACTACAGAGTGGCGCTGAGGAGATGAGTTTCTAGTCCATTAACTCCTAGGCATAGGCTGGGTGGTAAGCCCCAGAAAGTTCCTTGACAAGGCAAAGGGGTTAAGGAGTTGTTTTGTGCCCTTGCTGAATATTGGCCCAGAAATTAGGTTCGGGGGCTTGCCGCGCATGCAAGCCCCCAATGTGCACTTACCCGTCGCGCCTGCCGTTCTGCTCCCGGGACGCTTGCAATTCCTGTTTTCAGTTGATTACTCCTGGGCAGCGTCTGATGTCACGCCACCCAGGAGTACAGCCAGCGCGAAGCCTCGAGTGCGGAGTCTAAGTTAGACACGCCCCTTGAGGTCTCCTTAACATAGGCCACGCCCCCAATTTTTAACACAAGCTGCAAAGCAATTTTACATGCAGAGCACCATTTTAAATAAATTTTTTGTATTTTTATTAATCTTTAGGTAACTTTTATAAAGTTTTAAATACTTTTACATTATTTTGAAGAATGTAAAGTAGTTTTAAACAGAATTAAAGCGTAGTTATTTTGATGAGCCGGCTGGGATCACGTGGGCACTGGGCAACCAATGGGAGGTTGCAAAAGTTCATTCATGAGTTTGATAGTAAGAACTGTCAAACTCATGAAAACTCAGGGCGCCCAAAACAGCACTTAAACTACAAATAAAAGTTAAAAAAACATCCCACTAAATAAATGAACTATGAATAACTGTAAAAAAAACTATTTTAAACAATTAATCAAATTTTTAAAAAAAATTTTGTTAACAAATCGGGTCTAAAAATACACTTACCTTACTGTAAATTCTTTAAAAATAATAAACCTGTGGGAAAAAAATTCTAAATTGTATTAATAGACCACTTACCTGTAAAACTAAGTACTTACGTCTGTTTTTTTCAAGCGTAAAAACCGGAGGCCTTTACGCACGGGCAACTCTTTACAAAAAAATGAATTTCAGCGCACACGCGCTGCCTGATACGTCGCACGCGTTCCGCCTCTTAACCCCTTGGTTTAGAGGACAGGAAATGCTGGTTTTCAGCGCATGCACTGTGCATCCTGAAAACCGGCACTTCCATCCGGCCCACGCATGAGTACCCCGTCCGTACTCACGCGTTGGGACCGGAATTACTGGCTCATTATTGTCAGGATATTAATCCCAGTGTTTTTACAATGGGGACTCAGTTTAATATTTCAGTCAAAAGACAGCAGTTCTGACAATACAGTACTAGGTTAGTACTGCAGCAACATGTCAACCTAGATTATGTGCTACATAATATACCTAATAAATAAAATAAAAATTCTCAGAACATTTCAGTGTTTTATACAGTTTAAACCATTAAATAAAATTTCTGAGCAAATGAAGTTATGTTGGAATTACTATTTTTTGTGTTATTGAGAGGACTACTATTTGTGACAGGGTCTCAAGGGTACATTTGAGGTACTTTAAAATCTTGAGCTCAGACATTGCTGGAATCAGTCAGTTAGACCGAGACTTAAGGAGAATGATTACCTATTCAATTAAAAACGCAACAGTAAGAAAAAGCTCCTTGGTACTGCATTATAGCAACAAGAGCTTCATCAAAAACTATAAATCCACCATGGGAAGTAAGAGGGAGAAAAACTATCATGTAAATAACTAACAAATTGAAAGAAGATTTTCTGGAGGAAGGAGGATACACAGAAGAATAAACAGTTAAATTAAATTCTTGTAACTACTGCAAATCCACCATGGAAGGTAAAGTAAGAAATTATAATGTAAATAACTGAAGTTAAGAGTTTTAGGATGTAAAAACAATGTTACTTTATTTTAAGCAAATCTTGTAAAGTAGTAGTAAATAGCATTACAAATACAACTGAGGCCCTGTGTAATAAAATGACCTCATGTCTGTCACGTGATATATCGCTTCAGTAAATCTGATTGATTACAGCGATCAGTAAACCACTTTGGCTCCAGCAGGATGAAGGTAAGTACCAGTAACCTGGACCGCCTGTGAGCAATGCCACAGGAGATCTACTTGTACGTTCTCTAACAGAAAGGCTTCTTTTAAAAAAAGTACCGATTTAAATTTTGTTAACATTCGGAAATTTCTACTCAAAAAACAGTTGTTAACCAGAACAATTCTTACAGCTGTTTCCAATGGCAGAATATAATCTCACCCCACAATAGTAGTTGCTTGTACATTTTTAGGCTTTACTTAGATATTTTTCTTGTGCTTTGTGCCAACAAACATTCCCATATACAAACCCGCACTTTACAAGATCATCAAAGTTTATATTCTCAATGTCTATTAATGTAACATTCAAGGGGTTAAACAAAAACCCTGGTTCCTATGTTTAGCTTATTGGTCATGAGACAAGGGTTCTTTTAATCGCAGAGAAAATATTTTGTCAGACTATGGTGTACGTTTTAAACAATGAAACAGCTTTATTAAATATTACAGATAAGTAGCAGCAAGTCTTTACACAAGCCTCCATCCAGTCTGACCTCATTATCTCTCTCACCATTGACAGATCGCTTCTGTCATCTCTACTTCACCTGCCATCTCTTCCATCAGCATGGATGCCCTTTATACTCTCTCACCTTGATCCTCAGAATCCTTCTACGATCAGCCCCAACACCAGCAGCACCAGGCACACCAGCAGCACCAACAACAACCACACCATCATCTCCGCAGTCATCTGATGCTGCACATGATAGAGGGCATCAGCACCCGACCACATTGCTGCCCAGAAGGCCAGGGATGGCCTCACCGTGGCCAGATTTACTTCACTTGATGCTGTACACCCAGGCTGCCACATGATGCGCCAGGTTGGCACCACCCTGCCCCAACACCATAAGCCATCCCTACAATGCCCAAGCCATTCCTTTCACACTCATCACCATTGCGGGGGGTACCGCTATGTCTCACCGTTCACTGCAACTCACTAAGCCACTTCCAAAGGTGCACACAAATCTGTCCAAGAACGCAAAGTGTTGAAAATAAAGGTTTCAATGTTTGACACCACATTAACAGAAACTTTACATGAGCATTGCATGAAACACCCTTACCGCCTACCCTTGTGTGTTGTTAGTTGGTATGATTGCATTAGGATGAGGGTGAGTGTGAGGGGTGGCTAGTGAGATGGGGATGTGATAATGTAGATAGAGAGAGAGGGATGAGTGGAGGTGCAAGTTAGGTTGGTGTGAGTAAGGATGTGCAGGAGTAGGGTAGGGAAGGCAGAGTGATGGGCATGTGATGAGAGTCACAGCAGTATGAGGTTGAGTATGGCTTTGTACTAACGTTTCGTGATCTACTGAGATCATTGAAACGTTAGCGGCACTGAACCCAGGTCCTCCAGACCACATCCTTGCTTGTGCCCTCCTCTGCAATGTGCAACCAGGTTGTATTGATCTCCTGGGGAGGTCTTTTCCGCCCATGGGAAGGGAAGAGGACCTCCCTGCGTGCTGCGACTCCCTCCAAAAGCATATGGAGGGAGTCATGGGAGAGCCTGGGTGCAGCCCTGCACCACTGTGCAGTGCTCGTCAGTGTTTGCAGCACCTCACTGCTGTAGAACACTGACATCACAAATGTCAAAATAAAGTGGGCCATGGTCCCTTTAAGGAAACCGGCTGATGACGTGTCATCAAATGACGTTACCAGACCCGCTTCCTCTAATTGGCCGGCAAACACGCTGGGCGGACTTAAGCCCAACCTAGGGAAATTCATTTCAGAGGCTGGGATGGAGACAGCAGTGGGGTCGGGACCCGCCACCAACGTCGCCCGCCATGGTCAGCAAAATCGTGGCCCATGTCTTTGTAATTAAAAAGTATTAACACATTAAGGCCATCTAGACTCCTTGCACATGTAGATGCATCAACTTTAGAATTCTAATTCTAATCACACATACAGAATGTGGATTATATCGGATTGAACAATGGGCCTGAAGTAAGACAGATTTAAAGTGACCAGCCACCTTTCATAATAGATATAAAAATAAATTGACTTTCATATAATTCAAAAAGTAATGAAAATCCCCATTTATCACAGTTCCCATTCTAGAATAGATGATCTTATCAGATTAATAGTTTGCCCTTCTAGAATAGAGAGCGACTACCTACCTCCGGTGCAGTCTTCATCTTTCTTTTAAAGTAGCATCCCTCCAAACATCACTGGAGGGAACCACGTCATCTTCCTGAGGAAAAAGTCACGTGGAACAACCTTTTCTTTAAGAGCTTTATGATGGCATGGCACGGAGGTATCAGAAGAGATTTCCAGATGACCTCTTTCACACTACATATAACGCAACTTACTGAACTTCGGCTTCAGTTCATAATTTGCTAGATGAGACTGGATGAAGTAAAAAACGCCTGTAAAGACTGTAGGAAATATAGAATGAGAGCATTGTGGGAACAAGATGAAGATTTCTACTGAAGGTAGGTAATCTCCCTTTCTTCTTCAGTGCACTCCTCCACACACCATTGGAAACTAGCCAAGTAGGCTAGTATAAGGAGAGAGACTCTTCCAGGCAGAACAGAAGTGCCACCGCAAGGATGGATCATCCACATAAGTCAGCGCTTCCGGTTAAATCTAAGCAACAATATCTGATTAAAGCATGTAGATTGCTCCCAGTGATTATGTAACAAATACCATTAATGTCATTTTGTTTCAGAGAAGCCTAAGATGTTGCTGTGGATCCCACTGACCATGCCTTTACCAGTCCCAGTGAATTCTTGCTGCCAGGTGGAGGATACATTCCAAGAAAGAATGGGCAAGAACCAATCTGGTGACAGGCCACTTCAATGTTTTAGGGCTGTATGAACTAGAAACCTGGCCTGCCTTTGAGAGGTTTTGAAAGATCAACATAAACCATTAGGGCCCAATGAGCATGTACGAAGTCCATGTGCCTCTCATCTTCCAAGGTGTTGGAATGACTATCTTCTAGTTGAGACAGGATACCAGCTTGGTCAAGAACCTCAGATGGGTTCAAGGTGCACAATCTGAATGCCTGCTGAAATCGAAGTGAAGTCTACCAGATGAGATGTATGCTGATGGCTTTGCAAAAAGGATATCGCTGTCACAAGGTTAGCTGAGGATAAAAAGGTTGAAGAGGAATATCTTGGGTTACATGATGATCCTGGAACCACCATTTTAAATTCTGGGCTAAAGCCCTGTCCACCATGACCAGTTGAGAGAGACAAAAGAAACCTGTGACAAAACTCCTGATTGAGCAGCTTCAACTGGAACAATCTAATTAGAAGTCCTGCACAAAGATAGCTGCTGCCATCAGACTGAGCGCACATAGGTGCATGTCTATACAAGTCAGGAAATTCTCTGAGAGAAATCACTGAGTTCCAATGGGAGGCAAATAAAACTGGGGAAAGGCGACTTTTGCAAGGCCAATCTGAAAAAGAGCACGGATGAATATTATCTGCCAAGAAGCCCCAGATGAAAGCTGAGTTAGTGAAATATTGCAAGTACCTGCTGACTACTGTCCTCATGGACTCTCAGCACAAAGCTCTTTTGAGCCAATTGTCGAGGTATAGGTAGAAATACAGACAATTTAGAAACGTGCCGTGATGACATTTCTTAAATATGCGCAGTGCTGAGGTATGGCTAAAGTGGAGCACTCTGCATAGGTAGCTGCAACTCTTAAGGCGGTAAATCTGAATGCATAAAGCATTCATAACAAGATAGATGAATTACATAGAAACATAGAAGATAGGAGCAGGAGTAGGCCATTCGGCCCCTCGAGCCTGCTCCGCCATTTAAGGAGATCATGGCTGATCATCCAAATTCAGTACCCTGTCCCTGCTTTCTCCCCATATCCCTTGATCCCTTTAGCCTTAAGAAATATATCTAACTCCTTCTTGAATATATTTAATGAATTGGCCTCAACTGCCTTTTGTGGTAGAGAATTCCACAGGTTCACCACTCTCTGGGTGAAGAAATTCCTCATCTCAGTCCTAAATGGCTTACCCCTTATCCTTAGACTGTAACCCCTGGTTCTGGACTCCCCCACTATCGGGAACAGCCTTCCTGCATCTAGTCTGTCTAGTCCTGTTAGAATTTTATAAGTTTCAAAGAAATCCCCACTCATTCTTCTAAACTCCAGTGAATATAAGCACTATCGACTCAATCTCTCCTCATACGTCATTCCTGCCATCCCAGGTATCAGTCTGGTGAATCTTCGCTGCACTCCCTCCACGGCAAGAACATCCTTCCTCAGATAAGGCGACAAAAACTGCACACTATACTCAAGGTGTGGTCTCACCAAGGCCCTGTACAACTGCAGCAAGACATCCTTGTTCCTGTACTCAAACCCTCTCGCTACGAAGGCCAACATATCATTTGCCTTCTTAACCGCCTGCTGCACCTGCATGCTTACCTTCAGCGACAAGTGCACAAGAACATCCAGGTCTCATTGCACTTCCCCTTCTCCCAACCTACTGCCGTTCAGATAATAATCTGCCTTCCTGTTTTTGCCACCAAAGTGGATAACCTCGTATTTATCCACATTATACTGCATCTGCCATGCATCTGCCCAATCACCCAACCTGTCCAAATCATACTGGAGTTTCTCGGCATCCTCCTCACAGCACACACGCACACCCAGCTTTGTGTCGTCTGCAAACTTGGAGATATTACATCTAGTTCCCTCATCTAGATCATTAATATATATTGTGAATAGCTGGGGTCCTAGCACCGATCCCTGCGGTACCCCACTAGTCACTGCCTGCCACTTGCAAAAAGACCCGTTTATTCCAACTCTTTGCTTCCTGTCTGCCAACCAGTTCTCTATCCAAGTCAGTACCTTACCCCCAATCCCATGTGCTTTAACTTTACACGCTAATCTCTTGTGCGGGACCTTATCAAAAGCCTTCTGAAAGTCCAAATACACCACATCCACTGGTTCTCCCTTAGCTATTCTACCAGTTACATCCTCAAAAAATTCCAGTAGATTAGTCAAGCACGATTTACCTTTTGTAAATCCATGTTGACTTTGCCCGATCCTGTCACTGTTTTCCAAGTGCTCTGCTATTGGCCCAGAAATTCGGGTCCCCACGGGTGAGTACGCACTGGGTACTCACGCGTAGGCCCAACAAAAGTGCCGGTTTCGTGCATGCGCGAGAAACCGGAACTTCCGTTCCCTTAAAGGAAGGGGTTCACAGGTCGAACGCATGCGCCGGAGAGGCAGCGCGTGTGCCTGGAACTTACGTTTTTTTTGCAGGTTTCTCCGGGACGGTAAGTCTCCAGGAGTTACACTTTTAAAAAGCAGTTGCAAGGCCTGCTTTTAACAAGGTAAGTGTTGAATTAAGTAAAATTAAAACATTTATTCCACAGGTTTATTATTTTTAAATACTTTAAGGAAAGGTAAGTTTATTTTTAGCCCCGTTAGAAACTGTAATTAATTTTTTCTAAAAATTTAAATTATTGTTTAAAATAGTTATTTTATGTAATTTATAGCTATTTTAAAAATGTGATTTTTCTTTAAATTTATTTGAAGTTTTAGTTATGTTTTGGGGCTGATTTGTATTTATAGTTTTGACAGCTCTTCCTGTCAAATTTATGAATGGGTATTCCCTGCTACCATTGGCTCTCCATGGCCCACGTGATCCCAGGGGACGTATCGAACTAACTACGCCACTGGGATACGCAAGCACTGCGCGCCGGCAGCTGGAGGAGGCCCAGGATCGGAATCCCACGCGGGCCCACAGCAAAACGGCCGGCGCGTTAGGTAAGTGCAGGTCAGAGGCTTTCACCCGCAGGAAGCCTCCGACCCGAATTTCTGGGCCATTACATCTTTTATAATGGACTCTAGCATTTTCCCCACTATTGATGTCAGGCTTACCGGTCTATAATTCCCCGTTTTCTCTCTACCACCTTTTTTGAATAGTGGGGTTATATTAGCTACTCTCCAATCCATGGGAACTGTTCCAGAGTCTATAGAATTTTGGAAGATGACCAGCAATGCATCTACTATTTCTAGGGCCACTTCCTTAAGTACCCTAGGATGTAGATTATCAGGCCCTGGGGATTTATCGGCGGGGAATTATAGACCGGTAAGCCTGACATCGGTAGTGGGGAAAATGCTAGAGTCTATTATAAAAGATGTAATAGCAGAGCACTTGGAAAGCAGTGACAGGATCGGACAAAGTCAACATGGATTTACAAAAGGTAAATCATGCTTGGCTAATCTACTGGAATTTTTTGAGGATGTAACTGGTAAAATAGATAAGGGAGAACCAGTGGATGTGGTGTATTTGGACTTTCAGAAGGCTTTCGATAAGGTCCCACATAAGAGATTAGTGTGCAAAATAAAGGCACATGGGATTGGGGGCAAGGTATTGACTTGGATAGAGAACTGGTTGGCAGACAGAAAGCAAAGAGTTGGAATAAACGGGTTGTTTTCCGAGTGGCAGGCAGTGACTAGTGGGGTACCACAAGGATCGGTCCTAGGACCCCAGCTGTTCACAATATATATTATTGATCTGGACGAGGGAATTGGATGTAATATCTCCAAATTTGCAGATGACACAAAGCTGGGTGGGAGGGTAAGCTGTGAGGAGGGTGTCGTGAAACTCCAGTACGATTTGGACAGGTTGGGTGATTGGGCAGAAACATGGCAAATGCACTATAATGTGGATAAATGTGAGGTTATCCACTTTGGTGGCAAAAACAGGAAGGCAGATTATTATTTGAATGGCAATAGATTGGGAGAAGGGGAAGTGCAAAGAGACCTGGGTGTTATTGTGCACCAGTCGCTGAAGGTAAGCATGCAGGTGCAGCAGGCGGTTAAGAAGGCAAATGGATTATTGGCCTTCATAGCAAGAGGGTTCGAGTACAGGAACAAGGATGTCTTGCTACAGTTGTACAGGGCCTTGGTGAGACCGCACCTTGAGTATTGTGTGCAGTTTTGGTCACCTTACCTGAGGAAGGACGTTCTTGCCATGGAGGGAGTCCTGCGATGATTCACCAGGCTGATACCTGGATGGCAGGAATGGCGTATGAGGAGAGATTGTGTCGATTGGGCTTATACTCACTGGAGTTTAGAAGATTGAGAGGGGATCTCATCGAAACCTATAAAATTCTGTCAGGTCTGGACAGACTAGATGCAGGAAGGATGTTTCGGATGGCCGGGGAGTCCAGAACCAGGGGTCATAGTCTAAGGATAAGAGGTAAGCCATTTAGGACTGAAATGAGGAGGAATTTCTTCACCCAGAGAGTGGTGAACCTGTGGAATTCTCTGCCACAGAGGGCGGTGGAAGCCAGTTCATTAAATATATTCAAGAAAGAGTTGGGTATATTTCTTGAGGCTAAAGGGATCAAGGGATATGGGGAGAAGGCAGAGACAGGGTACTGAATTTGGATGATCAGCCATGATCTCATTGAATGGCGGAGCAGGCTCGAAGGGCCAAATGGCCTACTCCTGCTCCTATCTTCTATGTTTCTATGTTTCAATCCCGTCAATTTCCCTAACACCATTTCCCTACACATACTGATTTCATTCAGTTCCTCCCTCTCATTAGACCCTATGTTCCCCAACATCTCTGGGAGGTTATTTGTGTCCTCCTTTGTGAAGGCAGAACCAAAGTATGTACTTAATTGGTCTGCCATTTCTTTGTTCCCCAATATAAATTCCCCTGATTCTGACTGCAAGGGACCTACGGTTGACTTCACCAATCTTTTTTTCTTCACATATCTATGGAAGCTTTTACAGTAACTTTTTATGTTCCCTGAAAGCTTACTCTCATACTCTATTTTCCCCCTCTTAATTAATCCCTTTGTCCTCCTTTGCTGAATCCTAAACTGCTCCCAATCCTCAAGTTTGCTGCTTTTTCTGGCCAATTTATATGTCCTTTCCTTGGATCTTATGCTATCCCTAATTTCCCTTGTTAGCCACGGTTGAGTCACCTTTTTTGTTTTATTTTTATGCCAAACTGGGATGAACAAATTCTGTAGCTCATTCATTCGGTCTTTGAATGTTTGTCATTGCCTATCCACCGTCAACCCTTTGAGTGCCATTCCCCAATCAATCCTACCCAACTCGCTCCTCATACCTTCGTAGTTTCCTTTATTTAAATTCAGGACCCTAGTCTCTGAGTCAACTACTTCACTCTCCATCTTAATGAAGAATTCTATCATATTATGATCGCTCCTCCCCAAGGGGCCTCGCACAACAAGGTTGCTAATTAATCCTTTCTCATTACATAATACCCAGTCTAAGATGGCCTGATCTCTATTTGGTTCCTCGACATATTGGTCCAGAAAACCATCCCGTATACACTCCATGAATTCCTCCTCCACAGTATTGTTACTAATTTGGTTAGCCCAATCTATATGTAGATTAAAGTCACCCATGATAACTGCTGTGCCCTTATTGCACGCATCTCTAATTTCCCATTTCATGCCATCCCCAACCTCAGCATTACTGTTTGGGGGTCTGTATACAACTTCCACTAACGTTTTCTGCCCCTTTGTATTTTTCAGCTCTACCCATACAGATTCCACATCATCAGAGCCAATATCCTTCCTTACTATTGTGTTAATCTCCTCTTTAACTAGCAATGCTACCCCACCTCCTTTTCCTTTTCGTCTGTCTTTCCTGAATATTGAATACCCCTGGATGTTGAATTCCCAGTCTTGGTCACCCTGGAGCCATGTCTCCGAAACCCTATTATGTCATATCCATTTACATCTATTTGCGCAGCTAATTCATCCACCTTATTACGAATGCTCCTCGCATTAAGGCACAAAGCCTGCAGGCTTGTTTTTTTTTTAACATTCTTAGACCTTTTAGAATTATTATTTACTGTGGCCATGTTTGATTTAAACCCTTGATTTCTCTGACTGCCACTTTTGCTTTTCTCCTTCCCGTCTTTTGCTTCTATCCTTGCTTCCCTTTCCTCTGTCTCCCTGCACAGGTTCCCATCCCCCTGCCATTTTAGTTTAAACCCTCCCCAACAGCACTAGCAAACACTCCCCCTAGGACATCAGTCCCAGTCCTGTCCAGGTGCAAACCGTCCGGTTTGTACTGGTCCCACCTCCCCCAGAACCGGTTCCAATGTCCCAGGAATTTGAATCCCTCCCCCTTGCACCATTCCTCTAGCCACGTATTCATCTGAAATATCCTTCTATTTCTACTCTGGCTAGCACTGGTAGCAATCCTGAGATTACTACATTTGATGTCCTATTTTTTAATTTACCTCCTAACTCCCTATATTCAGCTTTTAAGACCTCATCCCGGTTTTCACCTATATCGTTGGTACCTATATGCACCACGACAACTGGCTGTTCACCCTCCCCCTCCAGAATGCCCTGCAGCCGCTCTGAGACATCCTTGACCCTTGCACCAGGGAGGCAACATACCATCCTGGAGTCTCGTTTGCGGCCGCAGAAATGCCTATCTATTTCCCTTACAATAGAATCCCCTATCACTATAGCTCTCCCACTCTTTTTCCTCCCGTCCTGTGCAGCAGAACCACCCACGGTGCCAGGAAGTTGCCTTCCCCCGATAAGCCATCTCCCTCAACAATATCCAAATTGGTATATCTGTTTGGGCGGGGGGATCGCCACAGGGGACACCTGCACTACCTGCCTGCGCCTACTACTCTGCCTGGTGGTCACCCATTCCCTTCCTGCCTGTGCAGCCTTTACCTGCAGTGACGTAATAAACTCACTACGCACTTCGTTTGAGTATAAAGTAAGGCTTTAATCAACTTGTTTCAGAACATGGAGGTCCAGTTGTACTTCACTAGTTCCTGTCTTACAAAATGTCCCTGGGAAAGCTGGGCCCACGCCCGAGTATTTATACTCCTTGGACGGCACCACCAGCTGGCCGTCCAGTGTTATTTCATGAGTAGTTTCTTTATGATGATGAGATTTATAACATGCGGTGTGACCAACTGATTAAACGTGATATCCACGATGCCCTCAGCATCGCAAATGCTCCAGTATGTATCCATTCACAGCTCCGGTGCCACAATGCGGTCTGCCAGTAGCTGCAGCTGGATACACTTCCCGCACACATGGTCGTCAGGGACACAGGAAGTGTCCCTGATTTCCCACATAGCACAGGAGGAGCATGCCACGGGGCTGAGCTGTCCTGCCATGACTTACCCTTTAATTAATTTTAATTAATTTAAATCAAATCAGTACCTCTAATTACACTACAATTAAATGATATACTCAAGGGCCCTTGGTTACTAGCACTCCCCGATACACAACAGGGACCTCAGAAACTATAACCACAAAAATTAAGACCTTCTAAATTTTATAAACTATTAATCTTAACTGTCAAACTATAGATTAGTATAAATACTCACCTGGCCGTACTCACCCAATCAGCTGCTTCCTCTTGCCAATTAATGGCACAAAGAGATAAATAGGTTTGATCTAGCAGCCATTACTGAGACGTGGTTGCCTAGTCACCAACTTTGGGAACTAAATATTCTAGGGTAGTTGACTTTTAGAAATGGTAGACAGAATGGAAAAGGAGGTGGTAAAGGTAGACAAAATGGAAATGGAGGTGGAGTAGCCCTGATAATAAAGGATGAGATAAAGGCAGTAGTGAAAAGGGTCTTAGCCTAGAAAATCAGGATGGAGCTAAGAAATAACAGAGGGCAGACAGCACTGGTGGGAGTAGTTTATAGGCCCCCTAACAGCAATCATAGTGTTGGACAGAGCATAAATCAGGAATTTAGAGGCGCATAAGGGTAATGCAATAATGCTGCGGATTTTAATCTTCATATAGACTGGGCAAACCAAATTGGCAAAAGTAGCTTGGAGGACGAGTTCAGGGAATGCATTCGAGACAGTTTTCGAGAACAATATGTCGAGAAGCCAACTAGGGAAGAGGCTAATTTAGACCTAGTATTGTGTAATGAGACAGGGTTAATTAGTAATCTTATAGTAAAGGATCCTCTGGGGAAGAGTGATCATAATATTATAGAATTTCAGATTGAGTTTGAAAGTGATGTGGTTAAGTCCGAAATTAGGGTCTTAAATTTAAACAAAGCCAATTACGGAGGTATGAGGGGCGAGTTGGCTGAAGTAAATTGAGAAATTAGATTTAAAAATATGACAATAGATAAGCAATGGCAAACATTTAAAAAATAATGCATAGTTCTCAACAAATATATATTCCCTTGAGGACTAAAAACTCCACTGGAAAAGTGGAACAACCATGGCTAACTGGAGACGTTAAGGATAGTCTTAGATAAAAAGAAGAGGCTTGCAATGTTGCCAAAAAGAGTTATAAGCCTGAGGATTGGGATGGTTTTAAAAATCAGCAAAGGATGACTAAGAAATTGATAAAGAAGGAGAAAAGAGGGCACGAGTAAAGTAGCAAAAAATAGAAAAAAACGATTATAAGAGCTTTCACAAGTATGTAAAAAGGATGAGATTAACAAAAGTAAATGTGGGTCCCTTAGAGGCAGAGACAGGAGAAATTATAAGGGGGTTAAGGAAATGTCAGAAACGCTAAACAAACATTTTGGCCAGAATTTTGCCAGCGCTCAGAGGGCAGGTTCGGAGGCGGGTCCGCTGTCAAAATCGAAAAGATTGATAGCAGATCAGGATTCCGCTGTCAACCTGCCTCCATGTCATTTTCCCAAGTGTCAGGTCTGTCTGCGCTTTACAGACCCGACACCAAGCGGTGCGTGAGTCAATTCAGATACTTAAGAGCTTGTTAAAAGGTACTTAAACACCATTTTACCATGTACTTACCATTTTACCAGCTTTTTCACGAGGTTCCCGGCACTCGGGGATCACGTCAAGTAAGTAGGTCGGGCTGTCAATGACTCTCCATTCCTCTGAATAGTTGACAGCTACAAAAGTGGTATAAAAGCTATGATTTCACAGCTGTTCACTTTCCAATCTGAGAAGCTGGAGCCTTCAGGATTTGGAACACACTTTTGAGCTTTATGCAGTTTGGAAGTGTTTGGAGTAAACTCTCTATCCACTGTCACCTTCTTGGAACAATCTATCTCACCATTGACAAATTGCTTCTGTCATCTCAACTTCAGCTGCCATATATAACATCAGAATGGGCACGATTTATGCACTCTCACCTTGGTCCTCAAAATCTGATGATGATCGGCCACAGCAGCAGAACCAGGCACACCAGAAGCAGCAACATGAGTGCCAACCTTCTCTTGAACCACCTGATGTTGCACAGGGCAGAGGGCATCAGTGCAGGGCTGCACCGTGCTGGAGGCGATACCCCCAAAACAGGGTATACAGGCAGAAAATGAGCTTCCTAAACATGATGGAGCAGCAGTGCCAAAGGAGGCTCAGGCTATCGCGCCAGGTCGTCGTCAACATTTGCACATTGTTGGAGAAAGACCTGCAGCCCAGAGGAAGTGGTGGACACCCCTTACCAGTGGCTGTCAAAGTTACCAGCACCCTCAACCTCTTCCCCTCAGGCTCCTTCCAGGCATCTGCAGTAGGCATTTCTGGCATCTCGCAGTCGGGCCGCCCACACATGCATCACGCAGGTCACTGATGCCCTCTTTAACAAGTCTGCCAATTATATCCACTTTGCAAGAGATGAAAGCAGTGTCAATGAGCAGGCGCTCGGCTTTGGCGCGTTGGCTGACTTTCCGCGGGTGCAGGGCATCATCGACTACACACATGTGGCCATCAGGGCACCCCATCAGAACCAAGTAGTATTTGTCAACCGCAAGGGGTTCCACTCCCTCAAAGTGCAGCTGGTCTGCAACCATTGGAAGATTATCATCTATGTATACGCCAAGTTCCCTGCAGCTGCCATGACTCTTTCGTCCTTCGTCAGTCCACCGTCCCTCAGCTCTTCGCACCGCCAAACAGTCTTTCCGGCTGGCTGCTTGGAGATGAGAGCTATCCCCTGAAGACGTGGCTCATGGCACCTTTGAGGAGGCCAACAAACGAGGCTGAGGGACGTTATAATCAAAGCCCCATCTCCACGAAAAGTGTCATCGAGCAGACATTAGGCTTGCTCAAAATGTGCTTCAGATGCCTCGACAGATCTGGAGGAGTCCTTCAGTATGCCCCAGCCAGGGTCTCCAGAATCATCATGGTCTGCTGCGCCCTGCACAACATAGCCCGGCAGCAAAGATTAGGGCTGGATGAGGAAGACGACGCAGAGTGCACATCCTCTGAGGAGGAGGAGGAGGAGCAGCATGAGTTTCAAAACGAGGATGAGGAAGACCTGCAGGATTCGGAGGTGCCATTGCGACCAGTACGTGACTACATTGCTGCCCGTTACACCAGGGGTGCTCAATTCAATGGCACATTTACCTAAATTTAAAAGCTCAGACATGTTGCTGCCACAGGCGTACGCAAGTTGGCATCACCCCACACCAACACCACAGAGCAGTCCAACAATGACCATTCCATTCTTTTGACTCTCACCACCATTGGTGGAGGTTGTATGAGCCCTGACCGTTCACTATGCCACTTACATTTGAGCACACACATTTGGCAAGGACTGCAAAGTGTGACAAATAAATGATTTATTACAACTAATTCACAGAATTTAAACATCACAATTATATAGAAAAGCAGACCCGTGTGACTACCCTTGTGACTATTTGTGTGGGATCTTTCTTTTCCGAGTGCTTCCACGTGGTGCTATCCCTGTGGCTTAAGCAGAGGTAGACGCAGCCTCCTTGCCTCCCTACTGCGCCTGCTTAAACACCTTTGGCGGTCATCCTCTGGGTTTTGGAGCCTGTGAGGGCCCCGCCAAAGTCTGCTCCTTTGCGACTATGTAGGGGCAGACTTGGCCATTACTGCCCAAGGAGGCATCTGGGGCTCTGAGTGAGGGGTTGGTAAGGGGGTGGAAGTCTGAGCGCTTGCAGAGGAGCCCCCATTTCCATGTCCCCTCCCACCATCATCCCTCTCATGGGCCACCCGCACGTCCCTGCTAGCACGTACCTGGAGAGCACCTTGCTGCACTTCAGTGGGGCCATGAGGGCCCACGTCTTTACTGACACCCCTCCTAGAAAGGATGTCTATGAGCCTTTGGTTTCTCTCCTCCATAGATGCCCAACTACTTTGAAATAAAACCATGTTCTCATGAGACTGGCGCATTATGTCCTCCATGCAGGTGGCCCTCCTATCTATGGAGGAAATTACAGTTGCCAGTGACTGCACCATGGTGCTGCTCATGTTGGAGATGGACTCCTCCATTCTCTGCACACTCGCAGTCACCGCGGTCGAGAAACCTGTCAGAGCCTCCTGCACTTGTTCCTGCAGCTCCAGGATCGTCCACTTCCTGGATGGCCCCCGAGGCACAGCGTCTGCATGCAGCTGAGCAGAGCTGGGAGACTCCTGCGCCCTCTGATAAGGAGCCTCCACTGCTATCCCTGTGTCTCCACCATCTGCTCTTGCTCACCTGTGATGTGTAATACACCAGGTGACAACACTACTGTATCTCGGGATGGATCCACTGAGGTGTGCATCTCTGCACTGGCTTGCCTTGTATGAGGTGACGCTGCGCCCTCAGAGGCAAGAGGCTCCTCTGAGGAGTCTTCTTGCTCTTCCTCCTGGACAGTGGGGGAGGGGGGCTCTTGATGGACCTGTGGGAGAGTAATGATATTAGTTAGATATATGAGACGTCAACTGCAGAAACATACCATTATCTACATGATGAGCATTCATTTTCTGTTGACATCAGACCCCACGAGTGACTGATGAAAGCCATGCAAGTGTATGGAAAATAATTCTGTCACCAGGTTCTTCTAATGAGCCCCTCTCTCCATCCCCCTCTTCCGGCTAGTCAACCACTCCAGTGATATCCAGTGCTGCCTCCTCTGCAGTGGTCAGAAAGGCCATGGCTTGAGGGCCTCCTCCCGTTCTCTCCCTCTCCCACTTATTGTGGGCTCTCTTTGCCTGCAAGGAGGGAAAGAGAAGGTTGAGTGAGAGTGATGGAATGAGTGTAAGGAATGGAATGGGATAGAACTTTAGAGGGAGACTATGATACAATGGGGTGCCAATACCAAGTACCATCCTTTTGTGTTGTTAGTTGATGTCTTTGCAATACGATGAGGCTGAGTGTGAGGGGTGCATAGTAAGATGGGAACCTGATAATGTAGATAGAGAGGGGTAGATGAAGGTCCAAGGGGTGTTGGGGTGAGTAACGTTGTGCAGGAGTAGGGATGGCAATGCAGAGTGGTGGGGATGTCATGACAGGCACCGCAGCATCAAGGTAGGTGTGACTTTATGCTCACTTTTCCTGATCTTAGAAGATCATTAAACCTCTTGCAGCACTGCACCCAGGTCCGAACCACCACTGACATGCCTGTCACCTCCTGCGCAATCTGCAGCCACGATGCCTTCGTCACCTGGGGAAGCCTCTTCCTACCGTCAGCAGGTAAGAGAACCCCCCTACATGCTCTCACTCCCTCCATAAGATGATGGAGCGACACATTACTGAACCGAGGCGCAGCTCTTTGGCACTGGGAGCACATTGTGCTGGACACTCCCAGCACTGAATTCTATGAAATTACAACTGACAGCAAATGTGGCCATGGCCCCTTTAAATATACCGGCAAGAATCGTGCCATACGCTGATGTCACCAGACGCGCACCTTTTAATTGGGCCGGGAAACACGCAGGGCGGGCTTAACAAGGCACATTCCGGGAAGATCTTTTTTTTCAGCGGGATCAACACAGCAGCGGAGTCGAACCCCGCCACCGCCCTCTCCCGCCATGAAGCTGCCAAGGTAGGCGAAATCGTGGCCTATATGTCTGTCTCCACAGGGCAAAAAATTCATTATAGTCAAGAAATGGGCGGTGTCAGTAGAAAAGTTGGAGAATTAGTGCCAGGCGCTAATGCTTTACACTGCACGCAAAATTTGTGCTCACTGCTTAAATAAATGATTGGATTCCTAATTCAAGTCATGATTGCCACAGGCTTTTTTCAGTATTAAAGGGGAGGTTCTTGATGCTGCAGCACCTCACTCTCAGCACAGCTGGCTGTGCAGCTGCCTCAGCAAGCAGGAGCAGGAGCAGGAGCAGAAGCACTGAACCAGCTGTACTCATGGCAGATCCATATCCCAGGGAGAGAGCCCACAGATTCTGCGATCCAGCATTGGAGACATCGGTTTCGCTGCGGAGAGAAGGAGGGCGGTGCTCTACCGGAAAGTGGCAGAAGGCCCTGGCCACAAGTCTTCCGCACCATGTGGAGGGTGGTAGCGCAGCACGTATCGGACAGCACTGTAGTCCCCAGGATCCACACTCAGTGCAGGAAGAAATTTAACAACCTCACTCGGGTGGTCAGGGTGAGTGAATGCTTCAACAAGTGCTACATACCACCATCTGAGCCACAATCTTCACACACTGCCCAAAGTACCACATCCCCAGCACTCATCCACCAACAAGCTCTACCTACCAATATTCACACCCACATCTCACACATTGCACACGATGAGAGCTATTCAATTATGGCAGACACATCATCCAAACACATTGCTCCACACTCACTCATACACGTTCCTTTCTCTTGCAGGTCAAGGTGGCTCACAACAGGAGGGAGCAGGAGCACCGAGGCGAGGGACAAGTCGACACCCAACCACTGTCTGCGCTGGAGAATCGAGTGCTGCAGATTATTGGGCACCAGGCGGTGGGCACCGTGGCCACCCTTGGGGACAACAATGGTATGTTCATCCCTACTCCTTCTCACATTCCACTTCCCTCTCACCCCACAAGGGTTTTGCACTTTCCGGCTAATCATGCTGTAGGCCTTCATTTCTCCCTTCCTGCCCCCCTCCCCTCACCTTAACCTGACTCTTGTGCCTTTATGCTTTCAGATAATGAGCAAGCACATGAGCTGCCTGTCCCTGAGGGCACCATAGAGAGCAAGGCAAGCGAAGAGGAGGAGGAAGAACACACCGCGTTACTGCATCTCTCTCCCGTGAACACCAGCTCAGATACTGGTACTACGTGTTCTTTAGAAGCTAGTATAGTAGCGGGATCTGCACAGGGTGATGCACCGGGGACAAGCGGGCTGCAGCAAGGCCAGGGGGAAGGGTAGCTTGGGGGCCAGCTTCCCAGAGGGCGAGTTCGCATGCAAGTTCTACTGCACAGGACTCAGATGAGGACCTCGATGGGGAGGCCTTTAGAAGAAGGGTGATGGGCATGCACGTGAAGATAATAGGTGCAATGGCAAGGGTGCCCGCGAGCCTCTCGACAATGGTAAGGAGCGTGGAGGAGTCCGTCTTCAACATTGCACAAAGCTCTATGCTCACCATGGAGCCCATCATTTCCAGTCTGCAAAGGATGGTAGACTCTAAGAGGGACCGTGGCGACCCAGACCTGATGCCATGTGTACTGGGCGATCTGCCAGCTTCCATTGCAGCACAGGTAGAAGCGACACAACGTCTTAGTGCTGTAATGCAGTCTATGCTTGGTGGCATCCAATCTCAGACTCCTCTCATGCAGTCTCAGCTTGATGCCACGCAAGCTCTGACTGCTGCCATCGTGGCTGGGTCTACCACCATTGACCGGGACTTTCACTGTGTCGCAGCAGGCTAGCAATCTGTGCTCCAACAGATTGCTAGGGATGCTAAGGTGTTGCCCCAGGGGAGTGGCAGTGGGTCAGTGGAGCAGGAACCTGCTGTCCTCTCTCAGGATGACAGCATTCCTGCTCCCACCACTGGCACTCTGCCATTGTTCTTGTCACTGCCTGTCATCCAGCCAGCCCAAACTGCTGCCGCCCATGCTGAGGTGGTGCAATCTACAGCCGGGCCTTCCAGGTCCAGAGCTGGTCGAGGGTGTCCTGCAAGGCCATCTGAAGTCTCCCGCATGGACGCTCAGCAGCCTAACACCCGCCATGCTGCAGCCACTGGGCCAACACTTCGTAGGAGCACTAGAGTAAGCAAAGGCACAGTAATGAGAGGCACTAAGGGATTGCACAAGGATGAATAGTTAATATTTTTGTTGTAAATATGTGTTCCTGATTTTTGATATATTTATGAATTCAGTTTGGATTCTTTTGTGGTGTGTCTCATTTCAGCTTTGCGCTGTGATATGGCCTGCGACAGGGATGGAATGATGGGGATGTGGTGAGCAACGGGGATCTAGGGTTTAATTTACTGGAACCGCAGTCTGATGAGGTGATCACGGACCGTCCTTCCAGAAGGCCGATTGAGTGGCTGCCTCCTCCCTCGCTCCTGTTCCTCCTCTTCCTGGTCGTCCTCCTCATCTTCCTCTTCCACCTCGTCCTCCTCCTCCGCCTCTCCCTCTTCCTCCTCCTGAGGTGGTCCTGCAATCCCTGGTGGCAAGCGCTTGGCCCTCAAGGTAGCCAAATTGTGGAGCATGCAGCAGATCACCATAAAATGCGACAGCCTCTCAGCCGAGTACTGGGGGGCTCCTCCCAAGCAGTCAACCGTTGCTTGAGCACCCCGATGGTCTGCTCGATGATGTTCTTGGTGGCAGCATGGCTCTCATTATACGAGTGCTGGGCAGGAGTGCTGGGGTTGCGGAGGGGAGTCATGAGCCAGGTGGAGAGCGGATAGTCCTTGTCTCCGAGCAGCCAGCCACGAGCTTGACGTGGTGGCTGGAAGAGACTGGCACAGCACTGACGCAGGATGAAGGCATCATGGCTGCTGCCAGGAGAGAGGGCATTGACATTGAGGATTAGCTGTCTGTAGTCGCACCCCAACTGCACATTAAGTGAGTGGTAGCCTTTGCGGTTACAGAAGATCTCAGGATTGTTATGCGGTTCCCGCAAAACCACGTTGGTGTAGTCAATGGCGCCACGGTCCCGCTTAGAGTCTACCATCCTTTGCAGACTGCAAATGATGGGCTCCATGGTGTGTGCAGAGCGGACACCATAGAGCCCAATGGAGCGCCAATGTTGGAGGCAGACTAGACTCCTCCATGCTCCTTATCATTGTCAAGAGGCTCTCGGTCACCCTTCACATTGCACCTATCATCTCCTTGTGCATGCCCATTGTAGTGTATGTATCCGTCTACCTTTAAGAAAACCATTGTATGTAACCGTTCACCTTTAAGAGAACTATTTTAGGTGTGGCACTACTTTGTTGGCTTCTGTATACTGTAATACCGACGGTGACCACACCGGTATATAAGTGCTGTGTCAGGATTTATTTGGCAGATTAGCCCTGACCTTCGAATAGTAAAGTCCTGTTTTAAGTTACTCTGGTAGTCTGTGTATTAATTAACTAAACAACCCACAGACTTTACAGTGGCGACGAGTCCGATCGTACCCTGCGGCAACAATACTTCCGAAGCAGTTAACGAGCGTCGAGAAGAGGCAACCGCCCTCGTCATTCTGCTGGGAGAAAACTCGAGTCTGCAGAGCTGGAAAGGAGGAAGAATTCAGAGACAAAGACTTCCATCAGCAACAGGCACTGACTGTCCCTTCTGCCACGGTGAGGAGTGAGCCGATCAGCACGAGAAGCAAGCCGGCCACGGTGACTGTGAGTAAGGGAAAAGTAAAAAGAATAACCGGAGGATAAGGGCGGTGCACTCGACCACGGTCGAGGGGGAAAGGAGCCGGACAGAAGTCGGGCCCAGAGGCGCTGAGACTGGGGCAGCGTGGAGCAAGGAAGCCGCGGTACAGACAGGCTGGGGACGCAACGGCGTCGTGAGACAGCTAGACCGCGACCGGCGAAAAAGGCCGGGCAGCGACCGAAGCCAGGAAGCGCTGCGACCGGGAGCGTAGGCGTGGGAAGATATAAAAACTCAGCCGCAGCCGGGGAGGGAAGCACCGGACTGCGAGAGGGCTGGGAGGCGCGATTGGGAGCCGAGCGAGCGGGAGAGGCAGCGCCGACCAAGGGAGACTGAGCGAGAGCCAGTCCAGCGGCTGAAACTGTTCGCCGTCAACAGGGTGTACCCAGCGCCGGTAGAGCCGAGCGAGCGGGAGAGAGACAGAGCCCGAGCAAGGGGAACCGAGCGAGAGCCAGCCCAGCGGCTGAAGCTGTTTGCCGTCAACGGGGTGTACCCAGCGCCGGTTGCCCTGCCGAGAAAAGGGAAAGCCCTGAAGCCGACGCGCAGGCTGTGAACCTGAAAGCCAGCGGCCGTCGCCCGTGGGGAAAGTGTACCCCTCCTGCTAGGGAAGAAACGCGGGAAGCCGCCATTAGGCGGGGAAGAAGACAGAAGCAGGAAACCGCCATTGAAGTGGGCGGGGAGTGAAGATAAGCGCGGGAAACCGCCATTTTCGCGGGAACCGCCATCTTGGAAAAAAAAAATATAAAAGAAAATTTAAAGAAATAATTCGTGGTGTTATCAGGAAGAGAGGAAGATGCCTAAGCGTGGTAACATCAACGATTTTAATTCCGAGGTAGAAGACTGGGCCACGTATGTGGAATGCATTGAGATCTATTGTGAGGCCAATAAAATAGAAGAAGATGACAAAGCTATAACCTTGCTAAACTCGATGGGCGCGAAGACATACGGGCTCTTGAAGCATCTACTAGCACCAGCTAAACCAGCGGATCAGACTTTCGATGATATTGTGACTGTTCTGAAGGATCACTTGAACCCCACACCGTTGATGTTGGCGGAACGATTCAAATTCTATGCGAGAACGCAAAGGAAAGACGAAAGCAACGCAGAATACTTGGTCGAACTGCGTAGACTAGCGAAACACTGCCAGTTTGGAGGGAATCTGAGAGAGGCATTGCGAGACAAGTTCGTGTGCGGGTTGTCAAAGGAAGGAACGCAAAAGCGACTACTCGAAGAGAACGACCTTACACTTGACAGGGCTGTCCTTATTGCAGCATCGCACGAAGTCGCAAGGCAGCGGCACTCAGTGTGGATCAAATTACCTCGAGTACAACAAAATGCTATCGTTGTGGGAAGACAACACACGACCAGAACCAATGCTGGTTTAAGAACCAGGAATGTAGGAAATGTGGCAAACTGGGTCACATAGCTAAGGTATGCCGGTCAGGGAAGAAGACCAACAACCAAAGGAAGCCATCACAGGAATAGTACAACAAGGTACACAAGGTGGCTGAGAAGAGTTCAGACGAACAGAATTCGGACTCAGACCCAAACGGCCAGGAGCTGGGCAGCCTGAGAATTCACAATGTGAGTAAGGAAGCTGACCTACAAACTATCTGGGTCATGCTAAAAATAGCTGGAGTCCAAGTGAAAATGGAGTTGGACACTGGATCAGCTCTATCAGTCATAAATCGAAGGGATTACCACCGGCTATTCTCACATATACCCTTAAGAGATACCAAGTTCGTATTGCAGACATACACGGGGCATAAAGTATACCCCATGGGGAAGATAAGAGTCAAGGTGAGAGATGAGGGTAAAGAACACCCAAGAATGAACTTATACGTACTACCTGAGGGAGGACCACCACTTCTGGGACGGGAGTGGATCAAGAAAATAGACATGGAATGGCACTATCTAAAAGCCATAACGAGTGAGGACTCGGTGCAGACAATCAGCTCAGATTCTGAAACAGATGACGATAAGACCAACCCAAATATGAAAGACAAGGCTAAAATGGACTTGCCGACTAAGGTTGGAAGAACGAAGGCATGCATAAAGGCTTATGCTCCAGAGAAGAACAAAGTTTCAGAACAGAACACCACCGAACAACGACAACATAGTTTGACAGAGAATTCTGAGTCTGTTCAGTTTACGGACATATCCATGACTGACGAACACCGAGCTCGGACTCAACTTTATTTCAAATTACGACAGCAAGTAGAACAAGTGAGTTACCGTCTCGAACAAGAGATGAAAACAATGAAAAAGTTCTATGACACCGAATGGGAGAATCTGGAAAGACAACAGAAGCAGCTAGCTCAAGCAGAGAGCGACCATAGAGCCATTGTGACCAATTACCGATCACATCTCCCTTATGCTGTTCAGGAGTTAGAATATTTGCAGGAAGGAGCAAATGAAGAGGAATCTTCAGGAAGCCAGGATTTTATTCCCGTTCTTCTCTACGACTCCTTACAAGCAGAGTTTGAGAAGTTGAAGGAACAGTATGAACAGGCCCAGGCTACAATCCTGGAGGGGATTAACTCGGCAACCTCCGAAAAGCTAGTTTCAGTAGAAGCATATGAGCAACTAAAGGTTGAACATGAGCAAGAAGTCCAAAGGCTGCAGGAAATTCTTGATGAGCTCAAGGCCAAGACAGACTCATCGGTAGAAATTCCATCCATAGATGAGAAATTAGAGGTGAAAGACATGGCAGAACATGAAAGACCAGATGTCCAAGAACTCATAAAAATATTGAAGGAAACCCAAGACAAATATGAGGCGGCAATGACCGAGGTTCAACAACTTGAAGAACAGATTCAACTGGGAATCCTTTCAGTGGAAGAAAAGGAAACTGTAAGAAACACAGAGACTGTAAGAATGGCCCCTGAACATGAGCTAGAGAGCATCAAGGCGCAACTTCTCCGAGCGCTGAAAGCCAAAGTACAAGAGGAAAAGAAGGTGAAAGCATTGGAGGAAAAGGTGGATGAAATGGAGAAGACTCTGATCCACAGTGTTCCCGTGGAAGAGTTAACGGTCAGCCAACTCCTTCATATGCTGAGGGACAAGACTCTGCAATGGGAACAATCTGAACACGAGCTTCAATCTTCAAAGGGAAGGAGTTCGGAGCTCTCAAAAGTTATGGAAATAGCTGAGGTTGCAACACAGATTTTACTGGGATGCCAAAAGTACGCTGAATCACGTCTATGTGAACAACAGAATGTTGAAACAGCTGCTCCAGTAGAAGGATTGAATAGCCCGATCAATCAATCCCCGATGGAAGGGGAAGTATTGAAATCACAAATGAGGTCATTAGTGAAGGATTTGCAGGAAACCCAGGAAGAGCGGGATGAATATGAACGCATGAAGAAGTCTCTTCAGGAAAGATGTCTAGGGAGGGAACAACAGTCGGCTAACGTCCAGTTGGGTAAGGAAGAAGTAGCAGGCCCTCTCGCTAGACTAGTTCAGGACGACACCGAATATTACCATGACCTGTTGAGTGACACGGAATATTACGAGGACGTGGTTTGCCCAGCTTGTGATGAAAACTCCCAAAGTGCAGAAATCAGGATGAAGCACTTAAAGTCTAAGGAACATAGGGAGATGGTGGCGCTACAGCTGGCAGCTGATAAGGGAGCCCCGAGAGTCTCCAAGAAGCAGAAAAGAAAAAGACGAAGCAGAAGGTGATAACCATCTAAATCGTTATCACTTCTACCAGATCATGTACGTGGGCCCTACGAAGGGAGCCAAATCAGTTGGCAAGTAGGAAAAATTACCAAGGCAGTCCAGCTGTTTGTAAAAGTCAGCACTGCTGGTTCAGCAGGACGGAAGTTCAAGCTGTTAAGTCAAGGGAAAGACTATTGGATGAGTCACACTAGCAATGTGAACTGGCTACACCACAGAGATGTTGTTCGGACCGAGTCAAGACCAGAGACTGAATCTGTGAACTGTTCCCGCAGAGACTGAATCTGTAAACTGTTTCCCGCATAGATTATACCTGTGAATTGTTTGACATGAAGTTGAATATATGTTATGTTTAATGGGGGACTAAGTATGTTGTAAGCTAAAAAGGGAGGATTGTAGTGTATGTATCCGTCTACCTTTAAGAAAACCATTGTATGTAACCGTTCACCTTTAAGAGAACTATTTTAGGTGTGGCACTACTTTGTTGGCTTCTGTATACTGTAATACCGACGGTGACCACACCGGTATATAAGTGCTGTGTCAGGATTTATTTGGCAGATTCGCCCTGACCTTCGAATAGTAAAGTCCTGTTTTAAGTTACTCTGGTAGTCTGTGTATTAATTAACTAAACAACCCACAGACTTTACACCCATCATCCTTCTTCTAAAGGCCTCCCCATCGAGGGCCTCGTCTGAGACCTGTGCAGAACTCTCACGCAAACTCGTCCCCCTGGGAGCTGGTCCCCAAGTTACCCTTTCCCCCTGGCCTTACTGCAGCCCACTCATCCCCGGTGCCTAACCCTGTGCAGATCCCGCTGCTATACGAGCCTCTAAAGAATGCGTAGTACCAGTATCTGAGCTGGTGTTCACGGGAGAGAGATGCAGTGACGCAGTGTGTTCTTCCTCCTCCTCTTCTCCCACCTCGCACTCTATGGTGCCCTCAGGGACAGGCTGCTTAGGTGCTTGCTCATTATCTGAAAGCATAGAGGCACAAGAGTCAGGCTAAGGTGAGGAAAGGGGGACAGGAAGGGAGAAATGCATGCATACAGCATGATTAGCTGGAAAGTGCGAAACACTTGTGGGATAAGGGAGAAGTGGGATGTGAGAAGAAGGCGTAGGGATGAACATACCATTGTTGAACATCACCGGTGGCCACGCCACCCACCACCTGGCGCCCAATAATCTGCAGCACTCGATTCTCCAGCACAGACAATGGTTGGGTGTCGACTTGTCCCTCGCCTCGGTGCTCCTGCTCGCTCCTGTTGTGAGCCACCTTGACCTGCAAGAGAAAGGAACATGTATGAGTGAGTGTGGAGCAATGTGTTTGGATGATGTGCCTATCATAGTTAAATAGCTGTCATTGTGTGCAAGGTGTGAGCTGTGGGGGTGAGTGTTGGTAGGTAGAGATTGTTGGTGGGTGAGGGCTGGGGGTGTGGTGCTTTGGGCAGTGTGTGAAGAATGTGGCTCAGATGGTGGTATGTAGCATTTGCTGAAGCATTCACTCACCCTGACCACCTGAGTGAGGTTGTCAAATTTCTTCCGCACTGTGTGTGGGTCCTGGGGACCACAGTGCTGCCCGATACATGCTGCGCTACCTCCCTCCACATGGTGCGGAAGACTTGCGGCGAGGGCCTCCTGCCACTTACCGGGTAGAGCACCACCCTCCATCTCTCCACAGTGAAAACCAATGTCTCTAATGCTTCATTGCAGAATCTGCGGGCTCTATCCCTGGGGTATGGATCTGCCATGAGTACACCTGGTTTAGTCCTCCGGCCCCTTCTCCTTATCCTGCTTGCTGAGGTAGCTGTACAGCCAGCAATGCTGAGAATGAGGTTCTGCAGCATCAATGAACCTCCCCTTTAAGTACTGAAAAAAGCCTGTGGCAATCATGACTTACGATTAGACTGCACCTGATATTGGTCCACCTTTTGAGTGTAACACCAATGAGCTTGAGCTTTAAGACTTGAATTGGGACTCCAGTCATTTCCTTGAGCAGTGAGTACGAACTTTTCATGCAGTCTAAAGCATTAGCGCCTGGCACTAATTCTCCAACTTTTCTACTGAAATCGCCCATTCTTTGGTTATAATGAATTTCTAGCCCAGTGAATATTGGGATCGGGCAGGAAAGTGGAGTTGAGGTCGAAGATCAGTCATGATCTTATTGAATGGTGGAGCAGGCGCGATGGGCCATATGGCCTCCTCCTGCTCCTATTTCTTACGTTCTCATGCCTGTAAGATCATGCACTAGCGTGGAGCCCAATGGAGCCAGTGACACTTCATCAGATTCTGACTGGAACATAAAATGAAGCCAACAAAGGCAGACTTTGCAAAAGTCAACTGAAAGTGAGGGGCAAAAATTGCATTCAACCATATTACTGTTAGTAATAAGATGCTCCAGGCAAATAACATGCTCACTGGCAGCAGAAGGTGTGCACACTTATTACAGTGCTTGAAGCCTTTAGTAGCCATTCTAAGGTCTAAACATTGAAGGAAAAAAATTTTTTTTTTTAACTAAAACAAAAAGTAAACAACAGAAAAGTAGACCAGATGAACTAAGCAAAAAACAGAAGATTGCAGAGGTAAATATTAAATTAAAATGAGATATTATCAGATTTCCAGCCAGTGAGACCTTACATTGGAATATTTTGTCCAAGCCTGGTAAAAACGGAAGCCTCAGGGGAGAATTCTGCTTATTTGCTGTGTGAGAATGGGAAGAGGTGATTTGGGGAACCCCACTGATGTCACAGTGCCATGACATCACACACTTTTTAAAGGGGAGTTTGCCCTTCACATTTGAGCCCAGAGTATCCACTAATCAGTGCAATCCGGCTGAAATCGGCCAAACCAGCATGAAAGATCGCAGAACATTAAACGCAAGTTATGGCAGCATAAATCTAGTTTCCACGATCTTTATTGCTGGTTTTAAAACATTGCACTGGAAGCTGGCCCCACCCACAAGACTTTCCACGCCCCCCAGATTGAAATAATGAGCATGGCAAGTTTCCGCCAATGCGCCCATTTGAGGAGGCTCTTCAAATTAAGCTGGTTTTTTTTTTAGTCACAAAGGCATTAGTAGGCACCTTTTAAAGATTTTTAAATATTAAAAAATATTTAATTTACTATGAAACTGACTAGTGTACACCACCAATTAAACTATTAAATGGCTCTGTATGGTTTTTTTAAGTAATTTTCAGTCATTTAAAATCAGATTACTCATGGGTGGTGGACTAGATATTCTTATTAAAAATGCTTATTTTTTGTAATAAACCCATTTTCAGCTGTATTAATAAAACAACAATAATGCACCAGGTTACCACTCTTAAATATATCAAGGAATATTTTTTAATGCAAGGGGGAAAAAATGAACAATTACATTTGATTACGCGGCCTGGTTGTGCTGGTTCTTGGAATATTTTACATTTGTAATTATGCCAATGAGTTTGAATGGAAACTTGAACCATAACTTCACTTTGGAAAAACAGTGCAACTTCAAGCACAATTTGCATCCAGTTTGCCGACTGCGGCCAAAGTGGAAACTCCACCCCTTGATTTTTCCCCCATCCAGAATATGGTGTGGTGATTCATGGTGTCTTTGGAGTAAAACTTCATGCTATATCAAACACATCTATGTAAAACATTCTCCCAGGCTGGTTCTAAGCAACAGGCCTAAAACATAAAAATACAATGAAAGGAATACCATGGAAAATACATTCGATATACTTTGTTTAATATCACTTTTTTTTTTAATCAACTGGTTTGTAACTAGTGAACAAAATGGAAGAACAAACAGTTTACATGAGGTTCATAGAATCATAGAAATTTACGGCACAGAATGAGGCCATTCGGCCCATCGTGTCTGTGCCAGCTGAAAAAGAGCTATCCAGCCTAATCCCACTTTCCAACTCTTGATCCGTAGCCCTGTAGGTTACGACACTTCAAGTGCATATCCAAATAATTTTTAAATGTGATGAGGATTTCTGCCTCTAACACCCTTTCAGGCAGTGAGTTATAGACCCCCACCACCCTCTGGGTGAAAAAAGTTCTCCTCAACTCCCCTCTAATCCTTCTACAAATTACTTTAAATCTATACCCCCTGGTTATTGACCTCTCTGCTAAGGGAAATAGGTCCTTCCTATCCACTCTATCTAGGCTCCTCATAATTCAATAGACCTCAATTAAGTCTTCCCTCAGCCTCCTCCGTTCCAAAGAAAACAACCCCAGCCTATCCAATCTTTCCTCATAGCTAAAATTCTCTCGTCCTGGCAACATCTCCTCTGTACCCTCTCTCGTGCAATCACATCATTCCTGTAATGTGGTGACCAGAACTGTACGCAGTACTCTAGATGTGGCTTAACTAGTGTTTTATACAGTTCAAACATAGCCTCCCTGCTCTTATATGCTATACCTCGGCTAATAAAGGAAAGTATCCCGTATGTCTTCTTAACCACCTTATCTACTTATCCTGCTACCTTCAGGGATCTGTGGACATGCACTCCAAGGTCCCTCTGTTCCTCTACACTTCTCAGTATCCTACCATTTATTATGTATTCCCTTGCCTTGTTAGCCCTCCCCAAATGCATTACCTCACACTTCTCCAGATTGAATTCCATTTGCCACTTTTCTGCCCACCTGACCAGTCCACTGATATCTTCCTGCAGTCTACAGCTTTCTTCCTCACTATCAACCACACGGCCAATTTTTGGATCAGCTGCAAACTTCTTAATTATGTCCCCTATATTGAAGTCTAAATCATTGATATATACCACAAAAAGCAAGGGACCCAGTACTGAGTCCTGTGGAACCCCAATGGAAACAGCTTTCCAATCACAAGAACACCCATCACCCATTACCCTTTGCTTCCTGCCACTGAGCTAATTTTGGATCCAGCTTGCCACTTTCCCTTGGATTCCATTGGCTTTTACTTTCATGACCAGTCTGCCATGTCAAAAGCCTTGTTAAAATCCATGCGCTACCCTCATCGACCCTCCTTGTCACTTCCTCAAAAAATTCAATCAAGTTAGTCAGACATGACATTCCCTTTATGCCTGTCCACTAGTTTTAAGTTGATATCATATTGGTTCCTTACAACAAATTCTAAAATTTCCCAACCTTTGATGTATATTTGAAGAAAATCTATTGAATGTTCGTCACAAACAGAACCTGAGATAAGTTTAGTAATTGCTTACCATCATTTGTCAAAGAAAGACTTTTTCTTGACTAATACTCCAATCTCAACAAAGAATAAACTGATTAGGATTGAAAGTTTAATTTTAAAAGTCACTTATCAACAAATTTGTTCCTGCAAAATAATTTAATAAAAATACAATTATTACATGGAAACAGGATCTGATTCAGAAACAACTTCAATCTCGATGCCCCCCCACGACCACCCCCGAAACAGCTGTACTCAGTGATTTTTACATCCCACATTGAATGCTTTTCCAGTACTTTCTGTTCTTTTGGGAACATATTTTCAGGTTTATTATCTTTGCCACAGCAATAAAATACCCACAGAATCTTTGAACAAACCCATGATATTGGTCACCAATTTCTGAGTGCCACTGAGCACTAAAATTCAGAGCAAATGCAGAGTGTTAGAATATCATAGCCACTTTGTGAGCTGTTTCCGCCAGGTTAGCACCACAATCTTGGACACAGCACTGGAACAGATGCGTTAATTATGTAAAGATTCTAAATAAAACAGCTGAGACTGTTAACAGCTGTGTGGTCTCTCTCAAACAGGTTGGCATTCCAGTACCAGCCTCCAATTAGATGCCGAATAGGGTGGAAAATAGAATCGTGCAGCAGAGAAGGAGGCCATTCGGCATATCATGCCTGCACCAGCTCTTTGAAAGAGCTAATCAATTAGTCCCACTCCCCTGCACTTCCTGAAATTTTTTCCCTAGATTTGAAGATACCACCAAAATTCCTACTGACTCTGAGCAATGTACGGCCAATTACAGATATTAAAGAATGGGAAACCTTGACCTCAAGAGGGATACTGCAACTACAGATCAGCCTGCAACAGCTGCCTCGGAGAAAAAAGGCAGCATCACTTTGTTGAAAGCTGTAACAAATCATTATTGCATTACTGTTAACTGACAAAAATGTGTGGCATAGCCAGAAGCAAACAAATCTGTTTCCTTTTAGATCTGGTATTTACCCCTCTGAAGGGTTTATGCAACAATATACAGTTAAAGGCTGGAAAGCAACAGAGTAAAACCAAAAGGGAAAAAAGGAATAAAAGAGCTGGCCTATTACAAACAATGTTATGTTATTACATACACTTATTATTCAAACCTCGAATAGACCTACCCAAAGAAGAATGAAAGTGTCGCATCTTCTTTACTAGTACAGCAATCTTAAATATCCACAGCCTTTGAAAGGAAACTCAGTTGCTCCCACTTGCAAACCAGAAATCCTTAATACAAAATCAATCCCTCAGCATAAAATTGATCCACTACTGTTAGATCCGTGATTCTGAGAGTATGATGTTTTTCAATAACCACACAGATGCTGTAACTTAACAATCAACAGGTATTTACTAGAGTAGGGTAGTCTCAAGACTGGGGGTACAGAGGCATGCACAAGGCTTTATATACAGGTGTGGTCACTGCCGGTACTACAGTATACAGGAGCTGTAAAAGTAGTTCTCTCTTAAAGGTACATACACTAAAATTCCTCCCCTTTTAGATTAGTAATACCCCTAATATTCAAATAACAATTAACACTTTAACATGTACATTAAACAACAATAGTCCATTTATAGATTCAGTCTTTGGGGCGGCTTCCTGATCCTTTCGGGATAGCGCCTTTCCTGAGGTTCTTGTTCTTGGTGCGGAGGCGATTCTGGCCCCTTTTCATCGGTTAGTTCATCGGTTTCCACTGCTACTGGTTCTGAGGTAGATGCTACCGGTATGTCGGGTTCATCCCCAGGTACTCGAGACATGGGGTTGACTCGTTCCTGTGACGCTAAGATCTGATCGACGTGGCGTCTCACAATGTTCTCCCCGACATCCACTGTGTACATTAATGGCCCCTGCCTTGTGCATATCGTTCCGGGTTGCCATTTCTCTGTTCGGTAGTCACGGGCCAAGACTGGTTGTCCTACATTGAAGCTCCTTGTCGGCTTCTCATTGATGTGCTGGAATTGTTTATCCTCAACATTTCTTCGCACATTTGGTCTGAGCAAGTCCAGACGAGATCGCAACCTTCGGTTAAAGAACATCATGGCCGGGGTTTGGTTGGTAACAGCATGTGTCGTGTTTCGGTAGGCTAATAAGAAATTGTCCACCTTATGCTGTAGTGGAATTTCATCGTCGCACATGGCCTTTATCACCTTCTTAAAGGTTTGTACGAACCTCTCAGCCAATCCATTTGTGGATGGATGATACGGGGCGGATGTGTAATGCCTTACCCCATTCCTTCTCATAAATGTTCGAAACTCTTCGGACACAAACTGTGGTCCATTATCAGAGCAAATCTGCTCTGGCAAGCCGTTTCTGGCAAATATGGTCCATAGGACTGCAATCATTTTCTCTGTACTGGTTGAGGACATTTTTATCACCTCAGGCCACTTCGAATGAGCATCCACTGCTATTAAGAACATTGAGTCCATGAATGGACCAGCGAAATCAATATGCGCCCGTTGCCATGGAGAGGAGGGCCACTCCCATGGGTGTAGAGGGGCATGTGGTGGTGCATGGACCTTCTGGCATCCTGAGCAGCTCTTGGTTAGGTCTTCGATTTGTTGATCGATTCCCGGCCACCACACATAAGCCCTAGCAAGGCTTTTCATTTTCACTCCCCCCAGATGACCTTCATGTAGCTCATTTAGCACTCTCTCCCTTAACTTGGGTGGAATCACCACTCTGGATCCACATATCACTGTCCCCTGGCATACTGACAGCTGTTCTCTTCTGGATGAGAATGCTGGTAACAGTGAGTCGCCATGTGTTGGCCATCCCCTCACCGTCAAATCATATACCCGAGACAGCGTCGGATCATTGCGGGTCTCCTTCTCTATATCCGCGTTCGTTACTGGCAATCGTTCAATTATTGACGAATAAAATATCTCGATAGGGTCCACTGCTGGTGCTTCCTCCACAGTAGGCAGTGGCAGGCGCGATAGCCCATCAGCGTTTCCATGCTGTTTCGTGCCTTTATATTCTATTTCATATTGATTCGCCCCTAGAAACAGGGACCATCTTTGTAACCATTGTGCAGTCATCACTGGAACGCCCTTCTTAGGATTAAAGATGGCGACAAGTGGTTGGTGGTCAGTCAGCAAGGTGAACTTCTGCCCATGCAGATAGTGGTTGAATTTTTTTACTCCCCATACTAGGCTGAGGGCCTCCCTGTCAATCTGGGCGTAGTTGCGCTCGGCTGAGGTTAGTGGCCGAGACGCAAAGGCTACTGGCCTCTCCAACCCATCCGGGAATTTGTGCGACAGCACCGCTCCAATACCATAGGGTGATGCATCACATGCCAAACGAATTGGTAGTGCTGGGTTGAAATGGGCCAACACCTCTTTAGATGTGATCAATTCTTTACACTTCTGGAAAGCTCGTCTACGTTCGTCATTCCACTTCCATGGTACCCCTGTTTGCAGTAGGGTGTTCAGTGGGTGTAATACCGTGGACAAATTTGGTAAGAACTTATGGTAGTAGCTTACCAGCCCGAGGAACGACCTCAGTTGTGACACATTTTCCGGTGCTGGAGCCTTGACTACTGCCTCAATCTTTTCAGGGGACTTATGTAACCCCTCTTCATCGATGACGTGGCCACAATACGAGATCTGTTTCTGGAAAAACTCGCACTTGTGGCGATTAGCTCGTAGCCCATACTCCTTTAATCTGGTGAACACCTTCTCCAAGTTGGTGAGGTGATCACTGTCATTTTCGCCCGTGACCAGGATGTCGTCCAAATAACACTGGGTCCCTGGAATCCCTTGCAGGACTTGATCCATTGCCCTTTGCCAAATAGCCGGAGCCGATGCTACCCCGAACACCAGCCGGTTGTATTGATAGAGACCTTTATGAGTGTTAATCGTAAGGTATTGTTTCGAGGCTTCTTCTACCTCCATTTGCAAGTACGCCTGGGCTAGATCAATTTTTGTGAAGCGTTTACCTCCAGATAGCGAGGCGAAAATATCCTCAATTCGTGGAAGCAGATATTGTACCGTGTGAAGGACTGGGTTCACTGTCACCTTAAAATCCCCACAGATGCGGACCTTCTTTGGTTCCCCAGGTGTATTGCTCAACGACCTCTTCATTACAGGAACGATGGGTGTAGCCCACTCGCTCCAGTCTACTTTGGACAGTACTCCTGAACGTTCCAATCCTTCCAGCTCTGCTTCGACAACTGGTCTGATTGCATAAGGCACTGGTCTGGCCTTAAGAAACTTTGGGCTTGCATTTTCCTCTATTTTAATCATTGCTGTTATGCCTTTTAGTGTTCCAAGTCCCTCCTGGAACACTTCTTTTGCGTCAGTTTGCATTTTCGACAGTCGTCCAGGTGTGACGTCGTCATCCTTTTTGGCCTCAACCTTCAGTGCCTGTATGGAATGCCAATCTAATTGTATCTTCTGGATCCATTCACGTCCTAGCAGTGGTGGTCCTCCATCTGGCAATACATATATATCCATTTTAGGTATTTCCTGGCCTTTATATATCACTTTCACCCTTATTTTTCCTTTGGGGTAGACTTTTTGCCCCGTGTACGTCTTCAAGACAATCTTTGTATCTCTCAAGGGTATATGTGAAAATAGCCGCTTGTAGTCCCTTTGGTTTATGACTGTTAGGGCTGATCCTGTGTCCAATTCCATTTTCACTTGGACTCCATCTATCTTGAGTGTAACCCAGATAGTCTGGTGATCCTCCATTTTGGTTACCTTATGTAGTTTCAGACAACCCAGCTCCTTGCTTCCGGAGTCTGTGTCACTTTTCTGTTCGTCTGAACTACTGTCCTTCACCTTGTGTACCTTTTTGTACTTCTCCTGTGGAGATTTCTTACTGTTGGTTTTCTTCCCAGACCTGCAGACTCTTTATGTGTCCTGCTTTTCCACACTGTCTGCACACTTGGTCCTTGAACCAACAATCCTTCTGGTCGTGTGTTGTTCTGCCGCAGTGATAGCACTTCCCTGTTCCATAGGACATTTCATTGGTGCCATATTCTTGCGGTCTCCGTTGTATCTCTGCAGCGCCCCTTGCGGCAGCTTCGTGCGATACTGCCATACTGAAAGCCTTGTCCAGCGTAAAATCCTTTTCTGATAGAAGCCGTTTCTGGGTTCCTTCACTTTGCAGCCCACACACAAACTTGTCCCTTAACGTATCTGCTAGTCCCGCTCCAAACTGGCAGTGTTTCGATAGCTTGCGCAGTTCCGTTAGGTACTCAGCATTGCTTTCGTCTTTGTGTTGGTTCCTTTTATGGAACTTAAATCGTTCTGCTATCAGCAGCGGTGTGGGGTTTAAGTGGTCCTGTAGGATTTCTACTATGCTTTCGAAATTCTTGTTCACAGGCTTCTCTGGGGTTATTAGGTTTTGCAGTAACCCATAAGTTTTTGCACCCATGGAATTTAACAAAACCAGTGCTTTCCTAGCATCTGGCACTTCATTTGCCCTGCAGTACACCTCAATACGTTCCACATATGTCGCCCAATCTTCGACTTCATTGTCGAACGTAGAGATACTGCCACTCTTCTGCATCCCTGGGTGTGATTTAACTGTCAAAAATGGCGTCTTCCGCGCTTCCCCTTCTTCTCCGCTGGCTCAAAATGGCGTCTCCCGCGCTTTCCTTCCTTCCCGCGCTCGCCCTTCTTCTCCGCTGCGGCTTCTAAAAATGGCGTCTCCCGCGCGCTTCCTTCTTCTCCACGGCTCAATGGCATCTCCCGCACTCTCCCTTCTTCTCCCCGCGGACACTGTTCAGCCCTTGAGCCCTGGCTGTGCTCTGCGCATTTTTTTTTTTCTTTCTTTTGCGCGCCTTTCCCGTTTCCGCCGCTCGGTCCTGAACCCGGCTGTTGCTTTACCCTCTCTCTCTCCATTTTGTTTTTCCTCGACGCCGCTCGCTCTTCAACCCCCGGCTGCGCCCTGTGCGCTTCACCCTCTGTCTTACCCCGTCGACACTGCTCGGCTCTCTGCCGGACGACTGGGCGGTTGCTCGTGGTCGATGCCCGTGTTTCTGGCCTCGACTTCTTCCACCGCCCTCCCGGAGCGAATCCTCGAAGGGAAATGCAGAGTTGCAGGTAGATTCGAATCGACACTCGTCGCCACTGTTCGATCCATGATTCTGAGAGTATGATGTTTTTCAATAACCACACGGATGCTGTAACTTAACAATCAACAGGTATTTACTGGAGTAGGGTAGTCTCAAGACTGGGGGTACAGAGGCATGCGCAAGGCTTATATACAGGTGTGGTCACTGCCGGTACTATAGTATACAGGAGCTGTAAAAGTAGTTCTCTCTTAAAGGTACATACACTACAACTACCATGTTTTTTTAATAAAACAGCTCTTAGAAAGGGTTAGCATAATCTTTGTTTTAAATTGCATGCTGTTTAAACTTTAAATAAAAGGCTAATATTAATACATATTCAATTGATATCTTAGCTAAATGCTATCTAGCATGGTTTTTATAAGAGCACCTGGGTGTTTTTTTAAATTTTGTATTTCCCTCCCATCCCATTTATTTTTTCCTCTAAAGTCTCCTTGTACCATTCTTCAGGATCTACTGAATAGAGGAAAAGAATATTGATTGCGTTCAGGGGAGACTGGAGCTTAGAGTTAAGTGAGCAGGGGTCACCTATCAGACAAGTTTCTTCTTGTGTCCTATCCAGCAGTGGTCTCAGGAGTCTCCCCAATTATGGGAACAGTATTCAAAGCCCCAATTTTAACTTGAGGTGTGACTGCGGAATGTGGGGGCCGGGACAAGTGGTAAGCTTGCAGGACGCCACCGTGTGAGACCCTGAGAGATTTTAAATTCTTGGCTTCATTTCCATTTTGTAATTGGGGCTCAATTATTAAATGGACTTAGGCTTTATGGAGACAGGAGTTGTTGAGATGAAAACAAAATACAAAGGGGAAAATCAAGCTTTTGTAGGCAGCTTTAGTAATAGAGGCAAGGCAGGAGTTTTATTTGTGGTCATAGGAGATAGTGAGGCCAAGATGTCAATAGATAAAGAAAGACTAAGGTTGATAGCTGTTGTTTGGATTTACAAGACATGAAGAATTAAATGAAACAAGATATTCATTATCACACTGAAATGTATAGAGGAGATTATGATGTAGTAATGCACTGAATGGAGACTGTGTGTAATGAGAGCATGTGATACGAGAAAGGTGATAAATATGGAGTGAAGTCATCAGTAAAAAAAATGGATACAGTTGAATGAGCACAGGTTTACTGATATTAAAGAACAAAGCAAGAGAGAGGACAGAGCCCTATCCAAGGGGAAAGAGTCAGACAATGAGCTATCAACTACAGCGCAAACAGAACAATTTGAGAAGTTAAAAAGCCATAAATGTAGCTTTACTGAGAGAATATATGGGGGTAGAATTTCCGCTTTGAGTGCAATCGGCAATCCAGCCGCAAATAGCGCTCAAAATTGCACTGGGTTTCCGAAGTGAAGCTCATACATTTGCATAATCATAAAAGTAAAATCTCCCATGAACCAGCGCAATCGGGCAGCATTTTAGAGCGTAATTGGTTTTATTCCTTGCATTAAAAAATATTCATTGATGTATTTAAAAGTGGTAACCTGGTGCAGTTTTATTAATAAAAATGAAAATGGGTTTATCACAATAAAAGCATTTTTAATTTAAAAATGTCTAGTCCACCACCTACGAGTAACCTGATTTGAAATAACTGAAAATGGCTTTAAAAAAAGTAATTTTCTTAGTAAATTAAATATTTTTTAAGTTTCAATTTGAAGAGCCTTCTTGAACAGTTGCAAGCGGGTGCAATTGGTGGAAACTCACGATGCTGATTATTTCGATCTGGGGGGCGTGGCCAGTTTTGTGGGCGGGGCCGGCTTTCAACAATGTTTTTTAAACCAGCGTAAAAAATCACGGAAGTATGTTACGATTTAAATTCCTTGATCTTTTACGCTGGTTTGGCCGATTTCGGGTGAATTGCATGGTAACCAGCATAACCTAGTGGAAACCCTACCCCATGATGTTAATTTGTTTCAAAGCACATGGGCCCAAGACAATGACAAATGATCTACTACGCTGTTCATGAGCAAAATGTATAACATAGGTAACAAGGTCAATGCCAAAAATCATACTGGCAAGCATGGACAAGGCCATAAATTTCAAGGTAATTTGAGAATGAACAGCAGTTTTCATAACTTTAGCTAGTGTCAATGTATGGGTAAAGCATGGCAGCCACGGAGTAGAAGCCACAGAGTGTTGTCACCAGCATAATTGCTCAACCAAGAGCAGTAATTTGAGATGAAACCTGCATTCTATTTATTTCATTTCTGAGATCTCACAAATGGGAACACATATTTCTCTATAAGTATATCATACATACATATCTATCTATATAGATAGATAGAACAAGAAAGAGAAGAGAGAACATCTTTTAGTGAAAAAGGGATGTTTTCAGTTCTAAACCAGAGAAAGAAAATAGAAATGGAAATTTTGAGTCGTAAACCAGAAAAACAAGTGTGTACTTCAGGCGCAAGTTTGGAAGCTAGATTTCACAACGTCATATTGGCTACCCTTTCCATTAAAAATAAGGCGGGAGGCTGTATTTGCACAGTATGTTATGCTTAATTTAGTTTATCACCAAAAAAAAGCACCAAATGTTTCATAATTGTACTTTCATACTGCTATAAATCACCAGTGAACTATAGGTTCTCAGCTTAAATCAGTATGATATAAGTGGCAGAATGCAATTGAGGTGGTCAATGTAAAATGAGACATTAGGTAGAAATGTGGGGAGAAAATGGCCTCCTTTGTGCCTCCCATTAACGCCTCTGGGGGGCAATAACAGGGCGCAAATGGGATTGTGACTGGGCACGGCAAATTGAGCGATGCCCATGAAATTCCCTGCCGCTTTTGCGCTGGCTCTAAGACTTAGCGCCTCAGTGATCGTGATGTCATCCAGTGCGCGGCGCCCCGTTATCGCTCCGGATCTGAAATTCGCTTCTGCCCCCTGCAGCATTGAAGGGCGTCAACAACAGCAGCTGCAGGAGGTGTTGTCACCGCGGATGGCTGGTTAGGGAGCAGTAATTAAAGGCAGTGGTGGTCAGGTAGGCCAAAATTTTATCACCACCCCAGTGTGGTGTCTTTTGAGTTTTTTCCATCCCGTGATTGATCAGCCCTGCACTCTACTCTCTTAGAGTGCTTGGGGCTGCTCTTCGCGGATCGCAGGTGCCGTTGCTGACCATTCCCAGCCTTACCTTGAAAAGACCTCAGCATTGGCCCTTCCCTTTAAGGGAGGGAAGGAGCCTGGGAATCCAGCAGTGCTGCATGGGACACTGTGCAGCGCTCTGCTGCTACTGCCCCTCTTGCTCCATTTAGTGCTCCAAGGGAAGTGGTAGCATTTGATTTAGTGCTCCACTTCCCTCCTGGAGCACTAAACCCGAAGTTCGCATCCTATTCAATTTCTAGCCCATAGTGTCATGGGCAGAATCTGAAATGGATAGCTGCTAATAGAAAAAAACTAAATTCTATGAACAGTAATACCTAATTAAAATTTCAATCTTAGTAACAGAAATCCAATGCAAATGCTCCAGGGAGTAACCAATCTTATTATCTTGGTAGATTGCACTATAAAGTAGCTGCCTGGTAAGTGAACATCTTCAACTCTGAATTTGGTTTCCAGGCCACAATTTAATTACTACAAATAAATTAATGGCAGCCCCCAAAGATAAAGGGATTTGCCCTGTAATAAACACCCATTTGTCTGTAACCACATCTATTTATCATTGTGGATTTCTCCTTTTAATAAGAATACTCTGACATGTACTCCATCTTGTCAACACTTGCAGCTCCGTTTTACAGATCTGGCACCTAAATACATAGAGAAATGCAGCCATGTTTTGGCACAGAACATCAAATAAACAAATTACAATGTTCACAGGTTACTACAAATACACAGCTTACATTTATACAGTGAATGTAGAAAAATGGCCCAAGGCACTTTACACAACTGTGTGGAAAACAGACGTTGAGCCAAAAAAGGAGACATTAAGAGGGGTGTGACCAACAGTTTGGTCGAAGAGAACAACAGAAAATGCTGGAAACACACAGGTGAGTCCGCTACTGTGGAGAAAACAGGCACATTTATATTTCAGATGTGGGTCCTGCTTCAGAACTGAAAAATAAGAGGTGGACAAAAAAAGAGTAAGAGGAAATAAAAACAGATACAGGTGCGATATATCATCTCAGTCAAGTAACAGACAGAACTATTAAGACACTAAGGAAAGAGAGGGGTTGATTTTTATGTGTGGTGCAAATCACGTGGGCAGTGGAGGTGATTGGGACCCCATACCTGATGTCAGTAGCAAGAAGCCCAAATCACTTTGATGGTCAGGCCTCATTTACGTCTCATAGGTGATCTGGGGGAGCGGTAGTAGCACTGATTGGTAGCTGACTGCTTTGGAGGATGGGATTTCCAGTGGGGCCAACACCTATTTAAAGTAATCTTGCATCTCTTAAAGCGAGGTGTACATTGCACTTGAATAAAAATGTTCAGATGATTTTTGGAACTGCAATAGATGTCTCCCAGCAAAGGCTCCCAGGTTCAATGATGCAGTGGTAGAAGTCCTGGTGGAGCAGGTAGGAGCCTGGAGACAGGATCACTTCTCCACAAATGGCAGAAGGGTGCACTTGGCAATAGTGCAGCAGCCCTGGAAGGAGGGGGCTGAGAATATCAACGCCAGAAGCATCATCCCAAGGACTTGAGTGCAGCGCCGGAAGAAGTTCAATGAACTTCTCCGGACATAAAGGTGAGAATGATGTCTTGCTATCTGTTTTTCTCAGGATGAGACCTTGCCACTGGACTCCTACCCCAAGCGCTACAAACACCCCTCCCATGCTCCACTTCACTTCCAATTACAATGATACATTGCACCAACACTTCTTTTCATTCTATTTGACATTGGAGCCACTTTCTTACAGATTACCACCTCCCCATCTTGCTCATAACTTGTTGCTTTTCACTCTCAACATGCACACTATATGTACATAGCATCTATATATATAAAAGGATATGTCTCTCTGTCTGTCTCTCTGTCTGTCTCTCTGTCTGTCTCTCTGTCCGGCTATACAATCAAAAGTTATAGAGCGTACCTACACATATGTTATATCAAAAGAAAGCTCATCATTAGGGGACTCTTGTAGGCATATTTACTTTTTGCTCGGACAAAAGTTGTGCCGACGATCGGACAAAAATTGTGTCGACGGTATCCAAAAAACGTTCAAAATTCCGCTCATTATCCGCTCATTTGCATCGAGTGGGGGCGGGTTCATTGTGGTGCGGGCGGGCCAACCTACAGTTGAGTGACATGATGATTGACCAATCCTATAGTTCAGTGACCTGACGGTTGACCAATCGGTGCGTGTGTCGGCGGGCCTTCTCATTCTGAAGCGAGGTGAGTGGCCGCCATCTTGATTCCAAACTGTTAATTTCTTTTTCCCACTTTCTGCGTGTTTCTTTTCAAATCTACATTTCCAGCAAAAAAAAAGTGGCTTTTAAAACACAAATTGTTTTTAAAAAAAGTTAATTAATTTGTAAATCTTTTCTCTAACATCTAGAATTTTCCTACCTTTCACCGTTTTTCCAGGCCTGTAAGCCTGGGCTTTTGTTGCCCAGCCATGCCCGAGCTAGGCACCTCCCGTCGCGCTCAACAAGCGGCTCACGATCGCCGCCATCTTTGTGAAGGCTGGAGGGGGCGGGCTGGAGCCGAGCGTTGCCACTGCTGCCATCTTAGTAAAGGCGGGAGGGGCAGGAGTCAGCGCGCGCGACTTGAGTCCGGCTGGGCCTCACGCGGTAGGTTGCGCGGCAGCGTCTCTCTCTCTGCTCTTGAAGCCGGCTCGGGCGGGGGGGCGGGGCTCGGGAGATTGGGGTTCAGCAGATTGGGGCTCAGCAGATCGGGGCTTGGGGGGGTGCGGGGCTCGGGAGATCAGGCCTCGGGAGATCGGGGGGGTCGAGCCATGGGAGATCGGGGGGGCGGGGCTCGGGAGATCGGGGGGGCGGGGTTCGGGAGAACGGGGGGCGGGGCTCGGGAGGTTGGGGGCGGGGCTCAGGAGATCGGGGGCGGGGCTCGGGAGATCGGGGGCGGGGCTCGGGAGATCGGGGGTGGGGCTCGGGAGATCGGGCCTCGGGAGATCGGAGATCGGGGCTCAGGAGGGCGGAGGGCAGAGGGCGGGGGCGGGGCTCAGGAGATCGGGCCTCGGATCGGGGGCGGGGCTCGGGGGGGCGGGGCTCGGGCTGACAGGTGGCGGGGCTCGGGCTGACGGGGCGCTCCACTCCCCCCCTCCCCCTCCTACCCCCTCCCCCTTCTTCCCCCTCCCCCATTCTTCCACCCTCCCCTCCTCCCCCTCCCCCCTCCTTCTTCCCCCCTACCCCCCTCCCCCCTCCTTCTTCCCCCCTACCCCCCTCCCCCTTCTTCCCCCCTCCCCCTCCCCCTTCTTCCCCCTCCCCCATTCTTCCCCCTTCCCCCCTCCTTCCCCCCTCCCCCCTTCCCTCCTCCCCCTTCTTTCCCCCTCCCCCTTCTTCCCCCCTCCCCCTTCTTCCCCCCTCCCATATCCCCCTTCTTCCTTCTTCCCCCCTCCCCCTTCTTCCCCCCTCCCCCCTCCCCCCTTCTTCCCCCCTCCCCCCTCCTCCTGCCCTCCCCCTCCCCCTCCCTTCTTCCCCCCTCCCCCTTTCCTCCCCCCTCCCCCCTCCCCTTTTCTCCCCCGCTCCCCTCCCCCACCCCCTTTCCTCCCCTCCCCCCTCCCCTCTCCCTTTCTTCCCCCCTCCCCTCCCCCTTTCCTACCCCCTCCCCTCCCCCTTTCCTCCCCCCTCCCCCTTTCCTCCCCCCTCCTCCTTTCCTCCCCCACCCCCCTTCCCCCCAGTCGCTCTCTCTCTTCCCCCCAGTCGCTCTCTCTCTTCCCCCCAGTCGCTCTCTCTCTTCCCCCCAGTCGCTCCCTCTCTTCCCCTCAGTCGCTCTCTCTCTTCACCCCAGTCGCTCTCTCTCTTCCCCCCAGTCGCACCCTCTCTTCCCCCCAGTCGCTCTCTCTCTTCACCCCAGTCGCTCTCTCTCTCTTCCAACAACAACATGCCCTCAAAAGACCCTCGGCACAGCCGGGCACTTCAGCTAGTATAGAATAAAACAAGCAAATTAGAACCACAAATCCAGCTTAAAGGGTATGACATAGAGGCCATCACTGAGACCCGGCCACAAACTAGGCATGACTGGGGATAAATATACTAGGTATAAGGTCCTAAGAAAGAACAAGGATTAGCTATATTGATAAAGGACATTATTCCAGCATTAGAAACAGGGGTATGTACCTTTAAGAGGGAGAACTACTTTTTACAGCTACTGTATACTGTAGTACCGGCAGTGACCACACCTGTATATAAACCCTGAGTAGTGATCTGTACAGTTAGTTCTAGAGTAACCCTCATTCAGTAAACACCTGTTGAATCGTCCCCTGCAGTCTGTTGTCTGATTATTGAAGGACACAACATTAAGATACACAGACATAACATTGGCGACGACGCAGATTTGAACCTAACTGCAACTCTGCATCACCTCCCAGGGATTCGCTCCTGGAGAACAGTGGAAGGAGGTCGAGTCCAGAAGCACGGGCGTCGACCACGGGCAACCGCCCAGTCATCCAGCGGAGATTTGAGCATCGCAGGGGAGGCTGTCGAGAGCCAGGCTTGGCTTTCCAGTCACGGTGGTCCAGCAAAATGGGCTGGCAACAGGTACTGCGCACACCCTTCCCGGACAGCGGCGGCTAGAGCCCGACCGAGCGGCACAGAAAAAGGCCGATCAGCGTCGACGGGGGAGAGAGAGAGGGCAGAGCACACAGGGTGCAGCCGGTGTTCAGGACCGAGCGGCATCAACGGGGAGAGAGACGAGAGAGAGCAAAGCGCAGCCGGTGTTCAAGGGCTGAGCAGCGTCAACGGGGGAGAGAGGCGCGCAGGAAAACACGAGGCGCTGCCATTGCCACGAGGACCGCAGAGCGCGGCATTGGCAGCAGCGCAGGAGCAGCGCACAAAACCCACAGGGCGTCGCCATTTGCCACGAGGACCGCCGAGAGCGGCGTTGGCAGCAGCACGGGAGACGCCATTTTAAGCCGCAGCGGGGAAGAAAGGAAAGCGCGGGAGACACCATTTTAAGCCGCAGCGGGGAAGAAAGGAAAGCGCGGGAGGTGCCATTTTAAGCCAGTCTAACCACACCCAAAAATGCCGAAGAGTGGCAGTATCACAGCGTTTGACAATGAAGTCAAAGATTGGACGACATATGTCGAACGCATAGAAGGATACTGCAAGGCGAATGAAGTGCCAGATGACAAGAAAGTGCAGGTATTGTTGAATTCAATGGGTGCAAAAACGTATGGCTTACTACGAAACCTAGTAACCCCAGAGAAGCCAGTAGAAAAGGATTTTGAAAACATAGTGTCAATCCTACAGAACCACTTAAACCCCACACTGCTGCTGATAGCAGAAAGATTTAAGTTTCACAAAAGGAACCAGCATAAAGATGAAAGTAATGCTGAGTATTTAACGGAACTGCGCAAGCTATCGAAACACTGCCAGTTTGGAACGGGACTAGCAGATACTTTAAGGGACAAGTTTGTGTGTGGGCTTCAAAGTGAAGGAACCCAGAAACGGCTTCTATCAGAAAAGGGTCTTACGCTGGACAATGCTTTCAGCATTGCAGTATCACATGAAGCAGCAGCACGGGGCGCTGCAGAGATACAACGGAGACCACAAGAATATGGCACAAATGAAATGTCATACGGAACAGTGAAGTGCTATCGCTGTGGCAGAACAACACACGACCATAATCATTGCTGGTTCAAGGACAAAGTGCGCAGACAGTGTGGAAAAGTAGGACACATAGCAAGAGTCTGCAGGTTGGGAAAGAAAACCAGCAGCAAGAAATCTCCACAGGAGAAGTACAAGAAGGTACATAAGGTGACGGAGAGTAGTTCAGACGAACAGAAGAGTGATACAGACTCCGGAAGCAAGGAGCTGGGTTGTCTGAAACTACATAATGTGATCAAAACGGAGGATCACCAAACTATCTGGGTCACGCTCAAGATAGCAGGAGTCCAAGTGAAAATGGAATTGGACACAGGATCAGCCCTAACAGACATAAACCAAAGGGACTACAAGCGGCTATTCTCACATATACCCTTGAGAGGTACAAAGATTGTCTTGAAGACGTACACGGGGCAAAAAGTCTACCCCAAAGGAAAAATAAGGGTCAACGTTATATATAACAGCAAGGAAACACCAAAAATGGACCTATATGTATTGCCAGATGGAGGACCACCACTACTAGGACGTGAATGGATCCGGAAGATACAGCTAGATTGGCATTCCATACAAGCACTGACTGTAGATGCCAAAAAGGATGACGTCAAACCTGGACGACTGTCAAAAATGCTAACTGGCGCACAAGAAGTGTTCCAGCAGGGACTCGGAACACTAAAAGGCATAACAGCGACGATCAAAATAGAGGAAAATGCAAGCCCAAAGTTTTTTAAGGCCAGACCGGTACCTTATGCGATCCGCCCAGCCGTCGAAGCAGAGCTGGAAGGTTTGGAACGTTCAGGAGTACTGTCCAAAGTGGACTGGAGCGAGTCGGCTACACCCATCGTTCCTGTAATGAAGAGGTCGTTGAGTAATACGCCTGGGGAACCAAAGAAGGTTCACATCTGTGGGGACTTTAAGGTGACAGTGAACCCAGTCCTTCACACTGTACAATATCCGCTTCCGCGGATTGAAGATATTTTCGCCTTGCTATCTGGAGGGAAACGCTTCACTAAGATTGATCTGGCCCAGGCGTACCTGCAAATGGAGGTAGAAGAAGCTTCGAAACAGTACCTCACGATCAACACTCATAAAGGTCTCTACCAATACAACCGGATGGTGTTCGGGGTAGCATCAGCTCCGGCTATTTGGCAAAGGGCAATGGAACAAGTCCTGCAAGGGATTCCAGGGACCAGTGTTATTTGGATGACATCCTGGTCACGGGCGAAAATGACAGTGATCACCTCGCCTACCTGGAGCAGGTGCTCACTAGATTGAAGGAATATGGGCTCCGAGCTAATCGCCACAAATGCGACTTTTTCCAGGAGCAGATCTCGTATTGTGGCCACGTTATTGATGAAGAGGGGTTACATAAGTCCCCAGAAAAGATTGAGGCAGTAGTCAAGGCTCCAGCACCGGAAAATGTGTCACAACTGAGGTCGTTCCTCGGGCTGGTGAACTACTACCATAAGTTCTTGCCGAATTTGTCTACCGTACTACACCCACTGAACACCCTACTGCAAACGGGGGTACCATGGAAGTGGGGTGACGAATGTAAATGAGCTTTCCAGAAGAGCAAAGCATTGATCACATCAAAAGAGTTGTTGGCTCATTTCAACCCAGCACTACCAATTCGGTTGGCATGTGATGCATCACCCTATGGCATTGGAGCGGTGCTGTCGCACAAATTCCCAGACGGCTCGGAGAGGCCAGTAGCCTTTGCGTCTTGGTCACTAACCTCAGCCGAGCGTAACTACGCTCAGATTGACAGGGAGGCCCTCAGCCTAGTGTGGGGAGTGAAAAAGTTCAATCACTATCTGCACGGGCAGAAGTTCACCTTGCTGACTGACCACCAACCACTTGTCTCCATCTTTAATCCAAAGAAGGGCGTTCCAGTGATGACTGCGCAACGGCTACAAAGATGGTCCCTTTTTCTAGGGGCGCACCAATATGAAATCGAGTATAAGGGCACGAAACAGCATGGAAACGCATTTGGGCTATCACGCCTGCCACTGCCTACTGCGGAGGAAGCACCAGCAGTGGATCCTGTCAAAATATTTCATTCAACTATAATTGAATGCTTGCCAGTAACTAACACTGGTATAGAGAAGGAGACCCGAAATGACCCGACACTGTCTCGGGTATATGATTTGACGGTGAAGGGATGGCCAGCACATGGCGACTCACTGTTGCCAGCATTCTCATCCAGAAGAGAACAGCTGTCAGTATGCCAGGGGATCTTGATGTGTGGATCCCGAGTGGTAATTCCACCCAAGTTAAGGGAGAGATTGCTCAATGAGCTTCACGAAGGTCATCTGGGAGGGGTGAAAATGAAAAGCCTTGCTAGGGCTTATGTGTGGTGGCCGGGGATCGATCAGCAAATTGAGGACCTGACAAAGAGCTGCTCAGGATGCCAGAAGGTCCAAAATGCACCACCACATGCCCCTCTACACCCATGGGAGTGGCCCTCATCTCCATGGCAACGGGTGCATATTGATTTTGCTGGTCCATTCATGGACTCAATGTTTTTAATAGCCGTGGATGCGCACTCGAAATGGCCTGAGGTGATCAAAATGTCCTCCACCACCATGGAGAAAACTATTGCAGTCCTACGGACCATTTTTGCCAGGAACGGCTTGCCAGAGCAGATTTGCTCTGATAACGGACCACAGTTTGTGTCCGAAGAGTTTCGAAGATTTATGAAAAGGAATGGGGTAAGGCATTACACATCCGTCCCGTATCATCCAGCCACAAATGGATTGGCTGAGAGGTTCGTACAAACCTTTAAAAAAGCAGTAAAGGCCATGTGCGATGACGACATTCCACTGCAGCATAAGGTGGACAATTTCCTGTTAGCCTACAGAAATGCGACACATGCAGTCACCAACCAGGCCCCGGCCATGATGTTCTTTAACCGAAGGTTGCGATCTCGTCTGGATTTGCTCAGACCAAATGTACGAAGAGATGTTGAGAGTAAGCAATTCCAGCACATCAATGAGAAGCCGACAAGGAGCTTCAATGTAGGGCAACCAGTCTTGGCCCGCGACTACCGAACAGAGAAATGGCAACCAGGAACGATATGCACACGGCAGGGGCCACTAATGTACACAGTGGATGTTGGGGAGAACATTGTGAGACGCCATGCTGACCAGATCCTAGAGTCACAGGAACAAATCAACCCCATGTCTCGGCCAAAAGGTACCTGGTGAGGAACCCAACGTACAGGTCGCATCTACCTCAGAAACAATAGCATTGGAAGCTGATGAATCAACTGACGACAGGGTGTTAGATTCGCCTCCGCACCAAGAGCGAGACACTCGGGAAAGGCGTTATCCAGAAAGAATCAGGAAGCCTCCCCAAAGACTGAATTTATAAATAGACTATTTTCAGCTAATGTTGCATGTTAAAAGTGTTAATTGTAATTAGCTTGATATTTAATTGTTAAATGAGTGTTATGGTACTGTTAATCTAAAAGGGGAGGAATTGTAATGTATGTACCTTTAAGGGGGAGAACTACTTTTTACAGCTCCTGTATACTGTAGTACCGGCAGTGACCACACCTGTATATAAACCCTGAGTAGTGATCTGTACAATTAGTTCTAGAGTAACCCTCATTCAGTAAACACCTGTTGAATCGTTCCCTGCAGTCTGTTGTCTGATTATTGAAGGACACAACGGACATAACAAAATTCAGTAAGGGTGAGCAAGCAGTAAACACTCTCTGGGTAGAATTGAGGAATAGAAAAAGATGTAAGACTTTGGTGGGAGTTGTCTACAGACCTCCTGATAGAAGTGATAAAGTAGAGGGATGCATAAATACCAAGATCAGAGAAGCTTGTTGCAAAAGAGTGGTATAATGGGAGGCTTTAATTTTCACATAGAACGGGAGAAGCAGAATACCTCGAGTCCTAAAGGCAGCGAATTATTGAGTGTATTCGAGACAGTTTTCTGGATCAATATGTCCTTGAACCAACAAGACATTAGACCACATTAGATTTAGTGATGAATAATGAGCCAGAATTAGTCAACAATCTAACGGTAAGGGAACACCTAGCTAACAGGGATCATAAAATGATTGCATCCCCTTAGGTTTGGAAAGGAGATGGATGAGTCAGGAAACAAGATTTTAAATTTAGGTAAGGACGACTTTGAAGGGATGAGGTAGAAAATGACCACAGCAGACTGGGCAGACTGCTAACGTGTAAAAATACAGTGTTCAAAGAATTATTTGGTTCACTACAAGACCTGTACATACCCCTAAAGGGCAAGAGTTCTACTTGTGTAATTAAACATCCTTGGTCAACAAAAGAAATGAGTGTTAGTACAAAACTAAAAGAAAGGACTTATACAAATACAAAGAACAGTGGAGATTCCATGGAATGGGAGAATATAAAGAACAGCAAAGGGATACAAACAAAGTAATTAGAGCTAAAAAAACGGAATAAAAAAACTTGCGAGGGATAACAATAACAACACAATGCTTTTACGAGAATATTAAATAAGGGTGGCTAAGAGTAATGTGGGCCCCTTAAAGACAGATGCAGGAGATACTGTAATTGGAAATCAGGAAATAGCAAACTTACGAACTCTTAGGCTGGAATTCTTTGCCGTCCGTGTGGGCGCGATTGGAGGCAGGTCGGGTGGGAAATTTGAAATAAGCTGGAGTGGGTCGGGAACCTGCCATCATCCCGCCCCCACACGCCATTCCCTCGGGCGTTTGCCAGAGTGGCAGCGACCCAAAAGGCAGAGACGGCCGAGCTAATTTAGCTCATTATGAGGTATGTGTCAGGCCCTTAAGAGTCTTTTTAACCCTACCTGTCAAATTTCCGTCGATGAGCACAGGAATCACGCAGCTCGGAAACCATGTCTATGAACCTGAGGTGGAAGTTGCATGGCAATTGATCCAGCTCATTAGTGCACAGCGTGAAAAGTACAATAAAAACACTCACCTGAAAACTGGTCACTTTCCTAAGGCAGATGCTGTTGCTGACTGCATTGTCAGCACAGATTTAACTTTCTAGAGGTTGCAAAACTTTTCAGCAAAGTCGGGATCCACTGTCACCTCATTGGTACAACCTATCACACCATTGACAGATTGCTTCTGTCATCTGTACTTCACCTGCCATCTATTACATCAGCATGGGCGCTGTTTATACTGTCTCACCTTGGTCCTCAGAATCGGACCACGATGAACCCCAACACCAGCAGCACCAAGCACACCAGCAGCACCAACAACACCACCAACCGTCTCCTCAACCACCTGATGCTCCACAGTACAGAGGGCATCAGCGCAGGGCTGCACCGCGCCGGAGACGATGCCCCCAACACAGGGTATACAGGCAGAGGATGAGCTTCCTCAACATGACTGAGCAGCAGTGCCAAAGGAGGCTCAGGCTATCGCGCCAGGTCGTTGCAGACATTTGCAGATTGTTGGAGCAAGACCTGCAGCCCAGAGGAGCGGGTGGACACCTTACCAGTGGCTGTCACCAGCGCCCTCAACTTCTTTGCCTCAGGCTTCTTCCAGGGATCTGCAGCAGGCATTTGTGACATCTCGCAGTCAGCCACTCACAGATGCATCACACAGGTCACTGATGCCCTCTTTGACAAGTCAGCCAATTATATCAACTTTGTCACTGATGAAGCCAGTGTTACTGAGCGTGCGCAGGCCTTTGCCACTCTGGCTGGCTTTCCACGGGTGCAGGGCGTCATCGACTGAACACATGTGGCCATCAGAGCACCCCATCATCCAGGAGTCGTTGTCAACCGTAAGGGCTTCCACTCCCTCAATGTGCAGCTCGTCTGCAACCACAGGAAGATCATCATGCATGTGTGAGCCAAATTCCCTGACAGCTGTCATGACACTTTCACCCTTCGCCAGTAAATCCTCTTCACGCCTCCAAACAGACTTTCTGGCTGGCTGCTTGGAGACAAGGGCTATCCACTGAAGACGTGGCTCATGACACCCTTGAGGAGGCCAAGTATTGAGGCCAAGGAGAGATATAAAGAAAGCCACACTTCCACCATGTTTCTCAGAGCAGACAATAGGCAAGCTGAAACTGCACTTCAGATGCTTAGACAGATCTGGAGGAGCCCTTCAGTATGCACCAGCCAGGGTCTACAGAATCGTCGTGGTCTGCTGCGCACTGCACAACACAGTGCAGCAGCAACGATTAGCGCTGCATGAGGAGCCAGGCACTGAGCGCACAACCACTTCAGAGGAGGAGGAAGAGGAGGAGCAGGAGGACCATCAGCTGGAAGACGAGGAAGAGGAGGATCAGGAGGAACCTGCAGTCCACATCCCATCAACACCTGAGCACATTGCTGCCCAGGAGGCCAGGGATGGCCTCATCATGGCCAGATTTAATTAACTTCATGTATTACACCCATATGGCTGCCACATGCTGTGCCTGGTTCACACTACACCACAGCAACACCATAAAGCATCCCTACAATGAACAAGCCATTCCTTTCACATTGGCCATAAGAACAGAAGAACATAAGAAATACGAGCAGGAGTAGTGTAGGATTCGCAAAAATCCAGGAAAATACAGTCTACATTGTAAAACCCCTGAAATGGCCACATTTTATGAACACAAGATGGAGTTGGCAGATCACATGACTCATTTCAGAAGGACATACCACTGCAGTATCTTAAAGAAACCTGAGTCACCACCGATTAGAAGATTCCAGAACTGACTGCAATTGATATGGTAAAATGGTTACAGTAGTAACCAAGTCAAAACAAAAGTATTTACACCTCAAGGTGTGTTAATTGCTAGCAAAACGCAAACCCATCTCTGAAATCGCAGAGTACCAAACTCAGAGGGACACAGGACAGATCCCATTAGTTTCATTTACAAGACATTAAAATAAAGTGCCCGCTTTTGTCAAAGCAGCCTGCCCATTACTTTAACAAAAGAAAACCCCTGATTTGGCGCCAAGATAAGGGCAAGAAAACAGTATAACTGTTGGGGAAAAAGAGACATTAAAAAAAAAACACAGTTTCACACAGACACGAGGTCAAAGGCAGAGCGAGTAGAGAGGTTCAATTACGGTTCGAGGAGCACGGAGAGCCTACAAGTTCGAGCAGGAGAGCAGGTTCAGGAGCCGGTCCCATAAGGAAGATTGGAGATCCCGGACGATACAGGAGCACCAAGGTCAAGGACAGTTTTACAAACCCTGGTGAGCATAGAGGCCCAACTCCACCTAGCTGATCTAGTTGAGGTATACTTTAGAGACGGGAGGGTTTTTAATATTAAGGGCTTTGTAATTCGGGAGTGTTATTCATCCTTCGTTGTGCTGTGCGCTTTCTCCACCCCCGTTTTATTATATCGCTGATCTAGAATTGATGTATTATCATAGTCAAAGTAACTCTTGTGTGTTAAATTTTAGTTCCCATTGAGAGGCGTGTTCATGATTTTTGTCTGCATTGTTTCTTCATTCTCTATGTTTTATTCTCCTTAAAAATAAAGATACCTTTGATTTAAAACTTACCTTGTCTCACCTGATCCATTTGTCTTCCGAGTCACAAGTTGGGCCAACACATCAAGGTGGTCTGGCAATAAGCCCAGTGTCTAGAACCGGTGAGGGGGGAGCGCTTCGGAACCGCTCACGAGCAGTGTGAAATCAAAAACCGATCTCGCACACCACAAGCTCGTTAAAATGACCCCTTACAGAATGGCGACCCAGATGGGACACTGGCTACAGAACCCTTGTGTGGTGGACAAAGACTCGGGTGAGACAGATGTTATGGAGGACAGGTTATCCTCCTACGTGTGTGGCAAAGTAAATGTAGCAAAAAAATGGGTATATGACCTATTAGGAGCCGAGCGTCCCCTAAAGGCAGCCGCCCAGTGGACGGCTAGTAAAGAGCACCGCAAGGGCATTGAAAAAGCGGTGTGGCTTATGTGCTATAAAAAGCAGGTTCTGGTACTGGACCACGCGGTGGCCAGTAAGGAAACCAAAATTAAGCATTTGTCCCGGGAGCTGCAGGAAAAGGTTGCAGCGGAAGGGAAGGTGCTAGTGGCTCTGGAGGCCATAAGCCAAGAGAGGGCAGCGATGGTCCGGGACCATCGGGGGAAGGTAGAAAGGCTGGAGGGCAAGATAGCTGAGCTGGAGGGGAGCGCTAGGTTCAGGGTAGAACACGTAGAGTATCAGGCAAGAGAATCCAGGGAGAAAGAGAGGAGATTAAAAACAGAGATTAGCCGCCTTACAGGGGAACTGAAGGCACAGGAGGAAAAGGTAGGCGAAGTAAAAGCAGCCTATAAGCTGGCCTGCGCTCAAGGGTTTGAGGAGGCAGACCACGGCCCCTGTAGGCAGGAAATAGAAAGCCTGAATCTGGCATTGGCCAGGGCAAAGGGGATGATATGCCTCATTAGCCCCAAGGTCGGCCAGGCTGAGTTCAACGGTAACCCAAGCAGGGAAGTCCCGCAGGCAGCCCCCAGAACAAAACGGGTTAGGGAACTCGAGATTTCACAGCCACCACCCCTAGCCCCTAGTTTTCCAGAGGTCTGGGATCAGGAGGGGGTGGAGGATGAAGAATTCAAGGTAGACCAGGGTAGCCCGAGAGAGAATCAGGGACCGGGACCGGTGTACCCCGTGACACAACGGAGGTACGGACCACCCGGTGACGACGGGGAACCTGGGGACCTCCAGAACCAATTCCTGGTGCCACACGGTGCGCAACAATTGCGCTCCATGGTGAGCTACATCCCCAAGCTCACCATGAAGGGGGACCCTTCTCTTCACTTTAGGGAGATAGAGCAGGCGGCCTGTGTTAACGACTGCGACGAGGCAGAGAAGGCCAAGATGGTGATGTTCTCCCTGGGTAGCGATCTCCTCCAGACGCTACCCGATGGGTGTAAGAGGGGTCAGGAAAATTAAGGCAGGCTGAAGGACGAGATCCTGGAGGCCATGGGGATGAACGAGGGGAGTCCGTTCACCCGGGTGGAGAAAACAGTCCAGCTCCCCGGGGAATTCCCGCAGGCGTTCGCGGACAGGCTGTGGCCAGTCTACCAGGGTGCGTGCCCGGGAATGCCGGCGCGAGCGAACCTGGACGGGGACCAGTTAGTCCACTGGCTCAGGTGCCTGATGAATAACTCCCTGCCCCGCGTTCGAACGCAGGCAATGGCCTGGTTCGACCCCCGAAACCCTCTGACCACGGAGGCGATGGTGATCCGCCAACTCACCGTCACCTTTAGAAACGGGAGGGATAGTGAGACACCCCAGCAAAACGGGAAGGTTTGTGAGGTCAGGCCTGGTGACCAGCCCCGTAAAGAGTGGCGCCAGGAAGGGAGCCGTCCCAACCAAAGCTGACAAACGTGCTACGGCTGCGGGAAGGAGGGGCATTGGCACAGGGACTGTAAGAATCCCTGGAAGGACACAAGGGAAAAGGTCCCCACAGCCCCAGCCCAAGCCCCGGCCGCACCCCCGACCTCTGCCCCAGAGAGAGAGACGGAGCCAACTGTCCCTCCAGAGCTGCTGGACGTGCTGCTGGCTTCAGTGAGGTCATTGGTCCTCACTAAGGGAAAGATAGCAGCCACCACCGGTCCAGCGGTTCCCCCAACCCCTTCCCAAAGTGGCCCGCAATGACTGGAGCCTGCGCAGCCCATCTATCTATGTGCGCTCCAGTACGACGGATGGAAGAGACCGCTCGTGCAGATGGAGGTAGAGAAGGAAACGGGGACTTATCTGTTGGATACGGGAGCTTCATGCACCGTGATCCATACGGAGAATCCCACCACCTCACCTCTGTCTAACGGGGTTCCATACGTCCTATCGGGGTTCACAGGGGCGGAGCAGATGGGTGCGTTCTCCAGGCCACACTCGATCCGCCTGGGCACACTCCAGACAAAGTGGACATGTGTCCTGGCGAGATGGGATGCAGAGGGAGGGCAGGGGATCCTAGGGGCCGACTTCATCGTGGGCCATGGGATCCTCGTGGACCTCAGGAACCATTGCCTTTGGGGGGCCAACACCAGAAAGGAAAGTGGAGTGGTAGTAATCCCGAGAAAGGATGGGAAGGGAACCCTGTGTACCATAAAGCCGAAAGGGAGTTACGACCTCGGTGAAATGATGGAGGGTATCCCAGAAGTATTTAGAGCCGAGGTGCAGGCTCAGTTAGGTGCGTTCGCCACGCACAAACACAACTGTGGGAGGGTGTGGTAAACCACTGTTGTTAGTATTGTTGTTCACCACTGTTGTTAGTACTGTTGTTCACTGTTAGTACTGTTGTTCACTCTTGCATATTGTTGTACTTGTCTGTGCATGCCTCAGCTGACTCCGCCCCTGGCTCCACCCTCATGGCTGGGTATAAAGGTCGCTGCTCAGAAGCCTCCGGCCCTTTTGGATACCAGGCAACCACAAGAGGCATGCTCTGTTCTTTGGTAATAAAAGCCTGTTTATTACTTTCTCAATCTCCAGTCTTTTGTAGCAATTGATAGTGCATCAATTTTATTACCAAAATTAAATGTTGGCTGCGGATGCTGATCAACCGATGGCGCAAAACGCTGAGCAGCAGGCGCTGCTGCGAGCCCTCAGACCAACATGCCTGGACCTAGACCCCCAAGAAGCGGGTTCGTCGACTAAATTCGCACAATGGCTGCGTTGCTTTGAGGCGTATCTGGAAGCCTCGACCGTGACTCTTGATGAAAATAAACTGAAAATCCTGGCCTCGAAGGTGAGCCACCAAGTCTATACTTTAATCCAAGATGCGACGACCTACGCGGCGGCTATCGACCTACTGAAAGGGCAGTATGCACGCCCGGTTAACACGGTCTATGCCAGGCACCTTTTAAGATCTCGCAGACAGCAGCCCGGGGAATCGGTGGAAGCCTTCCTACGGGCACTGCGGGTACTCGGACGTGGCTGCGACTGCAAGGAAGTATCGGCCGCGGCACATGTGGAGGGACTGATACGAGACGCTTTCGTTGCAGGTCTAAGGTCCGACTACTCCCGGCAGAGGCTGCTGGAGAAGGGTGAAATAGACCTGACAAAGGCAGTGTCCCTCGCGCTCTCGCTCGACGCGGCCCACAGAAATATGGACGCTTTCTCCCCTCATCGCCCCGCGCCGTGGACGCTGCAATCTTGGGCCATGGGACCGCCACCTCCGACTGCTGCAGCGATGTCCAAGGCACAAAAATGCTATTTTTGTGGCCAAGCTAAACACCCTAGAGCACGCTGCCCCGCGAAGAATGCTACCTGCTCCGGCTGCGGGAAGAAAGGTCACTACGTTAGCGCCTGCAAAGGGAAGACCGCTAACGCCAGCAGCGCTGCGTGCGAACCGTGGGCGCAGCCATCTTGTCTGCCATCTTGGGCTCCCCCAGCCGCGTGGGGATCGGGACCGTGGGCGCCGCCATTTTGTCCGCCATCTTGGACGCCTCCGACTTCGGTTACGGGGGACCCGGACTCCACCACCGCCTCATCGGACAACCGCATCGACACGCTTGAACATACGCTGGCTTCCGTGACGCTGGATCAATCTCTCCCGCATCAACTGTCCAGGTCCATGATGGACATTACGGTAAACGGCCGCGCCACTACCTGCCTTTTTGACAGCGGGAGCACGGAGAGTTTTATACACCCGGACACGGTGCGCAGTTACTCTCTCCCGGTCCTGCCGACGCGTCATCGCATCTCTATGGCTTCCAAAGCCCAGTCAGCGGACGTCGGTGGCTACTGTATGGTGACTCTTTCAGTGCAGGGTACTGAATACAAAAATTTTAAACTTCTGGTCCTGCCCCACCTCTGCGCTGCCGTCCTACTGGGGTTGGATTTTCAGTGCCACCTTAAGAGTGTCACTTTAGCGTATGGTGGACCCCTCCCCCCTCTCACAGTCTGCAGCCAGCAGTTTTTAAATCGCCCGCCGCGCGCCATTTGCAGCCTCTCCACCCTTAAAGTCTCCCCCCCCTCCTTGTTCGCTAACCTCACCCGCGACTGTAAGCCCATCGCTACCAAAAGTAGGCGTTACAGTGCCGGGGATAGGGGTTTCATTAAATCCAAGGTAGCGAGACTCCTGAAGGAAGGGATTATCGAGAGCAGCAATAGCCCATGGCGAGCACAAGTGGTGGTGGTGAAGGCTGGCGGCAAACAGCGCCTAGTTATTGACTACAGCCAGACGATCAACCGCTACACCCAGCTGGATGCATATCCACTCCCCCGCATATCTGACATGGTCAATCAGATAGCACAATACCGGGTGTTCTCGACGATTGATCTGAAGTCGGCATACCACCAGCTCCCCATCAGGGCTGAGGACCGCCAGTACACAGCTTTTGAAGCTGACGGTCGGCTCTATCACTTTCTCAGAGTTCCCTTCGGCGTCACCAACGGAGTTTCTGTCTTCCAACGGGAGATGGACCGGATGGTTGACCAGAACGCGCTCCAGGCCACTTTCCCATATCTAGACAACGTCACCATCTGCGGCCACGACCAGCAGGACCACGACGTTAATCTAGAGAAATTCCTCCGGACGGCCCAGCGGCTGAATCTCACATACAACAAAGACAAATGTATGTTTCGTACTACGCGCCTCGCTATTCTTGGCTGCGTAGTGGAGAACGGAGTCATCGGCCCAGACCCCGATAGAATGCGCCCCCTTATGGAGCTCCCCCTCCCCCACTGCCAGAAAGCACTGAAGAGATGCCTGGGGTTTTTCTCTTACTATGCTCAGTGGGTGCCCAACTATGCGGATAAAGCCCGACCCCTCATCAAGTCCGCCTCCTTCCCCCTGACAGCAGAGGCCTGTGCAGCCTTCACTCTCATAAAAGGAGACATTGCGAAGGCCACAATGCACGCTGTGGATGAGTCCCTCCCTTTTCAAGTGGAGAGCGACGCATCCGACTTTGCCCTAGCTGCAACCCTTAACCAGGCGGGGAGACCCGTGGCCTTTTTCTCAAGGACCCTCCAGGGCCCCGAGATTCGACACTCCTCTGTCGAAAAGGAGGCCCAGGCCATTGTGGAAGCCGTGCGACATTGGCGGCATTACCTGGCCGGAAAACGATTTACCCTGCTCACTGACCAGCGTTCAGTGGCTTTTATGTTTCATAATAAGCAGCAGGGCAAAATCAAGAATGACAAGATCTTAAGGTGGAGAATCGAACTCTCCACCTACAATTACGATATCTTGTACCGGCCCGGGAAACTCAATGAGCCCCCAGATGCCCTATCACGTGGTACGTGCGCCAACACGCAGGTTGATAGACTACAGACCCTCCACAATGACCTCTGCCACCCGGGGGTCACCAGGTTCTTCCATTTTATCAAATCCCGTAACCTGCCCTACTCCATCGAGGAGGTCAGGACCATGACCAGGAACTGCCAGATCTGTGCTGAGTGCAAGCCGCATTTTTATAGGCCAGACAGAGCGAGCCTGATCAAAGCCACGCGCCCCTTCGAGCGGCTGAGCATCGATTTTAAAGGGCCCCTCCCCTCCTCTGACCGCAATGTGTACTTCCTCAATATAATTGATGAGTACTCCCGTTTCCCGTTTGCCATCCCTTGCTCGGACATGACCAGTACCACGGTCATTAAATGTCTGAATGACCTCTTCGCCTTGTTCGGTTTCCCTAGCTATATCCATAGCGACAGGGGCTCATCTTTTATGAGCGACGAACTTCAGCAGTACCTGCTCGCGAGAGGCATTGCTACAAGCAGGACCACCAGCTACAACCCCCGGGGTAACGGCCAGGTGGAAAGGGAGAATGCGACAGTCTGGAAGGCAGTCCTTTTAAACTTAAAATCTAAGGGCCTTCCGACCTCCCGCTGGCAGGAGGTCCTCCCTGCGACGCTCCATTCCATTCGGTCGCTGCTCTGTACACCCACCAATGCCACTCCTCACGAGAGAATGTTCTCCTTCCCCAGGAAGTCCACGTCGGGGATTTCGCTACCAACATGGCTGACTTCTCCAGGTCCCGTCCTACTGCGGAAGCACGTGAGGACCCATAAGGCAGACCCCCTGGTCGAGAGGGTGAGCCTCCTCCACGCCAACCCGCAGTATGCTTACGTGGTGTACCCGGACGGGCGGGAGGACACGGTCTCCATTCGAGATCTCGCACCTGCAGGTGCTCCTGAAACACCCTCTTCGCCACCCACCGCTACTCCTGCCTACCCCCAGGACACAGTCCCCGCATGAGACCTCGCACCTTCGGGTGCCTCTGAGAGACCACCATCGCTACCTCCCATTACCCATGCTCTGACCCCTGTAGACGGCATGCAGCAGCCCCAGGGTCCGCCACCTGCTACACCTCCTCTGAACGAGACACCGGGTTCACCGTTGGATGCTGCACCATCACCGCCGCTGCTGCGACGCTCAGGACGGCTTACAAGGCCTCCTGATAGACTTCAGTACACGAATTTTTAGTGCACTTCACCCTGCCGGACTCAATTCTAAACAAGGGGTGAATGTGGTAAACCACTGTTGTTAGTATTGTTGTTCACCACTGTTGTTAGTACTGTTGTTCACTGTTAGTACTGTTGTTCACTCTTGCATATTGTTGTACTTGTCTGTGCATGCCTCAGCTGACTCCGCCCCTGGCTCCACCCTCATGGCTGGATATAAAGGTCGCTGCTCAGAAGCCTCCGGCCCTTTTGGATACCAGGCAACCACAAGAGGCATGCTCTGTTCTTTGGTAATAAAAGCCTGTTTATTACTTTCTCAATCTCCAGTCTTTTGTAGCAATTGATAGTGCATCAGAGGGTTGCTGGCTTTGAGGTTAGGGTAGATGGGGATCCCATGGCCCGGCCCCAAAAGCAGTACAACTTCCCAAAGGAAGCAGAGGCTGATATGGAGGTGGCCATATCAGCGCTGGTACAGCAGGGGGTGCTGAGGCCTATAGCCACCCATGTGAACTCTCCACTTTGGCCGGTTAAGAAACCGGACAATTCCTGGAGAGCCACGGTGGACTATCGGGTGTTGAACAGCAACATCCCCACATGTGCCCCCACAGTGGCAGCAGTGGCCGACCTCATTGGGAGTATCCCCGCATCTGCGACCACGTTCACGGTGCTGGATATTTCCAATGGGTTCTGGTCGATTCCTGTGCGGAGGGAGGACCAGTATAAATTTGCCTTTACTTTCAGAGGGCAACAGTATACCTGGAATTGCTTGCCACAAGGCTTCCACAATAGTCCCAGCATTTTCCACCAATGCATGGCGGACAGCCTGAAGGAGTTCAGTCAGCCCCTTCAGTTAGTACAGTACGTGGACGACCTGCTCCTGTTTACCGACACGGTTGGGGAGCACGGCCCACTGCTGGCTGAACTGTTGGAACTACTGACCAGAAGGGTGTTCAAAGTCAACCCAAAGAAAGCGCAGATCGGTCAAAAGGAAGTCAAGTTCCTGGGGCTGACCATCCGCGCCGGAGAAAGGGCCATCGATAGGGCTAGGAGGGAGGCGGTACAGGAGTTACCGGTCCCCGTCACCATAAAGGGTGTGAGGTCATTTCTAGGGCTAACCGGGTACTGCCGAGACTTCATGGAGGACTATGCGGCCATGGCAGCCCCACTACTCCGACTCCTGCACAAGGGAGTGGAGTGGTCATGGGATGAAGGATGCCAGGCCGCGTTCGAGCTCCTAAAAAGGAAGCTGCAGACCGCACCGGCCCTGGGAGTGATAGATGGGGGAAGGGAGTTCTTCCTGGAGGTGGCGGCCAGCGGGGACAGTCTGAGTGCTGTGTTGCTCCAGGAGCGGCATGGCAAGCTGAGACCCGTGGTTTACTCCTCCAGGGTGCTCACCGACGTGGAGAGGAGCTACTCGGTCTGTGAGCGGCACCTCTTGGCCACACACTGGGCTGTGAAAAGATCCGCCATCTTCACAGGCACCTCCCCCATCACCCTCCTCACACACCACACGCCCACCAAGATGCTTTTGGATGGGAGGATTAAGGATGGGACAGTAAGCAGTGCCCGCATTGCGCACTGGACCCTACTCCTCTCACAAATGGATCTGCGGGTACGAGGCCTGTGCGAGCCCAGATTAACCGCCAACCTGGCTTACCCTGGGACAGCCCATCAATGTTCCGTTGAAGGGGTATGGGAGGTCGACGTTGGTCTCCGGGCTGGGATACATCCCAACGGCCGTGAGATTTACGTGGATGGTTCCAGCACAGTATCCGCTGGAAAGCGGCTCACGGGGTTCGGAGTGTATGACCCAACGGCTGACATTGCGTTGGCGATTAAACTCCCCAGTACCATGAGCGCCCAGCAGGCAGAACTGTCTGCTGTGGCATATGTGGTTACCAATCCCAAAGTTTTCCCTACCCCGTACACGATTTGCTCAGACAGCATGTTTACATGCAATTCGTGGACCGAATACCTGGCCATCTGGTCCCGTCGCGGATTCACTTCCGCGGATGGGAGACCCTTGGTGGTAAAGCCCCTGCTGGAGAAGATCCTGGCAGCCGTGGGGGAGAAGGGTGAGGTCTTCATCCACAAGGTGAAGGCTCACTCCTCCACAGAACCTCGCGGTCAGGGGAACCAGCGAGCTGACGCACTGGCGAGAGAGGGTGCCCAGACCGGCATTTTCTGGGACCCCTACGGGTCCGGACCAGTGGCAGCTGCAAAAGGCAGGGATGGGATCCAGGAGAGTGTAGGGGTAGCGCTAGCCCCGGACCTCAAATCGGTCCAATCTCAGGACCCTGCCCTGAGAGGGGTATTTAACGCGGTTAGCGAGGGGAAGAAAATGGAAGGCCCGTATGGTGCAGCATCCCTGTCCATAAGAGAGGGAATGCTGTTTAAAGAAGAGCAGTGGGTGGTGCCTCAGCAGCACCGGAGGGAATTCCTTCAACTGGCCCATGAGGGACCAGGAGCAGGGCGCCCCGGGCCTGAGGTCACCTGGCAGCGGGTGGAACAAGCAGGATGGTGGCCAGGACTCCGGGAGGACGTCCAGGAGTTTTGCGCGAACTGTCTTGCGTGCGCGGCAAATAACCCCGATCCTCACAGGAGGAAGGTGCCGATGGGACACGTTAGGAGGGTAGAGGGACCATGGCAGTCAATCCAAATTGACTATATCGGACCCTTACCCGCCACCCAGGGAGGCTATAAGTACTGCCTCGTTCTGGGGGACGTGTTCTCTAAATGGGTTGAAGCCTTCCCCTGCTGAACAGCCACAGCGTTAGGGACTGCGAGAATCTTGGTGCGGGAGGTGTTCTCGAGATGGGGACTGCCCCAGTTCGTGGAATGCGATCAGGGAAGCCAGTTTGCCGGCCAAGTAATGCAGAACACCCTGATGCTGCTGGGCATTCAGGGGAAATGGCACGTAGCCTACAATCCACAGTCATCGGGGATTGTGGAGCGGATGAACCGCACCTTAAAAGAAAAAATGAGGAAAGAGATAATGGGTTCGCCCCAAAGGTGGGCAGAAGTCCTGCCTCTTGTCCTCATGGGGATCCGCTCCAGCCAGTCGAAGAGTACGGGGTACTCTCCGCATGAGCTCATGACCGGGAGGGTCATGAGAACCCCCACCCATGTCCTGGCCCCAGTCCTAACGGAGGGGCAGCTAAGGGAGGTGAATCGGGACAAATTCGCCCGCACGCTCCTTGAACGCCTCCAAAGGATCTATGAGGGGGCCGCAGGTAACATGGGGAGGCAGCACCAGGGAAATAGGATGCTGCTCGAGCCCAGTAAAACCCATCGCTGGGAGGTAGGGGATCTAGTGATGGTAAGGAACTTCGCCCGTGTGGGGAGTTTTGAGCCACTTTACATGGGTCCCTACAGCATCGTAGATCAGGCCAGCCCCATGGTGTATGCTGTGAAACTGCCCCGGCGCACAAAATGGTTTCACATCAATCAATGTAAGCTGTTTAAGCCAGAGGCAGGGAAGCAGGCAGCGGGGGCTGAAAAAGGCAGCAAAGAATTAAAAACTGCAGGGGAGCTGCAGCCACAGGTCACACAGGCTGGACGAGCAGCCTGCGTGAGGGGAGGAGTTGTCCCGTCCACACGGGAGACTCCCCCATTGTTCTGGGACCCAGAAGGGGAGGAGCCGGAGGTCCTAGGTCCTGTCCCTGGTCACAAGGAAGCCGAGTCGGAGGACGAAGGTCCCGCCCCCAACTGCGGTGAAGGGGAGGAGCCGGAGGTCTTCGGTCCTGCCCCTGAGTGCAGCATTAGAGAGGTGGCGTCTGGGGGCGGAGACTCTCAACCTGGCGTCCCAGGTAGCGGGGAGGTGCCTGCCACTGACCCAGAGCCTAGGGAGGCGGAGCCTGCGGGAGGAAGCCCACAGCCGGCAGTCGTGGGGAAGCCACGGACTGCAGCCAGGGCCAAAACTCCAGCCAAGGGTCCGACCTACGAGGAAGCCTCATATGTGGTGACCCTTAGACGGTCAAATAGAAAACCGCTGTGATGAAATATTCCATTCACCACTGCCTGTGACTGAGATCGGTTTCAGTGTCATTTCCCTTCCCCCAGACCTCATTGTATTGTGTACTGGAATGTGCTGTATTGTATACTGGAATGTGCTGGAATGTGCTGTGTGTAGGGCTCCGCCCATACCTGGCCCCGTTTGTAAGCTAGCTTCAGTCTGGCCTCAGTCTCCAGAAGGAAGACATCTCTCTCTCTTACGTGTTACTTTCTAAGTTAATAAAAGCCTTGTTTTTGTTCTACTAACTTCGAGTCTCGGAATTATTGAGGCACATCAATTTTATTAACTTATTTTTCAACACTATGGATCAACTCCTGAAACCCGAACGTTTGGATTTGGATCAACATGCTCCGGACGCATCAGCACGCTTCGGACACTGGTTTGAGTGTATGGAATTCTTCCTGGACAATTCCGCAGCCGTCAAAGACGCTACGGACGCTGCGAGGATGAGACTCGGAATTCTGCGGAATTGGGTAAGCCACCAGGTTTACCCCCTCATCCAAGACGCCGAGACGTACCTGGCCGCCTGCGACATCTTAAAGGCGCATTACCAGCAGCCTACGAATGAGGTGTATGCTAGGCACCTGCTCGCTACCCGCGCACAGCGACCTGGGGAATCGGTGGAAGAGTTCCTAAGCACCCTGAAAATGCTTGGCAAAGACTGCAAGTGCCGAGATGTAAAAGCCGCAGTGTACACTGACGAGCTTGTTCGCGATGCCTTCATCACAGGCCTCAGCTCCACTTACATCCGGCAAAGACTGCTGGAAAAAACGGGGTTGGACCTGAAACAGGCTGCGGACACCGCGCGATCCCTGGATGTGGCCCAGAGAAACCCGGACGCCTACTCTTCAGCCCGCGCCGTCCACGCCGCCACGTGTGCACCGAGGGGGCCGCCATCTTGGAAGGCATCTTCCCCGCCCGACAGCCCGACACCGGCTGGGCCCCGCTCTCCCCCCAGAAGCCCTACGACAGCCGCGACGCGTCAGGGACCCAACTGCTACTTCTGCGGGCAGCCAAAGCACACCAGAAACCTGTGCCCGGCAAAAGGCACCACCTGCTTTAAGTGCGGTAAGAAGGGGCACTTCGGGAAGGTGTGCAGAGGGAACCCCGCCGGAAAACCAACCGCCGGAAAACCCGCCACCGCCGCGTGTGCGCCGTGGGAGCGGCCATCTTGGACGCCATCTTGCCCGACCTCGTGGGGTCCGCCATCTTGTGAGCAGACAGCGTGGACGCCATCTTGTATCGATCAGGGCCCTACAGTGGCATCGGTCACAGTGGACCAGACCAGGCCGCACCCGCTATCCAGATCAATGGTGGACATCGAGGTAAACGGGTGCCGGGTTAAATGCTTAATTGACAGTGGAAGCACGGAGAGCTTTATCCACCCAGAACTGGCACAACAACTCTCCCTAAAGGTGGTCCCTACTCAGGGTACCATCTCTATGGCTGATAAAACCCAGACATCGACCATTCTGGGTTACTGCACGGTACAATTGTGCGTTAACGGAACTGTATATGATAATTTTAAAGTATTAATCATGAAGAACCTATGTGCGAGCGTGATCTTGGGCCTGGATTTCCAGTGCAACCACCAAAGCATCACGCTCAAGTACGGTGGGTCCCAGCCGCCCCTCACAGTGTGCGGTCTGGCTACCCTGAAGGTAAAGCCGCCTTCGCTATTCGCGAACCTTACCCCTAACTGCCGGCCAATAGCGACCAAAAGCAGGAGGTACAGCTGGGAGGACAGGCGGTTTATCGCGACCGAGGTAGACAGGCTCCTGAAAGAGCGCATTATTGAACGCAGCAACAGCCCGTGGCGCGCCCAAGTGGTAGTGGTAAGGGGTAGCGAGAAGAAATGGATGGTGATCGACGATAGTCAAACGATCAACAGGTACACCCTACTAGACGCCTACCCGCTACCCCGCATATCAGAAATGGTGAACCAAATCGCCCAATACCGGGTGTTCTCCACCATCAACCTCAAGTCAGCGTACCACCAGCTCCCTATCAGACCAGAGGACCGCCCGTACACCGCCTTCGAGGCGAACGGACGCCTCTACCAATTCCTCAGAGTCCCCTTTGGGGTGACGAATGGGGTCTCGGTCTTCCAGAGGGAGATGGACCGCATGGTCGATGACCACCACTTGCAGGCAACCTTCCCCTACCTCGACAACGTCACCATCTGCGGTCACAACCAGCAGGATCACGACTCGAACCTCGAGAGGTTCCTGAAAACCGCACAAAAACTCAACCTCACCTACAACGAGGACAAGTGCGTTTACAACACCACGCGCCTCTGCATACTAGGCAGCGTGGTGGAGAATGGGGAAATCGGGCCAGACCCCGACCGATTGCGCCCCCTACGGGAGCTGCCCCTGTCCAACACTCCCAAAGCCCTGAAAAGGTGCCTGGGGTTATTTTCTTATTATTCCCAATGGGTCCCCAACTACTCCGACAAATCCCGCCCCCTCTTGAAAGCATCCTCTTTCCCGCTCTCTACAGACCCTCCACAATGACCTCTGCCACCCAGGGGTCACGCGGCTGTTCCACTTCATAAAGTCCCGTAACTTACCCTACTCGATTGAGGAAGTTCGGTCCCTGACCAGGAACTGCCGCACTTGCGCTGAGTGCAAGCCTCGGTTCTACCACCCAGATAGAGCCCACTTAATCAAAGCTACACGGCCCTTTGAGCGGCTCAGCTTAGATTTCAAGGGCCCCCTCCCGTCCGTCGACCGCAATGTTTACTTCCTGAACATTGTGGACGAATACTCCCGGTTCCCATTCGCCTTCCCCTGCCCAGACATGACCAGCCATGACCAACCAATGGTCATTAAATGCCTCAACAGCCTGTTCTGCCTGTTCGGTATGCTGAGCTACATCCATACGGATAGGGGGGCGTCCTTCATGAGTGAAGAGCTACGCCAGTACATGCTGTCCAAGGGGATCGCCACGAGCCGTACCACCAGCTACAACCCCCGGGGTAACGGTCAAGTGGAGCGAGAGAACGGGACAGTATGGAAAGCAGTCACTCTAGCTCTAAGGACCAAGGGCCTCCCTATCTCCCGCTGGCAGGAAGTCCTCTCGGATGTGCTCCATTCGATACGGTCGCTATTGTGTACGGCCACTAATACCACGCCTCATGAACGAATGTTTGTCTTTCCCCGGAAATCCACCTCAGGCATATCCATGCCGTCATGGCTCTCCACCCCAGGTCCGGTACTCGTGCGAAGGCATGTGAGGGGCCACAAGACGGACCCTCTCGTGGAGCCAGTACACCTACTCCACGCCAACCCCCAATACGCATATGTCCGGCACGCCGACGGAAGGGAGGACACCGTGTCCATAAAAGACGTCGCCCCAGCCGGCATCGACAACAACCACGGCAATATCGGCAACGACGATCACAGCAACTCTTACCCACCCACTACTCTTTCATCACCCCCGGAAGAACACCGACCAACGGCACCCCCACCAACTACCCCTCCAACAACCCTGGCGGCACCCCCGGCAGAGACCCAGGAGGCTACCGGGGACACCCAGCCGACACCCGCGGCACCGCAACAGCCACGTCGGTCGCAGAGGACTATCAAACCCCCGAACAGACTAAATCTATAGAAGGGGTGAATGTGATGAAATATTCCATTCACCACTGCCTGTGACTGAGATCGGTTTCAGTGTCATTTCCCTTCCCCCAGACCTCATTGTATTGTGTACTGGAATGTGCTGTATTGTATACTGGAATGTGCTGGAATGTGCTGTGTGTAGGGCTCCGCCCATACCTGGCCCCGTTTGTAAGCTAGCTTCAGTCTGGCCTCAGTCTCCAGAAGGAAGACATCTCTCTCTCTTACGTGTTACTTTCTAAGTTAATAAAAGCCTTGTTTTTGTTCTGCTAACTTCGAGTCTCGGAATTATTGAGGCACATCAACCGCAACCGAAGAAGGTTTGGTCGCCGGTTTTCACAAGAGGGACCCCCCGGAAGAAAGCTGCGAGAAGTTTAAACGGTCCACAGCCAGCAGCCACGGGCTGCCAGGGACCAGCAGCTGAGACCGATGTGGGAACGCAGCAGGGGGAGGCCTGCGACGGTCCCCGCAGATTATAAGCTGGCCGCCCGGAGACGGGCGGCAGATGTATATATTTATATAGTTTTGGGTAATAAGGTTTAGTTTATTGTAATTTTAGAAAATAAGTAATGTGGTCTTCTGGAAGTATGGTAGCACTTTGGAGCGGTAGAATGTGGCAAGTTTTAAGTGAGCTAGGGTCGCGGGACCCACTCACCCCGCACCCAAGCCGAGGAGCCCAGGGAGCCCGGCTCGAAACCTTTCTTTATCTCTCCGCCAGATCATAACAAGATGATGCCAGTCGGAGGCATCATCCTCGCGGCCCTGGTGGGCCTCAACGTCGCCTGGAGAGGAGAAACGGAGGATCACCGTATCTTTGGATGCTCCGGGGAAACTGCGCCTCTGGCCCACGACGGGCAGGGCCTGCGCGAAGCAGAGGAAGTCGCTGGGTACACCCACGAGGGCAACTGGCCCGAATGGCTGGGCTCGAACACCACAAAATATTCAAGCGAAACTGGCTTCACATACGAGGAGGTCTCTTTGTCGTGTCCTCGGATCAAGATCCAGGCCACGCGGATCAGTGTGACTGTGGGGAAACGTATTTGCCTAACCTGCAGGGGGTACGTCCCCCTAGATAGGTGGTGGTGGCTCAGGAAACTGAGCAGGGACATGGGGAACCCCAGAGGAAAGTGGGAAAGGTTAGGGAACAACACTCACCGGACTATCACAGGGACCCAGGGAGGGTTGACAGTGTGCTGGGATAAATGGTGGGAACCCGATCAGGGGATTTATGTGTGTATGTGGGGTTCAGAGAAAGTCTGCCCCACAGGTGTTTCCATCATTTTCCACAGCCAGTGGCAAGGTAACGGGAGGGGGAGAGACTGGGAATCGCGCTTGGATGCATGCGCGGTCCCCTACTCCCCAATCGCGGTTAATGCCACTGAGCTAGTGACCCGCCCCTGACAGCCCCTGCCCACGACCCAGACACCACGGACGGTAGCAGAGGGATGCCCCACCACCACCAAGGGACCAGGGAACGGGTTAGTATTAGTTGCCACTGACCAAATGGCCTATCAGGGGGTCCATTACACGGTGGCCTCGGTCATCCTCAACCTGACCGAGGTGCACCTGCCGGGATGGTGCCCCGTAGAGATGGCAAGGCTGTATCAGGCCCTGCTGAAAGAGACCCTGCAGAAGTTTTACGAGTTTGACTTCGCGGGGGTCAATAGAACCGAACTCTACACCGAGGGCCACAAGGAATGGGAGCAATTGGGGAGACAAAGAAGGGGCGCCGTGAACGACTGGTTCACAGGGTTTAACACTGGGTCGTCCATCATAAATAGTATGGACGACATCGAATTGCAACGGCAGGTTAACGGGTTAAAGACCCAGTTGAGGGGGATCCTCACGGACGAAAATCGGGTGGTGGGTTCGGAACTCCATGAGGACCAGGCTATGAATCTCCATTTAAAAGAAATCATAGCAGAGCTGGAGAAGCAGGCTCGGACGGTCAACGCTCTCATTAGGGAGGACAGGAACGCCTCAGATCAGGCTGCCCAGAATGAGGTGTGCGTACTATACGGAGCATGGTTGCTGGGCGAGGGCTGCAGCAATCTGGAGGACTTAAAACAGGGTTTGGTCCCCTCCTGGATCAGTAACAAACACCTCGCAGCCCTCCACCCCTTTGAGAACGCGTTGAGTCCGTGCCAGCTCCGGCTCGCTTCTGAGGCCTACCCAGTCCCGGTGGACTGTGGTCGCTCCAACCACACCATCATGGGGGTCGTCGTGCGGATCCCAGTAATGAGTAGGGCGGCCCGACCTGCGCCGGTGTATAGGGTGGTGAACATTGGAGTCATTCGGGGGGGAGCACACGTCCGTTTCACAGAGGTCCCACCCTACGTCATTAAGTGGGAGCATGCTATGACGGGGACTGACCTCTCGGGGTGCCGTAGCCGGGGAGCATACATAATCCTGTGTCCCCAGCACTTGAATGCCTATTCAACACCACAGTGCGGGTTCAGTTCTGCTGACGCTAAGCCTATCAATTGCACCATGGAAGCCATGGCACAGGACCATGTTCCCCCACAGGTGGCATACATAGGAGGTGGGACATATTGTGTCGCCACCGCAGCGTCTCACTACCGGCACGGACAGCACGGCTGGTGCGCGGTCAGTGAAAGCAGTTTCTGTTTCAAACCCGAGGCAGTAGTTCAAGTGGCACAGCTGCGGATTATCCCGATCCCTGAACCATCCACTGTTCACCTCACTGTCAAGGAGAACTTCATCGATCTCCAGAAGTACGTGGCCCACTTTGGTTTCACAATTCCCCCTCTCCCAGAACATTTAACCGAACTGCTGAAAGCAGTTACTGTCTCTCAGAAGCACTTCTTTACTTTAGAGCAGAAAACCACCGACATACGGGCAAAAATCCAAGACATAGTGGTTCCACCATGGTGGGACCTTTTTGATAATATAGAGATCCCATCATGGGTCAGACTGGCTTCCCACGTCTTAGTGGTGTGCCAGGTAGAGATCGTTCTGTACCTGGTCTGTGTCCAGTGTAGGAGGAAGGGACACGACAGGGAGTCCCCTAGTCAGCGGAATTGGCGGGGCCACTATGTCAGCATAAACAGGGACTCGCCCGTGTAGCTAAATGTTTTTATTCCATCTGTTTTTGGTGTATTATAACAAAGATTGTGTTGCGTCGGGTTATGACTCTAAGGTGAGTCTGTACATAGCATAAATGTTTCTCCGGTAGGGGATATCTACTCAACTCCGTTTTCGGGATGAGGAAAGTGCGTGTGCGAGGTACACTCCATAGTCAGGTAAACTATGGGGAAGGTCAGTTGGGGGGGGAACGGATTTATGCTCACCCTAAAACATTCATGATACAAAAGACGATTTGAGATGTCCATTGTATCACAGGGAGGACTGTAGGATTCGCAAAAATCCAGGAAAATACAGTCTACATTGTAAAACCCCTGAAATGGCCACATTTTATGAACACAAGATGGAGTTGGCAGATCACATGACTCATTTTAGAAGGACATACCACTGCAGTATCTTAAAGAAACCTGAGTCACCACCGATTAGAAGATTCCAGAACTGACTGCAATTGATATGGTAAAATGGTTACAGTAGTAACCAAGTCAAAACAAAAGTATTTACACCTCAAGGTGTGTTAATTGCTAGCAAAACGCAAACCCATCTCTGAAATCACAGAGCACAGACAAAACCTATTATCTGTAACAAACTCAGAGGGACACAGGACAGATCCCATCAGTTTCATTTACAAGACATTAAAATAAAGTACCCGCTTTTGTCAAAGCAGCCTGCCCATTACTTTAACAAAAGAAAACCCCTGATTTGGCGCCAAGATAAGGGCAAGAAAACAGTATAACTGTTAGGGGAAAAGAGACATTAAAAAAAAACAGTTTCACACAGACACGAGGTCAAAGGCAGAGCGAGTGGAGAGGTTCGATTACGGTTCGAGGAGCACGGAGGGCCTACAAGTTCGAGCAGGAGAGCAGGTTCAGGAGCCGGTCCCATAAGGAAGATTGGAGATCCCGGACGATACAGGAGCACCAAGGTCAAGGACAGTTTTACAAACCCTGGTGAGCATAGAGGCCCAACTCCACCTAGCTGATCTAGTTGAGGTATACTTTAGAGACGGGAGGGTTTTTAATATTAAGGGCTTTGTAATTCAGGAGTGTTATTCATCCTTCGTTGTGCCGTGCGCTTTCTCCACCCCCGTTTTATTATATCGCTGATCTAGAATTGATGTATTATGATAGTCAAAGTAACTCTTGTGTGTTAAATTTTAGTTCCCATTGAGAGGCGTGTTCATGATTTTTGTCTGCATTGTTTCTTCATTCTCTATGTTTTATTCTCCTTAAAAATAAAGATACCTTTGATTTAAAACTTACCTTGTCTCACCTGATCCATTTGTCTTCCGAGTCACAAGTTGGGCCAACACATCAAGGTGGTCTGGCAATAAGCCCAGTGTCTAGAACCGGTGAGGGGGGAGCGCTTCGGAACCGCTCACGAGCAGTGTGAAATCAAAAACCGATCTCGCACACCACAAGCTCGTTAAAACGACCCCTTACAGTAGGCCAATCGGCCCCTCGAGCCTGCTCCGCCATTCAATAAGATCATGGCTGATCTGATCCTAACCTCAAATCTACTTCCACTCTCCATCCCACCCGAACCCATGTGATCTCCCGGGAGAGGCGAAAAACCAGATAAAAACCCAATGGCCAATTTGGGAGAAAAATCTGGGAAATTCCTCTCTGACCCATCTAGGCGATCGAAACTCATCCAGGAGATCACTCTGTCCCTGTATTTCCTGCAGTACTTACCTTCAGTAAAAGATGATCTCCACCCCAGCCAGGAACAGGCCCAATTTACTCTTGAAGGACTCCTAGCTGGCAGCCTGTTCCCGAGGTCTCCACTAATCCTTGTGAATAGAACCATCACCTGAAATCTAACACAGAATTAGAACACAAGAAGTAGGAGCAGGACCAGGCTACACGGCCCCTGGGCCCGCTCCGTCACCCACAGGGCCATGACCGATCCGAACCTAGACCTAGACCAATTTCCTGCCCGCTCCCCGTAACCCCTAATTCCCTTTACTTCTAGGAAACTGTTTATTTCTGTTTTAAATTTATTTAATGATGAAGCTTCCACAGCTTTCTGGGGCAGCAAATTCCACAGGCCTACCACCCTCTGAGTGAAGAAGTTTCTCCTCATCTCAGTTTTGAAAGAGCAGCCCCTTATTCTAAGATTATGCCCCCTAGTTCTAGTTTCACCCATCATTGGGAACATCCTCACCGCATCCACCCGATCAAGCCCCTTCACAATCTTATATGTTTCAATAAGATCGCCTCTCATTCTTCTGAACTCCAATGAGTAGAGTCCCAATCTACTCAACCTCTCCTCATATGTCCACCCCCTCATCCCTGGGATTAACCAAGTGAACCTTCTTTGTACTGCCTCAAGAGCAAGTATGTCTTTTCTTAAGTATGGACACCAAAACTGTTCCAGGTGCGGTCTCACCATCAATGCTGGATGTAACGTTATGTCTCACCATTCACTCCAACTCACTATGCCACTTCCAACGCTGCACACAAATTTGTCCATGACTGAAGAGTGGTGAAAATAAATATTTTTATCTGTGACATTACAGTAACAGAAACTTTACACAAACATTTATTAAAACAGCCAAGTGGCTACCCTTGTGCATCTAATTGTGTTTCATCTTTCTCTTACGTGTGCTTCTACAAGGTGCTACCCCTGTGACTTCAGCAGAGGTAGAGGCAGCCTGCTCACTTCCCTGCTGCAACTGCATAGACACTTTTGGCAGACATCCTCTGGGTTTTGGAGCCTGTCAAAGTCTGCTCCTCCTGCAACTATGCAGGGGCAGACTCGGCCATCGTGATCAGAGGAGCCATCTGGGGCTCTCTGACTGGAGGGGGGAAATAGGGAAGAAGTGTGAGCACTTTGAGAGGAGCCCCCACTTCCATGTCCACTCTCACCATCATTCCTCTCAAGGGCCACCCGCACTTCCCTGCTAGCAAGGAGGTGGAGAGCACCTGGCTGCACATCAGTGGGGCCATGAGAACCCACGTCTACGTTGACATCCCTCCTAGACATAGAAACATAGAAACATAGAAGATAGGAGCGGGAGTAGGCCATTCGGCCCCTCGAGCCTGCTCCGCCATTCAATGAGATCATGGCTGATCATCCAAATTCAGTACCCTGTTCCTGCCTTCTCTCCATATCCCTTGATCCCTTTAGCCTTAAGAAATATATCTAACTCCTTCTTGAATATATTTAATGAATTGGCCTCTACTGCCTTCTGTGGTAGAGAATTCCACAGGTTCGCCACTCTCTGGGTGAAGGAATTCCTCCTCATCTCTGTCCTAAATGGCTTACCCCTTATCCTTAGACTGTGACCCTTGGTTCTGGACTCCCCGACCATCGGGAACATCCTTCCTGCATCTAGTCTGTCTAGTCCTGTTAGAATTTAATATTTTATAGACAGGCGGTCTATGAGCCTCTGCCATCTAATCTTCATAGATAGCCAACTATCCTCCATAGAGACCATGTGCTCCTGTGAGTGGCGCATTAACTGCTCCATGCTGGTGGCCATCCTATCCATGGAAGAGCTTACAGTCACCATCGCCTGCGACACGGTGGTACTCATGTTGGAGATGGACTCCTCCATTCTCTGCCCATTTGCAGACGTCGTGCTCGCAAAACCTGTCAAAGCCTCCTGCACTTCTTGCTGCATCTCCAGGAACGCCCTCTTTCTGGACGGCCCCTGAGGGTCAGCGTCTGCATGCAGTTGAGCAGAGCTGGGAGCGTCTTGCACCCTCCAGCAAGGAATCTCCACTGCTGTCCCTGTCTCCACCATCTGCTCTTACTCACTTGTGAGTTGTGAGACACCAGGTGACAACACTACTCTATCTCATGTGGGATCCACTGAGGTGTGGGTATCTGCACTGGTGCTGGGTCTGCTTATGTCTGGTGACAGTGCGCCCTCAGAGGCTGGAGGCTCCTCTGAGGAGTCGTCTTCCTCTTCCTCCTGGACAGTGGGGAGGGGCTCTTGATGGACCTATGGGAGAGGAGTTAGATATGTCATATCAAGAATGGTTACAGATACCATTATGCACATGATGAACATTCACTGGCTACTAACATCAGTCCCCATATGAGTGACTGCTGTATGACATGTTGCTGTATGATATGTAATTCTGTCACCAGTTTGCTGAGATGTCCCCCTCGCTCCGTTTCCCACCTCCAGCTGCTCTGCAACTCTGGACACTTCCAAGGCAATCTCCTCTGCTGCTGTTAAGGTGGTGAAAGATGGAGTGCCACCCCCGGTTTTCTCCCTCTCCATGTGGGCTCTCTCTTCCTGCAAGGAGGGAAAGAAGAGAAGGTTGTGTGAGAGTGCAAGGAATGGATGGGTTACATCTTTAGAGGGTGACTATGGGGGAATGGGGTGGCAATGCCAAGTGGCCTCTTTGCGTGTTGTTAGTTTGTATGATTGCATTAGGATGAGGGTGAATGTGAGGTGTGGTTAGTCAAATGGGGATGTGATAATATAGATAGAGATAGATGGGTGGAGGTGCAAGGTATGTTGGTGTGAGTAAGGATGTGCAAAAGTAGGTTTGGGAAGGCAGAGTGATGGGGATGTGATGAGAGTCACAGCAGAATTTGAGTGTGGCTTTGCACTCACCTTTCCTGATCTAATGAGATCATTGAAATGTTTGCAGCACTGCACCCAATTCCTCCTGATAACATCCCTGCTGTTGACCTCCTCTCCTATTTGGAGTCAGGCTCCTTTGGTCTGCTGGGGAGGTCTCTTCCACCCATCAGAAGGGAAGAGGGCCTCCCTATGTGCTCTCACTCCCTCCACAAGCATATAGAGAGCGTCATCTGAGAACCTGGGTGCAGCCCTCTATCACTGTGCAGTTATGTCTGGCCCTGATTGGAACACTCCAATGGTGCAGTGTAGTGACAATCCTAGATGAACCTTCAAATGTCATGTGGTCATGGCTCCTTTAAATATCCTGGCTGAAAACGCATTATTGATGACATCATCAGACCCACACCATCTAATAGGGCAGCCTTGATAGGCGCCATTAACGGAAAGTCAATCTCAGCAGAAGGATGGATGAAGAACAGGGTCACGACCTGCCACGGCGATCGTCCGCACCCAACCCATCCAGGTACAGAAAATTCCGACCTTAGATTGTACCAAACTGCACAGTAGTGGATGAGGTTAAAGTACCAGAGATACGAGGAAAACCAAAACTAAATCAAGGGGTGGAACTTACTAGATTTAATATAAGTTAAAAAATGGTCATGGAGAAAATAGAGACTAACGATAGATAAATCTCCAGGACCTGATGGTTTCCACCCATTAAAAGAGGTAGGTGAGGAAACTGTAGATGCTCTAACAGGATCTTAAAAAAGCTCTCTTGATTCATGAATTGCCCCCTTGGATTGGAAAATTGCCACTGTCACTCCATTATTTAAGAAGGGTAGGAGAGATAAACTAGGAAATTATAGGCCTATTGGTCTAACATGTTGTGGGGACGTTACTAGAATCTGTTATTAGGGGCAGAGTAACTGAGCACTTGAACAAATATGAGCTGATCAGAGAGCCAGCATGGAATTGTAAAGGGTAAGTCATGTTTAACGAACCTAATTGAATTTTTTGAGGAAGTAATTAAAGTGGTAGATAAGGGAGACTCTATGGACGTTATTTATCGTGGACTTCCAGAAGATATACGATAAGGTTCCACATAAGAGACTATTAACAAAAATAAGAGCACATGGAATTGGAGGTAGGAGACAGAGAGCAGGATTAATGAGCATGTACACAAATTAGCAGGATGTGACTAGTGGTGTCCCAGTACTGGGACCTCAGCTTTTCACTATATTTATAAATGGCTTAATCAAAGGAATAGAGAGCCATATATCCATATTTGCTGATGACACTATGCTAGGTGGCGCAGTAAATAGTGTCGATGGGAGTAAAAAGTTGCAAAGGGACATTGATAGATTAAGTGAGTGGGCAAAACTGTGGCAGATGGAGTTCAATGTGGGGAAGTGTGAGGTCATCCACTTTGGACTTAAGAAAGATAGGTCAGAGTATTTTCTAAATGGTGAGAAGCTAGGAACTGTGGAGGAGCAGAGAGATTTAGGGGTCCAAGTACAGAAATAACTAAATGCTAGTGGATAAGTGCGAAAAATAATTAAAAAGGTAATAAAGACAGAAAATTCTGGAAATACTCAGGAGGTCAGGCAACATCTGTGGAGAGAGAAGCAGAGTGAACGTTTCAGGTCGATGACCTTTTGTCAGAGCTGGAAAAAGTTAAAGATGTAACAGATTTTAAGCAAGTGCAGGGGCAGGAAAAGGGGGGAGGAGAGGAAAGAACAAAAGGGAAGGTCTGTGATAAGGTGGAAGGGAGGAGAGATTAAATGACAAAAGGGATGATGGTGCAAGGCAAAGGGAGATGGTAATAGGACAAGTAAAGAAACAAAAGATGAGTCTAGAAGAGGCGTAAATGGGAATGGCAGAATCATCAACAGCTGCCATGTGAAAAAATAAGGGCAGAGGTTATGGTCTGAAATTGTTGAACTCGATGTTGAGTCCAGAAGGCTGTAAAGTGCCTAATGAAAACATGAGGTGCTGTTCCTCAAGCGTTTTCACCTAGAAGGCATGTTTGGGGCATTTACTTGTACTTCTTGCAATTTAGTATACTGTATTCGCTGCTCACGATGCGCCCTCCTCTACATTGGGGAGACCAAACACAGATTGGGTGATCGCTTTGCGGAACACCTCCATTCACAGTCCATAAGCGTGACTCCGAGCTTTCGGTCGCCTGTCATTTTAATTCTCCGCTCCACTCCCACTCTGACCTCTCCGTCCTCAGCTTCTTACACTGTTCCAATGAAGCTCGAGGAACATAAGCTCGAGGAACAGCACCTCATCTTTCGATTTACACCTCTTCCAGACTCATCTTTTGTTTCTTTACTTGTCCTATTACCATCTCCTTTTGCCTTGCACCATCATCCCTGTTTTAAAGGGGCTAAAAATAAACTTAGCTTATTTCACAGGTTTTTAAATGTATAAATTATTGATAACATTTTATTTTTCTGTTCTTTATAACTCGTACGCCTGGTAAAAGGTTTTACCAGGCATAAGAATTTCATGGGCATTCGCTGGGCAGAAGTGGGGCAAATAGTCCAAATCTCTGCCCACGGATGCCCTTTTCCCAGGGATGCGTAGGCTCTGTCAAAAGAATTCTCGACAGATCGCAAGTTCCGAGTTTTAGCGCATGCGCAGCGCATGCCTGAACCCGGAACTTGCAAGGCCCTTACGGGGGCGTGCGCACCTCGTATGTGCCCGTAGCGGCTGCAAAATATGGCCCACTGAGACTGAAGGAGCAGATAAAGGATGCAGAAGGGGAGGGGAGGGGGAGGGGAGAGGGTGAGGGGGAGGGAGAGGGGAAAGGGAGGGGAGGGGGGAGGGGAGGGGGAGGGGGGAGGGGAGAGGGTGGGGGAGGGGATGGGGAGGGGGAGGGGAGGGGGAGGGGAGGGAGAGGGGAGGGGAGGGGATGGGGAGGGGGAGGGGAGGGAGAGGGGAGGGGAGGGGAGGGGGGAGCGGAGGGGGGAGGGGAGGCGGAGCGGGGAGGGGAGGGAGGGGGAGGCAAATGGGAGGTGAAGGGGAGGGGGAGGTGAAGGAAAGAAGGAGGCGACAGGGAGGTGGGGAAGAGGGGGAGGAGGGGAGTCAGAGAAGGGGAGGATGCGAAGGGAAGGGGAGGCGAGAAGGTGGAGTAAGGAGGGGGAGTCAGCTCCGAATATCCAGGTTCTGTTCAGTGGCGAGGGGGAACCTGGAATTTTTGTTTCGGGGGTAGGATCAACCTGAGTCTGTGGTTTTGGGCCATAGTTTATGCTCAGTAGGGGTGGGCAGCATGTGTTCTTGGTCCAAGGCCATTATTTCTGCTCAGTACGGGGCAGTGAGGGGGTGATCGCATTTTGGAAATTCTGATTTAGGTGGTTCGATGTTGCAGATTATTGAATTGGGGAATCATTACTATCCAGAAAATGGTTAAGGAGAAAATTGGCCTTTCAGCCACAGAAAGCCTTTACTTATGGACTTCCGTTGGCATCAACCCTTTGATCAGGCGACACAATCAAAAAAAAATTCTCCATTGAGTTACAGAAACTACCACTAGACACCTCTATTCAAGTTTCATACTATTGTGGCTAACAAAATTGTGAATGTGTTTGCGGCAATTGTGACATCCTATGTCCAGAAGATACACAATAGCCATAGTAAGGCAGGCAATCCACTGTATCCGCAGCCATCATTTGTTAAGACTTCTTGGTGAGGAGAGAATTAGTCTTCTTTGAAGATTGATAGTTTTGCTCCTTTTTTTGTATAGGATTTTCTTTTATGTTTTACCTCATTAAGACTGAGTGAACCTACCTTTAGTCACCATCAGCAGTATTTCCAATGTTCGCCCAAAAAAGGATTGCTTCAGCACCACCCATGGACAAATGTACAAACTTTTTTTTTTACTCAGATGTGGACGTCGCTGGCAAGGCCAGCATTTATTGCCCATCCCTAATTGTCCTTGAGAAGGTGGTGGTGAGCTGCCTGCTTGAACCGCTGCAGTCCGTGTGGTGAAGGTACTCCCAGTGTTGTTAGGTAAAGAGTTCCAGGATTTTTACCCAGTGACGATGAAGGAACAGCGATATACTTCCAAGTCAGGATGGTGTGTGACTTGGAGGGGAACTTGGAGGTGGTGGTGTTCCCATGCGCCTGCTGCCCTTGTCCTTCTAGGTGGAAGAGTTCGCAGGTTTGGAAGGTGCTCCCGAAGAAGTCTTGGAGAGTTGCTGCAGTGCACCTTGTAGATGGTACACACTGCAGCCATGGTACGCCGGTGGTGGAGGGAGTGAATGTTTAAGGTGGTGGATGGGGTGCCAATCAAGTGGACTGCTTTGTCCTGGATGGTGTCGAGCTTCTTGAGTGTTGTTGGAGCTGCACTCATCCAGGCAAGTGGAGAGTATTCCATCACACACCTTACTTGTGCCTTGTAGATGGTGGAAAGGCTTTGGGGAGTCAGGAGGTGAGACACTCACCCCAGAATACCCAGCCTCTGACCTGCTCTTGTTGCCACAGTATTTTGTTGCCACAGTATTTATGTGGCTGGTCCAGTTAAGTTTCTGGTCAATGGTGACCCCCAGGATGTTGATGGTGGGGGATTTGGCGATGGTAATGCCGTTGGATGTTAAGGGGAGGTGGTTGGACTCTCGCTTGTTGGAGATCGTCATTGCCTGGCACTTCTGTGGCGCGAATGTTACCTGCCACTTATCAGCCCAAGCCTGAACTGCACCAACATTTCAAAGAAGTGGTTTAAGATTAGTTGATTGAACACCACATGATGTTAGGTGGAGTGCCACTTAAGTTAATGAATCACGTAATGATACTCTGACTGCGCCACCTACATGTAATAGTATTAAAATTTGCTTCTTTGAGCTCATGCCTTATTGTCTGCCTGAATTAAGTCTATTATCTATTTTCCAATTAAATCTTTGGACTCAAATTATCTTCCTGTTACAGCAACATCTGGGTTTGTAGTGCATGCACTTCTAGATACAAGAGGCAGAATTGAAAAGTAGAATTTAATTCATGAGGAGAAATATTAGATAACAGCATATACTCCCCCCTCCCCCACTCCATGTCTCTGATTCTTTCCTTGTTATATTTCTGCTCCAAATGTTTATATCTCCCTGCCTCCAACAGCCTCTCGGGCTGTTGATGCCACCACATCTTCTACAAGTTTCAAGTTCCTCAGTCTTCACACGGTGTGGTTCCAGTGGCTCCAAAGCTGCTCGTCACTACTGTGAGAAAGAATCCTAAAGGCTACAGATTGGACAGACGGCTGTCACTAGGAAATGGGTCCGTCTGTAGGGCAAGTACCCCTGGCACTCCAGATCCTTAGCTGAGACGGCCATTTATTATGTTAATAATGCCTTAGGGGGTGAATTTCCTCGGGATTTCTACCAAACTTATGGCAATGGAGTGCGAGAAGTCCCAAAGAAATTCACCCCTAGAGAATGTAAGGCTTGACGCTGACAAATGTTCAAGTGTACCAGGCACTCGAATGGTATTGGTAGGTTTCCCACTCTTAAAAATTATACTTCTATTTCATGAAAGGCTTCTGCAGTAAAGATTTTCCTTTGCAATGGGAACAAGTTAGACCTCTGCTGGCTCCCATACCTGCATTCCATTACCTACTTCAGCTTGTGCCTTGAAATTGAATAAAGTACTCGCCATTTAGCACGAGGGGGGAACATTTTACTTTGTGAAAGAAAGTACTAAGAGGTTAAAATGTTCCATTAAGTGAATTGTATCTGACCTGGGCAATTAGTAATATACAGTGTCAAGTAATGATAAAGTTTCTCTAATTTTACAAATCCCCAGCTTGTTATTGTTCCTCTATTGCTACTGGCCCAGAAATTAGGATCGGGGGCTTACCGCACGACAAGCCCCCGATGTGCACTTACCCGGCGCGCCGACAGCTGAAGCCTGGGACTGCTTGGAATTCCTGTCACTGGCCCGGTTCAGATGTTGGCGCGATGTGCTTGCCTGATCCAGCAGCGTAGTTAGTGCGATGTGCCGGCTGGGATCAGGTGAGCACTCTGCAGCCAATCAGGGGAGGGGAAACTTCATTCATGAGTTTGATAGTAAGAACTGTCAAACTCATGAAAACTACGGGCGCCCAAAACACTACTTAAGCTTTAAATAAAATTTTAAAAAACATCCCACTAATTAAATGAACTATAAATAACTTTTAAAAAACTATTTTAAACAATTAATCAAATTTTTGAAAAAATAATTTTTTAAGAAATCGGGTCTAAAAATAAACTTACCTTACTGTAAAGTCCTTAAAAACAATAAAGCTGTGGAAAAAATGTTATAATTTTAAATAATAGACCACTTACCTTAAAGAATCAAGTCCTTACGCCTCCTTTTTATATGTCTAAAAAGTTCAGGCCCTTACACACAGGCAAACCTGTCAAAAAGGAGGAAGTTCAACACGTGCGCGCAGAGTCCTGCGCGCACGCGTTGGACCTCTGAACCCCTTGGAGGAAATGCCGGTTTCCTGCGCATGTACTGTGCATACTGAAATCCGGCACTTCCAACGGGCCCACGCGTGAGTACCCTGTCCGTACTCACGCGTTGGGACCGGAATTACTAGCCCAATATATAGAACGTTCAAAGTCAAGCTCTGCAGGGAAGTGTTTACAGGGTTTAACTAAACCACAAAGATCAAACACCAGATATAGTTCAGTAAATTGATACACTTCTGCAGCTCCACCACACAACACTCAAATGTTAATAGGCCCATTTAGAATCATAGAATAGAATCATAGAATGGTTCCAGCACAGAAGGAGGCCATTCGGCCCATCAAGCCCATGCCGGTGGTGGATCCATCGGCGCGGACCATTTTGGAGCTGCCAGTAAACACTAGCTCCAGGGAGATTTAAATGAAAGAGATCGTGACGTCAATGAGTGTGTAACGTTCACTTGATGCCCAATCTCCAACATTTTGAAGGTAATTAAATCACTCTGAGTGATATATAAACCTATGTCACTAATACAGTGGTGACACAATGACCCAACTAAGAACATAAGAACATAAGATATAGGAGCAGGAGTAGGCCATTCAGCCCCTCGAGCCTGCTCCCCCATTCAATAAGATCATGGCTGATCTTCGGCCTCAACTCCACATTTGCTACCTTCCAATCCACGGGAACCGTTCTAGAATCAATGGAATTTTGGAAGATGACAACCAATGCATCCACTATCTCTAAAGCCACCACTTTTAAAGCCCTAGGATGTAGGCCATCAGGTCCAGGGGGTCTAATCGGCTTTCAGTCCCATTAGTTTCTTCAGTACTACTTTTTTACTAATACTAATTTCTTTCAGTTCTTCATTCTCGCTAGACCCTTGGTTCTCCACTATTTCCAGGAGGTTTTTTCCGTCTTCTTCCGTGAAGACAGACACAAAGGGCTGGATTTTAATTCAGGGGCGGGTTGGGGTCGTGTAATCTGCATTTCGTGTTATCCACACAAATCTAATTCGATGTGGGAGATTGATGTGAATTTAACTTAATTGGCCAATTAAGTTCCAGCGTGTGGAAACCCATGGCAAATTAGTTTTTCCAGTCTGAAAGTCGCATCCGATGACGTCATCGTTGCTGCTACATTTAAGGTCTGCAACAAGCCTTGCTTCTTCTGCAGACTGCCAACCTTTTGGCCTTTGCTGCTACAGGGAGCTGGAGTCATAATGGCCAGTGAAAGACCTAGGTCTGCTCCAAGATTTGACGACGTTGCCCTGCAGGCTTTAGTGGAGGGAGCAAGAGCTCATAAGGAGGTGCTCTTACCTTCTTCCAAAAGGAAGAAGCCTCCCCAGCAGACCAAGGCTGTGTGGCTGCAAGTGGCAGAGGAGGTCAACTCATTATCAGTAACCCACAGAACCTGGATACAATGCAGGAAGAGATTTCCAGCGCACTGGAAAAGTGAGTATGAATTTCCCATCACCCTCAACCTGATCCCCATTGCCTTTCCTCACCAGCACTCAGCTTTAGCAATCTCTTCCTCCACATCCCACTTGACACTGACATCCATGCACCCTTACCCAGTCCCTTTCTCTCTATGATCACATTCACCTAACTATTCGACTATGCAGCCCTCACACTCCCTATCACTGTGATGCTATGAAAACAACTGACAACACACAGGGAGGGCCCTTGGTCTTGCCACCTCACTCCATCTTTGTGTCCTTCTAAGTATCTATGCTATGGAATCTCTACACTCACTCCTTCATTCTCACTCAACCTCCACTTGTCTCCCTCATTGCAGGAAAAGAGAGCTCACAATAAGCGAGAAAGAGCGAGGATAGGAGGAGGGCCACCCTCACTAGCCCACCTCACCCCCTGGGAGGAGGCGGTCCTGGAGATCGTAGGAGTGGAGGAAGATGCGCAAGTGGGGGACGGACAGAGAGGTGCACCACAGCAAGCTGGTGACAGAATAGTTTTCCATCTCTCTCATTGACATTACATGAGTCGCTGATAATGATTCTGAAGCTCTAACAGATGGACTAATGATCATCTGCAATATGCAATGTGCATGTAACCTTGGCATCACGTCGCTGATTCTTTCCTTTACTCCCCCACAGGACCATCGCAAGCACCCGTCCCCACTAGCCAGGAGGAAGAGCTTGAACATCAAGACTCCTCGGAGGAAGCTGCAACCTCTGAGGGCGCAGCGTCAGCAGAATTCAGTGCACCCAGCACCAGCGCAGACACTCGCACCTCGGTGGGACCTTCGGGACATAGAGTAGTGTTGTCACCTGGTGTATCACAGCTCACAAGTGAGCATCAGCAGATTGTGGAGACAGGGACAGCAGTGGAGAGTCATAGATGGAAGGCGCAGGACTCTGCCAGCTCAGCTCAGCTGCATGTCGACCCTCTATCTGGGCCCATCCACAAGATCAGCGGTGCTGGAACTCCAGGAACAGATACAGGAGTCTCTGGCAGGTTTTGTCTCCAGGGTCGCTGCGAGTGTGGAGCGAATGGAGGAGTCCATAGTGAACATGAGCAGAGCCTTTGTGGAGTCATTGGCGCATGAACGCATCACCATGGAAAGGATGGCAACCTCCATGGAGGTGATAAGTCACCAGAGTGCAGAAAACATGGTGAGTGCTCAGAATAGAATGACATCTCTGGAGGAGCGATGGGCATCTATTGAACAGAGAAACCAGACCATCATGGAAGTCCTTCTGAGTAGGACTGCCAGTGCAGATACAGGTCCCCATGGCCCCCCTGATGTGCAGCAAGGTGCTCTCAAGCCACTTGCAAGCGCTGAGGGGGACCTGACCCATGAGAGGGAAGTTGGTGGCAGACATCAAGGAAGGGGGGGCTCCTCTCCAAGCGCTCACACTTCCATGCCACTGCAGAGCCCTTGGTCAGAGCCCCACCAGAGTCCACACCCAACTGAGATCGGCGTCTCAACCCCTGCACAGCCATAGGAGCAGCAGACTGTTGACGAGCCCTCACAGGTTCACCACCCCAGAGGACGCCCGCCAAAGGTGTCGAGACAGGAGCAGCAGGAAAGTGAGCAAGGGGCCTCCACATCTGCTGAAGCCACAGGGGAAGCACCACGTAGGAGCACGCGTAAGAGAAAGGTACTGCACAAATAATCACAAGGGTAGTCACTTGGGTGAAATTTGATGTTTTATGTGGAAAAGCCATCAGATGAATAATGTAAATAAAAAATCTGATGGCTACTGCTGTAGTTGTGGCGTGTGTCATTTTGCGAATGGGACTTCCACATTGAGGGCTAAGGATTACTTGCAATTGTCAGTGTGGTGGTCAAATTGCTAGGAATCAGTTGGTTCTTGGCCATTGTTGATGCTCAGGTAAGAAGCTGCGAGGCAAAAGTGCTCGAGTGGCTAGGCTAAGCAAATCTGGCCAAGATGAGTGCGTTCCTTGCATCTCGGTCAGCAATGTTCTCACGTACTGCTGCCGCTGGTTCATGGGCCTGTGCAAGATGTTCGTTTTCGCTCTCCTCCTCCTCCTCCTCCTCATCTGAGGAGGATATGTGAGGAGCCACTTGGTCCTCAGGAATCTGCACGCCACGATGCTGTGCCATGTTGTGAAGTGCACAGCAAACCACGACGATTCTGGAGACCCTGGCTGCTGAGTACTGCAGGGCTCCACCTGATCTATCCAGGCATCTGAAGCGCATCTTCAGCAAACCGATGGTTTGCTCGATCATGGTTCTGGTGGACATGTGGCTGGAGTTGTAGCTCTCCTCAGCTTCGTTGGATGGCCTCCTCAACAGCGTCATTAGCCACGTCCTCAGGGGATAGCCCTTGTCTCCAAGTAGCCATCCGTTAAGTTGGTCTGGCGGACTGAATAGCAGAGGCACACTAGACTGGCGCAGTATAAAGGAGTCATGGCAACTGCCAGGGTACTTGGCACAAACATGCAAAATTTCCTTCTTGTTCAGCTGGTGTGTGACCACGTTGAGGGAGTGGAAGCCCCTGCAGTTGACAAAAATACCTCGATTGCGATGGGATGCCTTAAGGGCCACATGTGTGCAGTCAACGACACCCTGCACCCTTGGAAAGCCTGCCAGATTAGCAAATCCAACCGGACGCGCCGTGACACTTGCTTGATCCTTGGTGAAATGGATGTGATTGTGCGCGATGGCAAAGAGGGCATCGGTTACCTGCGTAATGCATTTGTGTGCGGCCGCCTGGGAGATGCCGCTGATGTCTGCTGCTGATCCCTGGAAGGAGCCTGAGGCAAAAAAAAGTTGAGTGCGGTGGTGACTTTGATGGCCACTGGAAAGGGGTATCCACCTGGTCCTCTGGGCTGCAGGTATTGTTGCAGCATTGCGCAGATGTCATCCACTACTTTTGGCACTGCTGCTCAGACATGTTGAGGGAGCTGACCCTGTGTCTGTAGACCCTGTTTGGGGGGTATCTCCTGCGCCAACGGGCTTCTATGCACTGGCCCCTTCTGGCCTGTGCAGCTTCAGGTGGGTGAGCAGCAGCTTGGCGCTCCTGTTGGTGCTGCTGTTGTTCATGGTTCTGCTGGTGCCGCAGCTGGTCTTCTTCCTCATCTAATGCCCAGAAGGGAAGGAAATAAATGGCTCCCATGCTTCTGGTATATGCCTCAATTGAGGAAGCGCTCAGTGAAGGTGGTGGGAAGGGTTTCCCAGGAGGCCACACTGGAGATGGGTGTCAGGCTCCAAACTTCCACAGCTGTGGTTATGCCTTCTAAAAGTTCCCCCAGACCTGAGACAACAAAGTCCTGCCACCTGCAAATGATGGCTGATCAAATCTACTGTTTACTGGTTGACCTGCAGCTGAGAGTCAGCAATCCAATTGTGCTCCCGCCAGGTTTCACCGTCTTGCTTCAGAACAGGCGTGATTCACGCGGGAAAAGGGTTAAAATCATAAAGGCATATCAAAATGGCATTATAGAGCCAATTTAGTGCTTGTTAAGGGCCTTAACGGCCTATCCGCGGGACGGAGACAAGACCACTAGACACGAATTATTTAAAATTGCTTGGAGGCAGGATGGAGGCGGGGTTGGGCCCACCCACCAGTTTATGCAAGTTTAACCCCCCCAGACGCCTCCAATCCCACCTCCATGGCCCAATGAAAATCCAGCCCAAAGCATTTGTTTAATTTATCTGCCATTTCCTTATTCCCCATTATAATTTCTCCTGTCTCAAGCCTGTAAGGGACCGACGTTTACTTTCGCTAATCTTTTCCATTTTACATACCTATAGAAGCTTTTACAGTCTGTTTTTATGCCTCTTGCTAGTTTACGATCATAATCTATTTTCCCTTTCTTTAGCAATTTCTTGGTCCTCCTTTGCTGAATTCTAAAATCCTCCCAATCCTCAGGCTTACTATGTTTTGGCAACATTATAAGCCTCTTCCTTTAATCTAATACTATGTTTAATTTCTCTTTTTAGCCACGGTTGGACCATTTTCCCCGTGGTGGTGTTATTCCTTAAGGGAATGTATATTTGTTGCGAATTATGAATTTTTTTGAAATGTTTGCCATTGCTTTTCTACTGTCATATCTTTTCATCTAGTTTCCCAACCTACCTTAGCCAACTTGCCTCTCATACCTACGTAGTTTGCTTTGTTCAGGTTTAGGACCCTAGTTTTGGACTTAACTAAATCACTCTCAAACTCAACATAAAATTCTATCATATTATGATCACGGCTCGCCAAAGCTCCTTTACTTATTAACCCTGTCTCATTGCACAGTACCAGATCTAAAACAGCCAATTCCCATGTAGGTTTCTTGACATACTGATCTAGAAAACTATCTTGAATGCATTCCATGAACTCTTCCTCTGCACGATTTCTGCAAACTTGGTTTGCCCAGTCTATATGAAAGTTAAAGTCCCCCTGATTACTGTATTACCCTTGTTACATGCATATCTAATTTCCTGATTTATACTCTGCCCGACACTACAACCACTGTTAGGGGGCCTATAGACTAATCCCATTAGTATTTTCTGCCCCTTGTTGTTTCTTAGCTCCACCCAAACTGATTCTACATTTTGTTTTTCCAAGCCAAGATCGTTTCTCTCTACTGTCTTTATTCCCTTCTTTATTATAGGGCTACCCCTCTTCCTTTTCCATCCTGCCTGTCTCTTCTAAAAGTCAAATATCATGGAATATTTAGTTCCCAATCTTGGTCACTCTGCAACCACGTCTCCGTAATGGCTATTAAATCAAACCTATTTATTTCTATATGCGCTATTAATTCTCTCTGAACTGTATTACTGTACAGTTTGTTGAGATACCAGTTGTATATTGAGTTCAATACCCTGGCAAACTTAAATACACCAATGAATATCTTCAGAAACAAAGGCTTAGAAATTGGAAATAACAACAGAGAATGCTGGAAAAACTCAGCAGGTCAGACAACATCTGTGGAAAGAAATTTGAGTTGACGTTTCGGGTTGAAACCCTTCTTCAAAACTGGAAAGAAAATAAAAAGATCGAAGGCAAAGCTGCGATCGAACAAAAGAAGAAAAGGAGACAATAAAAGGTATTAGAAGCCAGATGAGATGGTAATGGGCCCGTGGAGACAAAAGGCAGCTGAGATTAGGTGTGAAGTGTACTGGCAGGATAAGGACAGCTGCCAGGTGAGAGAGAGAAACAAAAGGAAAGGGGGGGGGGGCGGGGAAGGAGGACCCAAAACAAAGGGGTGGAAAAAATAAAAAGGAAAAAAGTAATAGAGGCCGAGGTTATGATCTGAAATTATTGAACTCGATATTGAGTCCAGAAGGCTGCAAAGTGCCTAATCGGAAGATGATTTGCTGTTCCTCGAGTTTATGTTGAGCTTCCGTGGAACAATACAAGAGGCCAAGGACGGTGAGGTCCGAGTGGGAATGGAGCGGTGAATTAAAATGACAGGCGACCGGAAGCTCGGGGTCGCCCTTACGGACTGAACGGAGGTGTTCCGCAAAGTGGTCACCCAATCTGCGTTTGGTCTCCCCAATGTAGAGGAGACCGCATCGTGAGCAGCGAATACAGTATGCTAGATTGCAAGAAGTACAAGTGAATCGCTGTTTCACCTGGAAGGGGTGTTTGGGGCACTGGACAGTGGGAAGGGGGGAGGTATAGGGGCAGGTGTTACATCTCCTGCGCTTGCACGGGAAGGTGCCAGGCGAAGGGGAAGGGCTGTTGGGGGTGATAGAGGAGTGGACTAGGGTGTCTCGGAGGGAGCGGTCCCTACGGAATGCTGAAAGGGGAGGGGAGGGGAAGATGTGCTTGGTGGTGGGATCACTTTGGAGGTAGCGGAAATGGCAGAGGATGATCCGTTGAATGTGGAGGCTGGTGGGGTGAAAGGTGAGGACAAGGGGAACCCTATCGTGGTTCCGGGAGGGAGGGGCAGGGGTAAGGGCAGAAGTGCGTGAGATAGAACGGACACGGTCGAGGGCCGTGTCGACCATGGTAGAGGGGAATCCTCGGTTGCGGAAAAAGGAAGACATGTCGGAAGCACTGGTGTGGAAGGTGGCATCGTCGGAGCAGATACGGCGGAGAAACTGGGAGAATGGAATAGAGTCCTTACAGGAGGCGGGGTGGGTGGAAGTGTAGTCCAGGTAGCTGTGGGAGTCAGTGGGCTTGTAGTGAATATTGGTCCTTTCCCCCCACCCCCCCCGTTTCCTTTTGTTTCTCTCTCTCACCTGGCAGCTGTCCTTATCCTGCCAGTACACTTCACACCCAATCTCAGCTGCCTTTTGTCTCCACGGGCCCATTACCATCTCATCTGGCTTCTAATACCTTTTATTGTCTCCTTTTCTTCTTTTGTTCGATCGCAGCTTTGCCTTCGATCTTTTTATTTTCTTTCCAGTTTTGAAGAAGGGTTTCAACCCGAAACGTCAACTCAAATTTCTCTCCACGAATGTTGCCTGACCTGCTGAGTTTTTCCAGCATTCTCTGTTGTTATTTTGGATTTCCAGCATCTGCAGTATTTTGCTATCGCTTAGAAATTGGATATAGCCACGAAATGGGCAGTGTTAAGGCCAAATGATGTTAAGCTGTGCCACCTGAAAATGCTCTAGGTACCATGCAAAATTCGTGCTCACTCTTCATTAACATGATTCTAGTCATGGGGGGAGAAATTGGAGGCTTTAGCGCCGACCGCTACTGCCATGAAATGCGGAAAAGACGGCGGCCAGCGCTCTTTCACCAACTGGTGGTGGATCCATCGGCGCAGGGCATTTTGGAGCTGCCAGTAACGCTGCTGGTAAACACTAGCGCCAGGGAGATTTAAATGAAAGAGATTGTGACATCAGTGAGTGTGTAAAGCTCCAACAGATTGCTAGGAATGCTGAGCTGGCACCCCGAGGGAGTGGCAGTGGGTCAGTGGAGCAGGACCCTGCTGTCCTCTCCCAAGATGACACCTCTGCCATTGCCCTTGCCGCTATCTGTCAGCCAGCCAGCCCAGACTGCTGCCCCCCATGCTGAGATGGTGCAGTCTACAGCCAGGCCTTCTAGGGCCACAGCTGCGCGAGGTCGTCCTGCAAGGCCATGTGAAGTCTCCCGCGCAGGAACTCTTCCACCAGCCATGCTGGGGGAGTACTTCATAAGAGCACTAGATTAGGAAAAGGCACACGAACGACAGGCACTAAGAGACTGCACAAGGGTGATTAGTTGATATTTCTGCTGTAAATATGTGTTAAATGATTTTTGATAAATTTATTATTGTGTTTGGAATCGATTGTGGCAACTCTCATTTCTGCTTTATGCCCAAGAGAATGCTGTGATATTCCGTGACAGAGAGAGATGGTATGGCGGGGATGTGGTGAGCAATGGGGATTTGGGGTTTCATTAATTCAAATCGGAGTCTGATGAGCCGTTCATGGACATCCCGTCGAGAAGGACGAACGGCTGCCTGACTCCTTGTCATCTTCCTCTTGCTCCTCATTGTCCTCCTCTCCCTCATCCTCCTCCTGAGATGGTCCCGCAATCTCTGGTGGCAAGGGCTGCGCCCTCATGATGGCAAAGTTGTGAAGCATGCAGCAGACCACCATGAAATGGGACACCTGCTCCACCGAGTACTGGAGGGCTCCACCTGAGCGGTCAAGGCAGCGGAACCATTGTTTCAGTAGCCCAATGGTCTGTTCCTGGTGGAAGAATGGCTCTCATTATATGAGTGCTGGGCACGAGTGTTGGGGTTGCGGAGGGGAGTCACGAGCCAGGTGGAGAACGGCTAGCCCTCGTCTTCGAGCAGCCACCCTCCAGTTTGCTGTGGCGGCTGGGAAATTGCTGGCACACCGGATTGATGCAGGATGAAGGCATCATGCCAGGATAGCGGGCACTGACATTGCGGGATTGCTGGGCGTGGTCGCACACCATCTGCACATTAAGTGATTGGTAGCCTTTGCGGTTATGGAAGATCTCAGGATTGTTATGTGGCGCCCGCAAAGCCACGTGGGTGCAATTGATGGCGCCCTGCACCACGGGGAAGCCCGCTATCCTGGCAAAGTCACATGTGCACTCGTCCTGCTTCTCTCTGCTCAGAGAGAAGACAAAGTAGTCCCTTCTCCTGGTGTAGAGAGCCTCACTTACCTCCCGGATGCACGGATTGATGGAGAACTGTGAGATGCTAGCTATGTCTTTTGCTGCAGCCCAGAAGGATCCGCTGGTGAAGAAATTGAGTGCCACGGTGAGCTTGACTGGGAGAGCCGTGGTCACCCTGTTCTCAGGCTGCAGGTCTGTTTGCAGGAGGTGGCAGAGTTCTGTGACCACCTCCTTGGTGAAGTGTAGCCACCTAATACACCACTCCACACTTAAGTGGAGGTAGGAGAAGTGCTCTCGGAAGACCCTAGGTGGGTAAGGCCTCCTGTTGGGAGCCCTTCTGGCCCTCCTCCTCCTCCCTCAGTGCGCATCTTCTCGTCTTCCTTGCTGCTTCCGCTCCCTCTGCCGAAGATCCTGGAGCGCAAGGTCGCCAGTACAGCCTCCATGACTGTTAACAAGTGTTGTGAGCAGAAGCCTTTAAAAGATGATGAAGGTGTTCTGCACTTGCAACAACACTCCCTGTTCCATTAGAACCTTGAAAGAAGTTAATAAAGCTGGTGGAGTTGCAGAAAGTAGCACAGAGCCAGTCAAACTGCAGAAATATGTCAGATGCAAGTGCTGATTGCTTATGATCCCTTTAAATACTGCTGCTGGAACCTCCTTCCTACTTCTGAACGCTTGCTCTGCCTGTCATTGTTAAGGCATGCCAGTAAGTGCAACAGCGAAATCCAATGTCGCAGATCGCGCTTCCACACTCACTGGCGTCACGATCTGCTTAATCTAAATCTCTGTGATCGCTTCTGTCGGCAGCGCTACCGGCCATCACAAAATGGCGCCCACCACCAACTGTTTTTCTTTCGCCCGAATCTGGTGATAATGGGTAGCACTAAACCCCCGGACTTCTACACCAAACTCTTTCTGCAGCAAACAACAAAATACTGCAGTGCTGGAACTCAGGAAATGCTGGAAACACTCAGCAGGTCAGGTTGACAAGTTAGCATTTCAGGTATGTAGCCTTTGTCAGAACGGAAGGGTTTATAGATGAACAACATTTAAAAAGAAATGAAACAAGTTGAAGGGGAAGGAAAGAAAAATACACACGATCTATAAAGTGATTAAGTGGGAAAACAGGAACTGGCTAAACGACAGAAGTGATATTAGCAGTTCTGACGAATGCTTCACACCTGAAGTGTTAATTTGTCTATTTTTTCCCCCACAGATGCTGCCTGACCTGCTGAACATTTCCTGAATTTTCTGTTTCAGATTCCAGCATCTGTAGAATATTGGCTTGAAGTTTGCGCTATTTTTTTCCGGCGCATTTCACCCAAAATCAGCGTAACCTGCGTAAAAGATCGCAAAATATTAAGCGCAAACTATGTTCAACGCAAATCAGGTTTCTGTGATCTTTTGCGTTAGTTTAAAAAGCATCGTGCTAGAACTCGGCCCTGCCCACAAAACTGGCCACAACTCCAGGGTGAATGAATCACCATTGGGAGTTTCCGCTAATTGTGATCATTTGCAGATCTTCGAGGAGGCTCTAAAGATTAAGCTGGTTCTTTTGGGCGCAAGGACACTAATAGGCACGATTTAAAAGCTTTTGCGTGTAATTTTTTTTAATTTACTAAGAAACTGACTACTGTACCCCAATATAACTGGCAAATAGTTCTGTATTTTGTTTTAGTAATTTTCAGTCATTTAAAATCAGGGTACTCACAGGTGGTGGATTGACACTGTGATTAAAAATGCTGTTCTTTGTGATAAACCCATTTTCAGCAGTATTAATCAAACTGCACCAAGTTACCACTCTTGAATAGGTCAAGGAATATTTTTTAAAGCAAAATTTTTTTTAAAATTACGATCTAAAATGCTGCCCGAATGTGCTGGTTTATAGCAGATTTTGCATTCAGCAATATGCAAATGAGTTTGAGCGGAAACTCGAGAAAGCAAAACACTTCTCAAAACTAGCGCAATTTTGAGCGCAATTAGCACCCGGATCACGAATTGCGCCCAAAGTGGAAACTCTTGGCCCTTGTGTTTTGCTCACTTTAAAGGACCCTACAATGGGTTCAATTAAAAAATAACAAAACTAAATAAAACCACTCATGAATTTTACACTATAAATGCATTAAAAAAAGTCCGATAGTGATTTTATCTCAGAATTCAATTGTCAATTCTAACCAGTATAATTTGCTTTTGCAAGTTTGATGCATTTTGAAAGGCTCAGAGGAAGAGACCAGGAAGCTCCAGAGCGATTTGGACAGACTGGGCGATTGGGCGGATAAATGGCAGATGCACTATAATGTGGACAAGTGCGAAGTTATCCACCTTGGGTGCAGGAACGGGAGGGCAAATTATTATTTAAATGGCAATAGATTGGGAGAGGGGGAAGTACAGAGAGACCTGGGTGTTCTTGTACACCAGTCACTGAAGGCGAGCATGCAGGTGCAACAGGCGGTCAAGAAGGCAAACGGTATGCTGGCCTTCATAGCAAAAGGGTTAGAATACAGGAACAGGGATACCTTGCTGCAGCTGTACAGGGCACTGGTGAGACCACACCTCGAGTACTGTGTACAGTTTTGGTCGCCTCATCTGAGGAAGGATGTTCTTGCCATGGAGGGGGTGCAGCGGCGATTCACCAGGCTGATACCAGGAATGGCGGGAATGACCTATGAGGAGAGACTATGTAGTTTAGGGATGTACACACTGGAGTTTAGAAGATTGAGAGGGGACCTCATAGAAGTGTATAAAATTCTGACAGGTCTAGACAGACTGGATGCAGAAGGAATGTTTCCCTTGGCGGGTGAGAACAGAACTAGAGGACATAATTTAAGGATAAGGGCTAAACCATTTAGGACAGAGATGAGGGGGAATTTCTTCACTCAGAGAGTGGTGAACCTGTGGAACTCATTGCCACAGAGGGCAGTGTATGCCAGCTCATTAAATATATTTAAGAGGGAATTAGATATATTTCTACGGGCAAAAGGGGTTAAGGGTTACGGAGAGAAGGCGGGGACGGGATACTGAATTAAAGGATCAGCCATGATCTCATTAAATGGCGGAGCAGGCACGAAGGGCCGAATGGCCTACTCCTGCTCCTATCTTCTATGTATCTATGTATCTATGAAACCTTCAATCAAATTTCACTGTTGATAATGATCTGTGGCACTCATGCATGAAGATGTCAATCCAGGCTTTGTTTATGTAATAATTATTTCCTGATGCTCATCATTTATCAATACTGTAAAGTAAAATCTCACCTGTGCACTTCATAGAGTAGTTCCAATAAAATGCTATAGAAGTCAAACTTATGATCAACGACATTTACTTTCCTAAGGAGGAAGAAATGGAAACATCATGAAAATCATTTAAAAACCAGAGCATTACAAAGTAAAAAATAAAGTCATCAAACTCAATGAGCGGCACGGTGGTGTAGTGGTTAGATTAGTTGACGCCTAATTCAGATGCCAGGACTAATAATTCTGAGAACATGAGTTCACCACCACGGCAGTTTGAGAATTTGAATTCAGTTTAAAAAAAAATGTATAAATTTAAAAAAAGCAGGTTATTGTCCCCACCACTTAAAGCCCATGATGAAATCAGACAGTCGCTTATATCAGCCAAAAGGACACAACTATTATCCATTTGCATTAATGTAAGTGTTGAAGTTGCCAGTTATAGCGTCTTATGTGCTCCGTTTATTTTGGCTAGAAACAGCTGTGCTTATTCACCTGATGACACAAACAGTTTTGCGGCAGGAGGTGGATGTTATGTATTGTGTGTTCTCCTCCCACCTGTGGTGGCGCTGTCACAGCAGATAAATGGTTGGGTGTTCTCTTGGTTAAGTTTAGCTCTCTTTGTTCGGAACTCTCCAGAACTTCCCTTTCCCTTCGAATAAAGCACTTCATGTTTGAATCTCTGAGTTCTGAGTTCTAATTGTGCCTAGGCAAAAAAGGTACCGACACAACAAAGTGGCGACGAGGAGCGGATGAATCTGCGTACGTTACGAGTGCAGTGAGTAAACAGAAATTTAAATTTGAACTGTGAGATGGCTACTATATTAGGAAACATCGGTGATTTTGATGAAAATGTGGAGCAATGGAGCGCTTATATGGAACGTTTTGACTATTTTGTCTTGGCGAATGCGGTGGCAAACGAAAAGGTTGTGCCTACCTTTTTGAGTGTAATGGGGCCGAAGACATTCAATTTACTTCGCAGCCTTGTGCAACCAGATAATCCAGGACCTAAAACATATAAGCAACTAGTGGAAATTCTTGGAGCACATTTTTCACCAAAACCTCTGGTTATTGCTGAGAGATTTAGATTTCACAAATGGAATCAAGAGGACGGGGAATCTGTGACGATGTTTATTGCTGCTTTAAAAAGGTTGTCGGAACACTGCCAGTTCAAGGAGGTGCTGAATGACACCATTAGAGACAGACTTGTGTGTGGTCTGCAAAGTGCAGCCACACAGAAGCGCCTTCTTACTGAGGACAACCTTAGTCTTGAAAAGGTCATTGAAGTTAGTGTCTCCATGGAGATGGCAGAAAAGGAGGCTCACCAGTTGAGTTCAACAGGGAGAGTTCACAAGGTGTCGTCTGAGCCTAAAGGTGTGCGGAACGGCACATGTTACCGTTGTGGGAAAACGGGCCATCACGCTAATGACTGCTGGTGTATGGAGCTGGAATGCCAAAATTGTGGCAAAAAGGGTCACATTGAACGCACCTGTAGAGGTAAAAAAAGAACAGACAGAGCTGGGAAGCATGGAAGCAAAATGTCTGTATTTGGACAAGAGAGGAAAAAGAGTGTTCATTCAGTGCAGTATGATGGAACAAGCAAAACAGAGGGGAGCAACACCTCTGAGGAGGAAGAGGTGCACATACTGACTGTTGCAGGTGGTTCAAATGGCTACTGCGTGTCCCCACTGGTGGAGGGACAATCAGTGCGGATGGAGGTAGACACAGGCGCGGCTGTGTCCCTTGTTTCAGACACTGTCTGCAACAAAATGCTAAAGCAGCTTACCCTTCAGCCAACAAACATTGTGCTAAAGACGTATACCGGCGGCGAACCTGTGGCCATGAGAGGCGCCATTGAGGTGACAGTTAAATTGAATGGACAGACTGCAAAACTGCCACTATATGTGGTAAAGGGAAATTACCCATCACTACTGGGACGTGCGTGGCTAGAGAAAATCACATTGGACTGGCCTGCAGTCCGCATGATGTCAAAAGTGGAGTCAGGTCTGACTGCAGTGTTAAACAAACATGCAGAACTCTTCAATGGGGAACTTGGGAGCATGAAAAAGATCAGCGTGAGACTGGACATTAAACCTGACAGCAAGCCGAAGTTTCACAAAGCCCGACCTGTACCCTATGCAATTAGGCCAAAAGTTGAGGCTAACTTGGAGGCCTTAGTCGAGAATGGAGTCCTGGAGCCTGTGAGCGTGAGCAAATGGGCCACACCCATTGTTCCTGTCCTGAAAAAGGATGGATCTGTTCGAATCTGCGGGGATTTTAAAGTGACTATTAACCCGGTGCTGTCTGCGGAACAGTACCCTCTTCCCCTCATTGATGATCTTTTTACGGGCCTGGCCGGAGAGCAAAAGTTCAGCAAAATAGACTTATGCCAGGCTTATCTACAAATGCATGTCGATGACAAATCAAAGGAGCTGCTGACAATTGTGACACACAAGGGGCTATACAGGTACTGCCGCCTTCCGTTTGGAATTACGTCGGCCCCTGCTCTATTCCAAAGGGCAATGGATCAGATTTTGAGTGGACTGCCAGGAGTCCAGTGCTACCTGGACGACATCCTTGTCACTGGGACAAATGAGGAGGATCATCTTCTGAACTTGGATGCGACACTACAACGACTGAAAGAGTACGGACTCAGAGTTCGTAAAGACAAATGTGAATTCTTTCAGTCTTCAGTTGAGTACCTGGGGCATGTGATTGACGCTACTGGCCTGCATAAGGCGCCGTCAAAGGTCAAGGCGATCGTGGAGGCCCCAGCACCCCAGAATGTGAGCCAGTTACGTTCATTTCTGGGGCTACTTAACTACTATGGGAAGTTTATTCCAGACTTAGCAATATTGCTGAAGCCGTTACATCAGTTGCTATGTCAAGGCAAAACATGGAAATGGACTGAACTGTGCAACGAAGCTTTCGCCCAAGCAAAGAAAGCATTGCTGAAATCGGAGGTCCTGACACACTTCGACCCAAAGCTACCCGTGCAGCTAGCATGTGATGCATCACCATATGGTGTGGGAGCAGTCATATCCCACATCATGCCTTCGGGTGAAGAGAAACCTATCGCCTTCGCATCACGCACCTTGAACAAGGCCGAGAGTAACTATGCGCAGATCGAGCGTGAGGCCTTGGGAATCGTTTTTGGAATTCGAAAATTTCATCAGTACCTGTTTGGGAGAAGGTTCACACTCCTGACGGACCACCGTCCATTGATTTCAATCTTCGGGCCTCACACCGGAATTCCGTCTCTCGCTGCAAGCAGGATGCAAAGGTGGGCTTTACTGTTGTCAGGACACACATACGACATCAAATATCGCAAATCAGACTTGCACGGCAACGCAGACGGTCTCTCGAGGCTACCCTTGCCTGTTACTCCCCCAGAGCCTCATGAGATAGACATCTTCTACTTTAGACAAGTGGAGGGAGCACCTGTCACTGCAGTTCAGGTGCGAAGGTACACCCGCAACGATCCAGTCGTGTCTGAGGTAATGGACGATGTCATTCGAGGGAGAGCTATAGGAGAGTCTGCTAGTTTGAAACCTTACGTTTCAAAAAGAAATGAGCTCTCCGTCCAGGCAGGTTGTCTTCTTTGGGGACGCCGTGTCATCATTCTGCCACCTCTGAGGGAACCTATACTGCAACAACTTCATACAGGCCACAGTGGGATGGTTCGGATGAAGGAAATGGCAAGAAGCTACTTCTGGTGGCCAGGTCTCGATGGGAATATTGAGGAGAAAGCCAAAACATGTTCCCCATGTCAAAGGTTCCGGAATGTTCCACAGCTGGCAACCCTACACCCCTGGGATTGGCCTGCAGAAGTGTGGCAGCGAGTACATGTGGACTTCGCCGGTCCTTTCGAAGAGAAGATGCTTATGGTGGTTGTGGACGCTCGTAGCAAGTGGCCGGATGTCGCTGTGATGAGGTCTACTACGGCAGAGAAAACAATTGAGAAACTTGGTGAGATGTTCAGCCGTTATGGCTCACTGGAACAACTCGTAAGTGACAACGGTCCACAATTTGTATCACAGGAATTTGCAACCTTCCTGCATGTGAATGGTGTCCAACACATCAGGTCTGCGCCCTATCATCCCTCTACTAATGGCCAGGCAGAAAGGTTCGTGCAAACTTTGAAGCACGCCTTGAAGGCATCGCAAGGTCAGGGCTCAATCCACCAACGTCTGAAAAGCTTCCTGTTGTCCTACAGGAACGAGCCACATGCCACAACCAAAACTTCCCCCGCTTCGCTCATGATGAAGAGGCAGTTGCGGACAAGTTTTGACTTACTCAAACCTCCAAGGGCAGAGCAGGTTGTCCATCGTCAACAACAAGCTCAAGTTGAAAAGAGAGAGAAAAGAGCCAAGGAGAAACGGTTTCATCAGGGAGAGCACGTCCTAGCTCGAAACTACAACACTGGACCGAAATGGGTTCCTGCTACGGTGATCGTGCAGACGGGCGCTGTGTCTTACACGGTTGAGACTGCTGAGAACGTCGTCTGGCGAAGACACACAGATCAACTGTTGCTAGGAGCAGAGACAGCCACAAAGGCTCCAACGGCTGGTTGGCCTGAACTGTTTCCGGATGATACCGCAAACCAGCATCCTTTGCTACAGTGCTCTTCTCCAACACAGGAAGTCAAAGAGACTGTTCCACCTGTGCAAACTCCTGACTTTCGACTGACACAGGCACCTTCTCCATCTTGGCCTGTGTCAATGCCTACTGCTGTGGAAGCCAGCGATGACCGCTGGTATCCTGTCAGAGAGCGGCGGCCTCCAAGACGCTTGGATCTGTAGGCTTAGCGACTTACCCACAAGACTGGGGCAGAATAAACCCCAGGGTAAAGTCAGGGGTTGAGGCAGTCTACCTCTACCCTAGGTTAGTTGAGTGCATTGAAAGTAACTTACCTGTTGAGGAATAATGTGGACCTTCCATTTAAGAGGGGAGGAATATGTTATGTATTGTGTGTTCTCCTCCCACCTGCGGTGGAGCTGTCACAGCAGATAAATGGTTGGGTGTTCTCTTGGTTAAGTTTAGCTCTCTTTGTTCGGAACTCTCCAGAACTTCCCTTTCCCTTCGAATAAAGCACTTCATGTTTGAATCTCTGAGTTCTAATTGTGCCTAGGTAAAAAAGGTACCGACACAACAGTGGACACCCCAAGATTTCTCTTATGACATTTTTTCGGGGAGGGGTGGGGTGGCTAATGTCAGCGTGGCAGTCATGAGATGCTGTTTTAGGAGGAACTATTCCATTAGTAAGGAAACATCTTACATTTACCGGCCAAGGATAGAGAGGTCAGAGTGGGAGTGGGACTGAGATTTAAAATGGCAAGCGACCGTAAGCTCAGAGTCACACTTGCAGACTGAACAGAGGGGTTCAGCAAAGCGATCACCCAATTTGCGTTCCACACCTCCATTCAGTCAGCAAACATGACCCCGAGCTTCCGGTTGTTTGCCATTTTAATTCTCCGCCCCACTCCCACTCTGATCTTTCTGTCCTCGGCCTCCTACACTGTTCCAACGAAGCTCAATGAATGCTCGAGGGATACCACCACATCTTTCAATTAGGCACTTCACAACTTTCCAGACTCAACACTGACTTCAACAATTTCAGATCCTAACCACTGCGCCCATTTTTTTTTTTCAGACAGCAGATGCTGGTAATGATTCTGCTATTCCCATTTACAGCTCATCTATACCCATCTTTACTTGTCACAGTGCCATCCTCCTTTGCCTTGCACTGTTAAATCCGTGAATCTTAAGGTATGGTGTTCTTCAATAAATAGACGGAGACTGTAGATGAACAATCAACAGGTGTTTACTGGATGAGGGTATTCTAAAAACTAACAGTACAGATCCCTACTCAGGGTTTACATACAGGTGTGGTCACTGCCGGTACTACAGTATACAGGAGCTGTAAAAGTAGTTCTCCTCTTAAAGGTACATACACTACAATTCCTCCCCTTTTAGATTAACAGTACCATAACACTCAATTAACAGTTAACACTTTTAACATGCACATTAACTGAAATAGTCCACTTATAGATTCAGTCTTTGGGGCGGCTTCCTGATCCTTTCTGGATAGCGCCTTTCCTGAGTGTCTTGCTCTTGGTGCGGAGGCGATTCTGGCCCCCTGTCGTCGGTTAGTTCATCAGCTTCCGATGCTACTGTTTCTGGGGTAGATGCTACCGGTATGTCGGGTTCATCACCAGGTACGCGAGACATGGGGTTCACTCGTTCCTGTGACGCTAGGATCTGGTCGACATGGCGTCTCACAATGTTCTCCCCAACATCCACTGTGTACATTAGTGGCCCCTGCTGTGTGCATATCGTTCCTGGTTGCCATTTCTCTGTTCGGTAGTTGCGGGCCAAGACTGGTTGTCCTACATTGAAGCTCCTTGTCGGCTTCTCATTGATGTGCTGGAATTGCTTATGCTCAACATTTCTTCGTACATTTGGTCTGAGCAAATCCAGACGAGATCTCAACCTTCGGTTAAAGAACATCATGGCCGGGGTCTGGTTGGTAACTGCATGTGTCGCATTTCTGTAGGCTAACAGGAAATTGTCCACCTTATGCTGCAGTGGAATGTCGTCATCGCACATGGCCCTTACTGCCTTTTTAAAGGTTAGTACGAACCTCTCAGCCAATCCATTTGTGGCTGGATGATACGGAGCGGATGTGTAATGCCTTACCCCATTCCTTCTCATAAATTTCCGAAACTCTTCGGACACAAACTGTGGTCCGTTATCAGAGCAAATCTGTTCTAGCAAGCCATTCCTGGCAAATATGGTCCGTAGGACTACAATCGTTTTCTCTGTAGTGGTGGAGGACATTTTGATCACCTCAGGCCATTTCGAGTGCGCATCCACTGCTATTAAGAACATTGAGTCCATGAATGGACCAGCAAAATCAATATGCACCCGTTGCCAATGGAGAGGAGGGCCACTCCCATGGGTGTAGAGGGGCATGTGGTGGTGCATTTTGGACCTTCTGGCATCCTGAGCAGCTCTTTGTTAGGTCCTCGATTTGTTGATCGATCCCCGGCCACCACACATAAGCCCTAACAAGGCTTTTCATTTTCACCCCTCCCAGATGGCCTTCGTGAAGCTCATTGAGCACTCTCTCCCTTAACTTGGGTGGAATTACCACTCGGGATCCACACATCAATGTCCCCTGGCATACTGACAGCTGTTCTCTTCTGGATGAGAATGCTGGCAACAGTGAGTCGCCATGTGTTGGCCATCCCTTCACCGTCAAATCATATACCCGAGACAGTGTTGGATCATTTCGGGTCTCCTTCTCTATATCCGCGTTAGTTACTGGCAAGCGTTCAATTATAGTTGAATAAAATATTTCGACAGGGTCCACTGCTGGTACTTCCTCCACAGTAGGCAGTGGCAGGCATGATAGCCCATCAGCGTTTCCATGCTGTTTCGTGCCCTTGTACTCTATTTTATATTGGTTCGCCCGTAGAAAAAGGGACCATCTTTGTAGCCGTTGTGCAGTCATCACCGGAACGCCCTTCTTTGGATTAAAGATGGAGACAAGTGGTTGGTGGTCAGTCAGCAAGGTGAATTTCTGCCTGTGCAGATAGTGGTTGAACTTTTTCACTCCCCATACTAGGCTGAGGGCCTCCCTGTCAATCTGGGTGTAGTTGCACTCGGCTGAGGTTAGTGACCGAAACGCAAAGGCTACTGGCCTCTCCAACCCGTCTGGGAATTTGTGTGACAGCACCGCTCCAATACCATAGGGTGATGCATCACACGCCAGCCGAATTGGTAGTGCTGGGTTGAAATGAGCCAACACCTCTTTTGATGTGATCAATTCTTTGCACTTCTGGAAAGCTCGTTTACATTCGTCATTCCACTTCCATGGTACCCCCGTTTGCAGTAGGGTGTTCAGTGGGTGTAATACTGTAGACAAATTTGGTAAGAACTTATGGTAGTAGATCACCAGCCCGAGGAACGACCTCAGCTGTGACACATTTTCCGGTGCTGGAGCCTTGACTACTGCCTCAATCTTTTCAGGGGACTTATGTAACCTCTCTTCATCAATAACGTGGCCACAATACGAGATCTGCTTCTGGAAAAACTCGCATTTGTGGCGATTAGCTCGTAGCCCATATTCCTTCAATCTAGTGAGCACCTGCTCCAGGTTGGCGAGGTGATCACTGTCATTTTTGCCCGTGACCAGGATGTCGTCCAAATAACACTGGGTCCCTGGAATCCCTTGCAGGACTTGATCCATTGCCCTTTGCTGTAGTGTATGTACCTTTAAGAGGAACTATGTTTTTTGAAGCCCCTGTATACTGTAGTACCAGTAGTGACCACTCGGGTATATAAGCCTGTGTAGCGTCTTGTGTAGTTAGTTCACCTCCAGACTTTGTTCAGTAAACACTTGTTAAATCAACTCCTGCATTCTGTGTCTCCATTAACACACGGATCTAACAGTGGCGACGACTTAGAAACGAACTTACCTGCAATTCGGCAGCACCTCAAGGGGATCAATTCCTCATACGAAGGTCGAAGCCAGAAGCAAAAAAAAAAACAAAAAGCTGTGGTTTCACCAGCTAAACAGGCTGGTGGCAGGTAGCGCACTGATCCTTCCTGGGCTGCGGCGGGCTAGAGCTCGATCGGGTGGCTCTGCAACGGGGCCGGGCAGCGAGTCAGGAAGCAGAAGCAAAGAGAGAGAGAGGGTGGAGCACTCAGGGCGCGGCCGGTGCTGCGAAGCAGGTCGACATTCGGACCGAGCAGAGGGAGGGGAAAAGTCCCAGAGGGTCCACTCCACGACGGGAACGGTTCTCCAAGTAACGGAGAAACTATTGAAGCGATATATTAAAAAAAAATAGAAATACCGCGAAAAGCTGCAGGTCGCAACGGGAACCGCGGAGAACAGCGTTGGCAGCAGCGGCAGCGGCGGGAAAGCGCCATTTTGATCCATCGGGGACGGAGGAAAAGCACGGGAAGCGCCATTTTAGATTTTCAAGATGCCGAAGACTGGCAATTTTACTGCTTTCGATAGTGATATAGAAGATTGGACCACATATGTGGAAAGAGTGGAGGTATATTGCAAGGCGAATGGAGTAGCGGATGATAAAAAGGCATCAGTACTTCTAAATCTGATGGGCGCAAGGACATACGGGCTGTTACGAAACTTGATCACTCCAGCCAAACCGATGGACAAGAATTTTAATGAGATTGTTGATACCTTACAGGAGCACTTAAACCCAACACCGCTGCTGATAGCGGAACGATTCAAATTCTTCAGGAGGAATCAGCACAAGAATGAAAGTAACACTGATTACCTCACCGAATTACGAAAGCTGTCAAAGCACTGCCAATTCAGGGCAAGACTGGCAGATTCTCTACGAGACAAATTCGTCTGCGGTCTCCTAAGCGAAGGAACACAGAAAAGACTACTTTCTGAGAAAGATTTAACACTGGACAAGGCTTTCAGTGTGGCTGTATCATACGAAGCAGCAGCAAGAGGAGCTGCAGAGATACAGCAAAAGCCACAGGACTTTGGCACCCATGAAATGACACGGGGTTTCGAGAGATGTTATCGCTGCGGCAGATCCACCCATGACCAGAAGGACTGCTGGTTCAAGGACAAAGCATGCAGGCAATGCGGAAAGATGGGACACATTTTGTAACCAGACATCCCCCCACTGACCCTAAACACAGAGACCCCACAAGGATGTGTGCTGAGCCCCCTCCTCTACTCCCTCTTCACCCACGACTGTGTGGCTGTTCATGGTTCCAACACCATCATCAAGTTTGCGGATGATACCACGGTAGTAGGCCAGATCACCAACAACGATGAGTCAGCCTACAGGGAGGAGGCCCAGCATCTCGTGAAGTGGTGCGCCGATAACAACCTGGCCCTTAACATCAAGAAAACCAAAGAAATCATTGTGGACTTCAGGAAGTCTAAAGGCGGAAGTCACACCCCCATCCACATCAATGGGGCTGTGGTGGAAAGGGTGGACAGCTTTAAGTTCCTCGGAGTCCACATCACGGAAGACCTCTCCTGGTCCCTCAATACCTCCTCTCTGGTGAAGAAGGCCCAGCAGCGCCTATATTTCCTAAGGAGGCTGAAGGGATGTAACCTGTCACCCCTGATCCTCTCTAACTTTTACCGCTGCACAATAGAGAGCATCCTGACAAACTGTATCACAGTATGGTATGGCAGCTGTAGCTACTATGACCGGAAAGCCCTGCAGCGGGTAGTCAAAACTGCCCAACGCATTACCGGCACCCGGCTACCGACCATAGAGCACATATACCAGAAACGCTGTCTACGGAGGCCACGGTCCATCATCAAAGACCCTACCCACCCCAGCCACAGTCTGTTTGCCCTCCTGCCATCTGGGAGACGCTACAGATGCATTCGCACCCGTACGACCAGATTTAGGAACAGCTTCTTTCCCAGGGCTGTCATCCTACTGAACTCCACAAATAAACTCTAAAGCCTGCACATCTGCCAATGCACTTTATTATGGTTATGTTTATGTTAATGTATTACAAGCCAAATGTATGTTGAATGTTTAAATGTCTTAATCTAAATGTACACTCTCGGGAGCCACAAGCCTACATTTCGTTGTACTGCACTTGTGCACTAACAATGACAATAAAAGTTGATTTGATTTGATTGCACGTGTATGCAGATCTGGAAAGAAATCTGCTGACAGTAAAAAGGTCAATAAGGAAAAGTACAGAAAGGTACAAATGATGACGGACAGTAGCTCCGAAGACCAGAAGAGTGATAGCGACTCCGGAAACAAGAGACTAAGCTGTCTCAAATTACATAATGTAATTGCCAAAGAAGATTACCAGACCATTTGGGTTACCCTCACGATAGCGGGGTCCCCAGTCAAAATGGAGCTAGATACAGGATCAGTTCTGACCGTCATGAGTCGACGGGATTACGAGCGGCTATTTCCGCATATACCTTTGAAAGACACATCCATTGTCTTGAAGACATATACGGGGCAGAAAGTATACCCCAGAGGGAAAATAAGGGTGCCTGTTGTATACAACGGCAAGGAAATACAGAAGTTGTATTTATACGTTCTGCAAGATGGTGGTCCACCGTTGTTGGGACATGAATGGATCAGAAAGATACGTTTAGACTGGCACTCCATTCAGGCACTGACGGTGACCAGTAAGAAAAAAACCGATGATGACGTCAAACCTGGACGATTAAAAGAAATCTTGGCTAACGCTGAAGAAGTGTTTCAACAGGAACTAGGAACCCTGAAAGGCGCCACCGCCTCAATAAAAGTGGAAGATGCGGCAATTCCCAAGTTTTTTAAGGCAAGGCCGGTGCCATACGCAATTCGTCCAGCCGTCGAGGCAGAGCTGGAGAATTTGGAAAAAGCAGGCGTGTTATCCAAGGTAGATTGGAGCGAGTGGGCAACACCCATCGTCCCGGTAATGAAGAAAACGTTGAATAATGATAAATCTGAAGGACAGAGAAAAGTTTGCATCTGTGGGGACTTCAAGGTGACTGTAAACCCGGTTCTTCACACGGTACAGTATCCTCTTCCGAGGATAGAGGATATTTTCGCCTCACTATCCGGAGGAAAACGTTTCACCAAAATTGACTTAGCACAGGCATATCTACAGATGGAGGTTGAGGAGGCCTCTAAAAAGTATCTCACGATAAACACACACAAAGGCCTGTACCAGTACAATCGACCGGTTTTCGGAGTGGCATCAGCTCCGGCTATCTGGCAAAGAGTTATGGAGCAAGTCCTGCAAGGGATTCCGGGGACTCAATGCTACCTAGACGACATCCTTGTAACAGGAGAAAACGACAACGAGCACCTTGCCAACTTGGAGCAGGTGCTCACGAGACTGAGAGAACGGGGCCTACGAGCAAATCGCTCCAAGTGCGAATTTTTCCAGAAACAAATATCATATTGTGGCCATGTCATTAACGAAGAAGGGTTGCATAAGTCACCTGAAAAAATTGAAGTGGTCGTAAAGGCCCCAGCACCTGAAAATGTCTCACAATTAAGGTCGTTCCTGGGATTAGTAAATTACTATCATAAATTTTTACCAAACTTGTCGACGGTCCTGCACCATCTTAACGCACTGCTACAAACGGGAGTAGTTTGGAAATGGAGCGAAGACTGTAAACGTGACTTCCATAAATGCAAAGGCTTGATCACGTCCAGGGAAGTGTTGGCTCATTACAACCCATCACTGCCAATCAGGCTGGCGTGCGATGCATCCCCTTACGGCGTGGGAGCAGTATTATCGCATAGATTCCCTGATGGCTCGGAGCGGCCGATAGCTTTTGCGTCACGCTCATTGAACTCAGCTGAGCGTAACTATGCCCAGATCGACAGGGAGGCACTCAGCCTGGTGTGGGGGGTGAAGAAATTCAACCATTACCTACACGGACAAAAATTTACCTTGTTGACTGACCATCAACCCCTCGTCTCCATATTCAACCCTAAAAAGGGCGTTCCCATTATGACAGCGCAAAGGCTACAGAGGTGGTCCCTTTTCCTAGGGGCACACCAATATGACATAGAATACAAAGGAACAAAACAGCATGGGAATGCTGACGGGTTATCGCGCCTACCGTTGCCAATGGTGGAAGAGGCGCCTACAGTGGACCCAGTGGAGATGTTCCACTCGACCATAGTGGAATGTCTACCGGTGACAAATTCTACCATTGAAAAGGAAACGCGAAATGACCCGACTCTCTCATGAGTCTACGATTTAACGGTGAAGGGATGGCCAGCACATGGCGAACCACTGTTGCCAGCATTCTCGTAAAGAAGAGAACAGCTGTCCGTGTGCCGAGGAACCTTGATGTGTGGATCCAGAGTGGTGATTCCACCCAAACTCAAGGATAGAGTGCTAAAGGAGCTTCACGAGGGGCATCTGGGTGGAGTGAAAATGAAGAACTTAGCCAGAGCGTTTGTGTGGTGGCCAGGTATCGATGGAGACATCGAAGAAATGACCAAGAGCTGTCTAGGATGCCAGAAGGTCCAAAACGCCCCACCACAAGCCCCTCTACATCCATGGGAGTGGCCCTCATCTCCATGGCAAAGGGTACATATCGACTTTGCTGGTCCATTTATGGACTCAATGTTCTTAATCACGGTGGATGCACACTCCAAGTGGCCGGAGGTAATAAAGATGTCCTCCACCACCACGGAAAAAACCATCACAGTATTAAGGACCATATTCGCCAGGAATGGGCTGCCTGAACAGATCTGTCCTGATAATGGACCGCAATTTGTATCCGAAGAATTCAGGAAGTTCTTAAAAAACAATGGGGTTAAGCACTACACGTCCGCCCCATACCATCCCGCCGCCAATGGATTAGCTGAAAGGTTTGTCCAGACCTTCAAGAAGGCCATAAAGGCCATGGGTAATGAAGACATAAATCTACAACATAAGGTAGATAACTTCTTGTTTGCGTACAGGAATGCAACACTTGTGGTTACAAACCAAACCCCCGCCATGATGTTTTTCAATAGAAGCCTAAGATGCCGGCTGGATTTGGTCAAGCCAAACGTCAGAAGGGACGTAGAGAACCGGCAATTTCAAAGCATGAATGAAAGGCCAACTAGAACCTTCCAGATAGGTCAACCAGTTTTGGCCCGGGCCTACCGTACCGAGAAATGGCAGCCTGGAACTATTTGCATACGACTAGGACCGCTGATGTATACCGTGGACATTGGAGAAAGCATAATAAGGCGCCATGCTGACCAGATCATAGAGTCATCCGAAAAAGGACAACCTACATCACAACTCTATATGCCTAGTGATGAAGCAGAGATACCCATAGTATCTACCTCCGATCCGGTGATACTGGAACCAGATGAACCCGACACTGGCATTGAAGCCGAATCGACCTTGCCAAAAGAACCTACTACACCACTGAGGCGTTATCCAGACCGAATCAGGAAGCCTCCAGAGAGACTGAATTTGTAATTGATTAACTTCAACAAATGTGTATATTATTGTTCTTGTAAAAATGTTATTTAATGATTACTTAAAATGTTATGTACTATTTATCTAAAAGGGGAGGAATTGTAGTGTATGCACCTTTAAGAGGAACTATGTTTTTGAAGCCCCTGTATACTGTAGTACCAGTAGTGACCACTCGGGTATATAAGCCTGTGTAGCGTCTTGTGTAGTTAGTTCACCTCCAGACTTTGTTCAGTAAACACTTGTTAAATCAACTCCTGCATTCCGTGTCTCCATTAACACACGGATCTAACATTTGCCAAATAGCCGGAGCTGATGCTACCCCGAACACCAGCCGGTTGTATTGGTAGAGACCTTTGTGAGTGTTGATCGTGAGGTATTGTTTCGAGGCTTCTTCTACCTCCATTTGCAGGTACACCTGGGCCAGATCAATCTTAGTGAAGCGTTTCCCTCCAGATAGCGAGGCGAAAATATCTTCAATCCGCAGAAGCGGATATTGTACCGTGTGAAGGACTGGGTTCACTGTCACCTTAAAGTCCCCACAGATGCGAACCTTCTTTGGTTCCCCAGGCGTATTACTCAACGACCTCTTCATTACAGGAATGATGGGTGTAGCCCACTCGCTCCAGTCCACTTTCGACAGTACTCCTGAATGTTCCAAACCTTCCAGCTCTGCTTCGACGGCTGGGCGGATCGCATAAGGCACCGGTCTGGCCTTAAAAAATTTTGGGCTTGCATTTTCCTCTATTTTGATCGTCGCTGTTATGCCTTTTAGTGTTCCGAGTCCCTCCTGGAACACTTCTTGTGCGTCAGTTAGCATTTTTGACAGTTGCCCAGGTGTGACGTCGTCATCCTTTTTGGCCTCTACCATCAGTGCCTGTATGGAATGCCAATCTAACTGTATCTTCCGGATCCATTCACGCCCTAGTAGTGGTGGTCCTCCATCTGGCAATACATATAGGTCCATTTTTGGTGTTTCCTTACAGTTGTATATCACGTTCACCCTTATTTTTCCTTTGGGGTAGACTTTTTGCCCCGTGTACGTCTTCAAGACAATCTCTGTATCTCTCAAGGGTATATGTGAGAATAGCCGCTTGTAGTCCCTTCGGTTTATGACTGTTAGGGCTGATCCTGTGTCCAATTCCATTTTCACTTGGACTCTGTCTATCTTGAGCGTGACCCAGATAGTTTGGTGATCCTCCATTTTGATTACATTATGTAGTTTCAGACAACCCAGCTCCTTGCTTCCGGAGTCTGTATCACTTTTCTGTTCGTCTGAACTACTCTCCGTCACCTTATGTACCTTCTTGTACTTCTCCTGTGGAGATTTCTTGCTGCTGGTTTTCTTTCCCAATCTGCAGACTCTTGCTATGTGTCCTGCTTTTCCACACTGTCTGCACACTTGGTCCTTGAACCAACAATCCTTCTGGTCGTGTGTTGTTCTGCCGCAGCGATAACACTTCACTGCTCCATATGACATTTCATTGGTGCCATATTCTTGCGGTCTCCGTTGTATCTCTGCAGCGCCCCATGCAGCTGCTTCGTGTGATACTGCCATGCTGAAAGCCTTGTCCAGCGTAAGATCCTTTTCTGATAGAAGCCATTTCTGGGTTCCTTCACTTTGAAGCCCACTCACAAACTTGTCCCTTAACGTATCTGCTAGTCCCATTCCAAACTGGCAGTGTTTCGATAGCTTGCACAGTTCCGTTAAATACTCAGCATTACTTTCGTCTTTATGCTGGTTCCTTTTGTGAAACTTAAATCTTTCTGCTATCAGCAGCGGTGTGGGGTTTAAGTGGTCCTGTAGGATTGCCACTATGCTTTCAAAATCCTTATCCACTGGCTTCTCTGGGGTTACTAGGTTTCGCAGTAAGCCATACGTTTTTGCACTCATGGAATTCAACAAAACCAGTGCTTTCCTGGCATCTGGCACTTCATTCGCCTTGCAGTACACTTCAATGCGTTCCACATATGTTGCCCAATCTTCGACTTCATTGTCGAACACTGTGACACTGCCAGTCTTCGGCATCCCTGGGTGTGCTTAGACTGGCTAAAATGGCGTCTCCCGCGCTCTCCCTTCTTCTCCGCTGGCTCAAAATGGCGTCTCCCGCGCTTCCCTTTCTTACCGCGCTCGCCCTTCTTCTCCGCTGCGGCTTCAAAAATGGCGTCTCCCGCGCTCTCCCTTCTTCTCCGCTGCGGCTCAAATGGCGTCTCCCGCGCTTCCTTTCTTCCCCCGTGGAAGCTGCTCAGCCCTTGAGCACTGGCTGCGCTCTGCGCATTTTCCTGCGCGCCTCTCTCGTTGCCGCTGCTCAGTCCTGAACCCCGGCTGTGCTTTACCCTCTCTCTCTCTTTGTTTTCCATCGACGCCGCTCGGTCTTCAACCCCCGGCTGTGCCCTGTGCGCTTTACCCTCTCTCTTACCCCGTCGACGCTGCTCGGCCTTTTCTGTGCCGTTGGTCGGCTCCAGCTGCCGCTGTCCGGGAAGGGTCTGCGCCGTACCTGTTGCCAGCCTGTTGCGCTGGATCGTCGTGACTGGAGAACCAAGCCCAGCTCTCAACAGCCTCCCCTGCGATGCTCACTCTCTGCTGGATGACTGGGCGGTTGCTCGTGGTCGATGCCCGTGCTTCTGGCCTCGACTTTCTTCCACTGTCCTCCAGGAGCGAATCCCTGGGAGGAAATGCAGAGTTGCAGGTAAGTTCGAATCGGCCTCGTCGCCACTGTTAAATCCGTGAATCTTAAGGTATGGTGTTCTTCAATAAATAGACGGAGACTGTAGATGAACAATCAACAGGTGTTTACTGGATGAGGGTATTCTAAAAACTAACAGTACAGATCCCTACTCAGGGTTTATATACAGGTGTGGTCACTGCCGGTACTAGAGGATACAGGAGCTGTAAAAGTAGTTCTCCTCTTAAAGGTACATACACTACATGCACCATCATCCCTATTATCACTTAATCTCTCCTGCCTTCCACCGTATCACAGATCTTCACTTTTGTCCTTTCCTCCCCTCTCCACTTTTCCCTGCCTCTGTAGTTGCTTAAAAACAAAAAGTCATCGAACTGAAACGTTAACTCTGTTTCTCTCCACAAATGCTGCCTGACCTGCTGAATATTTCCAGCATTTTCTGATCAACTCTTAACTGCCTTTTGAAGTAGTCTAATAAGCCATTCAGTTGTATAAAAGCCCACCACCAGCTTCTCAGGGCAACTAGAAATGGGCAATAAATGCATCCCAAGAATGAATATAAATTAAGAATTTTTAAAAATGTTAAAATATTCCCAATTTTTTAACCTACTGCAGTAGCAGCACTATCTCCTCCTACAAGGTGAATGAGGCATGTCTGCTTTTGTTTCAATTCGTCTCCTGAATCAAGAGCACCCTCATCTGGTTAAATATGGTACTGTTCTAAGAAATGACCAAAGGAGTGAATCATCCACCTTTATGAAATAAAAAATACATTGAAAACCATGGTGCACCTGTTTTTATCTACAATTGCAGCTTTCCAGTTTTTCAGACAGCGGAGGACAATGAGGATGGCAGATCTCTATGAAACACCACTCCATTTTCAAAAGCTTGACCATCAAATTAAGTTCTCTTGTACACATTTCAGAATTTCCTTCCCTCTTTGCCCTTTATACTGTTACTATCCCAGTCTATAGTAGGATAATTGAAGTCCCCCATTATCACTACTCTGTAGTTCTTGCATCTTTCTGTAATTTGCCTGCAAATTTGCTCCTCTATCTAATTCTCACTATTTGGTGGCTGTAGTATAAACCCAGTAATGTAATAGTTCCTCTGTTGTTCCACATAACCAAAGTCCCTCATCCCTGGTAACATTCTAGTCAATCTTTTCTGCACCCTCTCCAAGGACTTGACATCCTTCTTTAAAGTGTGGTGCCCAGAATTGAACACAATTCTCCAGCTCAGGCCTAACTAGTGTTTTATAAAAGTTTAGCATTATTTCTTGCTTTTGTACTCTATTCTTCTATTAATATATCCAAGGATCCCATATGCTTTTTTAGCAGCCTCCACAACTTGTCCAGCCACCTTCAAAGATTTGTGTACATACATCCCCAGGTCTCCCTGTCCCGGTACCCCTTTTAAAATTGTACCATTTAGTTTATATTGCCTCTCCTCATTCTTCATACTAAAATGTATCACTTCACACTTCTCTGCGTTAAATTTCATCTGCCGTGTCTCTACCCATTTCACCAGTCTGTCTATGTATTAATGCTGCCACTGTCCCTTTAATCCCATTGGTTTTAATTTTGCTAACAAGTCTATCATGTGGTACTTTGTCAAACACCTTTTGAAAGTCCATATACACATCAACCGTACTACCCTCATTACCCCGCTCTGTTATTTCAAAGAACTCGATCAAATTAGTCAAACACGATTTGATTTAACAAATCCATGCTAACTTTCATTTATTAGCCCATTCTTTTCTAAATGCCAATTAATTTTGTCTCTAAACGTTTCCACACCACTGATATTAGGGTGACTAGCCTGTAGTTGCCAGGTTTATCCCTCTCCCCTTTTTTAAAGACGCGTGTAACATTTACAATCCTCCAGTCCTCTGGCACCACCCCCATATCCAAGGAGGATTGGAAGATTATGGCCAGAGCCTCCGCAATTTCCAACTTTACTTACTTCAGTACCCTAGTGTAGTGTCCGGGTATCAATAATACTCGGACTGCAGGAGAACAATAAAACAGGTATTTACTGAACAGAGGGGAACTCAAGACTGAAATACAGAAGCCTGCTATGGCTTTATATACAGGGGTGGTCACTGCTGGTACTGCAGTATAGAATCAGTTCTTCTCTTAAAAGGTACATACACAACAATTCCTCCCCTTTTAGATAAACAGTACATAACATTCATTTAACAACTAAATAATAACTAATTACAATTACAATTTTCTCTGTACTATATACATCAACTGAAATAATCATTTATAAGTTCAGTCTTTGAGGAGGCTTCCTGATCCTGACTGGATAGCGCCTTTCTCGAGTATCCTGTTCTTGCGGCGGAGTTGATTCTGGCTCATTGTCATTGGTTGGTTCGTCAGCTTCCAATACCACTGCTTCTGAGGTAGACGCAATCTGTACTTCGGGTTGATTACCAGGTGCACCTGCTCGTGGTATGGGTTTGGCTTGTTCCTGTGACTCTAGAATCTGGTCAGCATGGCGTCTCACGATGCTCTCTCCAACGTCCACTGTGTACATTAGTGGTCCCTACTGTGTGCATATCGTTCCTGGCTGCCATTTTTCTGTTCGGTAGTCACGGGCCAAGACTGGTTGCCCTATCTTGAAGCTCCTGGTTGGCTTCTCATTTATGTGCTGGAATTGCTTATCCTCAACATCTCGTCTTATGTTTGGTTTGAGCAAATCCAGGTGACATCTTAGCCTTCGGTTGAAGAACATTATGGCTGGAGCTTGGTTGGTGACTGCATGTGTCGCATTCCGGTAAGCAAACAAGAAATTATCCACCTTGTGTTGTAGTGGTATGTCGTCATTATACATTGCTTTTTTGCCTTTTTAAAGGTCTGAACAAACCTCTCAGCCAATCCATTTGTGGCTGGATGATATGGGGCAGATGTGTAATGTTTCACCCCATTATTCCTCAGAAACCTCCGGAAATCCTCGGACACAAACTGTGGCCCATTGTCGGAGCAAATCTGTTCTGGCAAGCCATTCCTGGCGAAGATGGTCCGTAGGACTGCAATAGTTTTCTCCGTGGAGGTGGAGGACATTTTGATGACCTCTGGCCATTTCGAATGGGCGTCCACAGCGATTAGGAACATTGAGTCCATAAATGGACCAGCAAAATCAATGTGTACCCGTTGCCATGGAGATGAGGGCCACTCCCATGGATGTAGCGGGGCCTGTGGTGGAGCGTTTTGGACCTTCTGGCATCCTGTGCATCTCTTGGTCATATCCTCGATTTCGTTATCGATTCCCGGCCACCACACAAACGCCCTGGCTAGGCTCTTCATTTTTACCCCTCCCAGATGACCCTCATGAAGCTCATTGAGCACTCTATCTCTCAACTTGGGTGGAATTACCACTCGGGATCCACACATCAAGGTCCCCCGGCACACTGACAGCTGTTCTCTCCTTGGCGAGAATGCTGGCAACAGTGAGTCGCCATGTGCTGGCCATCCCTTCACCGTCAAATCATAGACCCGAGAGAGTGTCGGGTCATTTCGGGTTTCCTTCTCTATACTTGAGTTTGTAACAGGTAGACATTCGACTATGGTCGCATGGAATATCTCAACAGGGTCCACTGCAGGTGCTTCCTCTACCATAGGCAACGGTAGGCGCGACAGCCCATCAGCGTTTCCATGCTGTTTCGTACCCTTGTACTCTATGTCGTACTGGTGTGCCCCTAGAAAAAGTGACCATCTTTGCAGCTGTTGCGCTGTCATCACTGGAACGCCCTTCTTTGGGTTAAAAATGGAGACCAGGGGCTGATGATCAGTCAGTAGGGTGAATTTCTGCCCACGCAGATAGTGATTGAACTTCTTCACCCCCCACACCAGGCTGAGGGCCTCCCTGTCAATCTGGGCGTAGTTACGCTCGGCTGAGGTTAACGAGCGCGACGCAAAGGCTATTGGCCTCTCTGAACCATCAAGGAATTTCTGTGACAGCACCGCTCCGATGCCGTAGGGAGACGCATCACACGCTAACCGAATCGGTAGTGTTGGATTGTAGTGGGCCAATACTTCTTTTGAAGTGATTAGGCATTTACTTTTCTGAAAGGCACGCTTACACTCATCACTCCATTTCCATGTTACTCCAGTTTGCAGCAGGGCGTTCAGTGGGTGCAGAATTGTAGATAAATTCGGCAAGAACTTATGGTAGTAGTTCACCAACCCGAGGAAAGTCCTCAGTTGCGACACATTTTCCGGTGCTGGAGCCTTGACTACAGCCTCAATCTTGTCCGGCGACTTGTGCAACCCTTCCTCATCAATCATGTGCCCACAATACGAGATTTGTCTCCTGAAGAACTCGCATTTGGGGCGGTTGGCTCGTAGCCCATATTCCTGTAATCTCGTGAGCACCTGCTCCAGGTTGGCAAGGTGTTCACTGTCATTTTCGCCCGTAACCAGGATGTCGTCCAAATAACACTGGGTCCCTGGGATCCCTTGCAGGACTTGTTCCATCGCCCTCTGCCAAATAGCCGGGGCTGATGCTACCCCGAATACCAGTCGATTGTACTGGTAAAGGCCTTTGTGAGTGTTTATCGTGAGGTATTTCCGAGATGCTTCTTCCACCTCCATTTGTAGATACGCTTGGGCCAGATCAATCTTTGTAAAGCGTTTCCCTCCAGATAGTGAGGCGAAAATATCTTCTATCCGTGGAAGTGGATATTGTACTGTGTGCAGGACTGGGTTCACAGTTACCTTGAAGTCCCCACAGATGCGAATCTTCTTCGGTTCCCCAGGCGTGCTGCTCAATGATTTCTTCATTACAGGAACGATGGGTGTGGCCCACTTGCTCCAGTCCACCTTGAACAGCACACCCGAAAGCTCCAGACTCTCCAGCTCTGCTTCAACGGCTGGGCGGATCGCGTAAGGTACCGGTCTGGCCTTAAAAGAATTTTGGGTTTGCGTTATCTTTGATTTTTATCGTTGCCGTTACTCCTTTTAGAGTCCCAAGTCCTTGTTGGAACAACTCTTTCGCGTCAGTTAGAATTTTTGACAGTCGTCCAGGTGTGACGTCATCATCCTTTTTATCAGTCACAGTTAGCGCCTGAATGGAATGCCAATCCAATTGTATTTTTCGGATCCATTCACGTCCCAATAATGGTGGTCCTCCATCTGGTAGTATGTATAGATACAGTTTCTGTGTTTTCTTGCCATTGTATTCAACTGGCACCCTTATCTTTCCTCTGGGGTAGACTTTTTGCCCCGTGTATGTCTTCAATACAATGGACGTGTCCTTCAAGGGTATGTGTGAGAATAGCCGCTCATAGTCTCGTCGATTCATGACAGTTAGGGCTGATCCTGTGTCCAATTCCATCTTTACTGGGGACCTTGCTATCATGAGGGTGACCCAAATGGTTCGGTGATCCTCCTTTGCGATCACATTGTGTAACTTTAGACAACTTAGTCGCCTGCTCCTGGTGTCATTATCACTCTCCTGATCTTCTGAACTACTGTCTGTCAATTTCTTTACTTTCTTGTACTTTTCCTTAGTAGTTCTTGTAGTGTTGGTTTTCTTTCCTGACCTGCAGACTCTTGCTATGTGTCCCATTTTCCCACATTGCCTGCATACTTTGTCCTTAAACCAGCAGTCCTTCTGATCATGGGTTGTTCTGCCGCAGCGATAGCACTTTTCTGCTCTATACGCCATTTCGTTAGCGCTGTATTCCTGTGGTTTCTGTTGTAATTCCGCAGCTCCCCGTGCTGCTGCTTCGTAGGATACTGCCATGCTGAAAGCCTGTTCTAGCGTCAGGTCCTTTTCTGAAAGTAGTCGTTTCTGGGTTCCTTCACTCTGGAGCCCGCAGACAAACTTATCCCGTAAGGTGTCTGCCAGTCCTGCTCCGAACTGGCAGTGCTTCGATAACTTGCGTAGTTCCGTAAGATAGTCAGCATTGCTCTCATCTTTGTGCTGGTTCCTTTTATGGAACTTGAATCTCTCTGCTATCAGCAGCGGTGTAGGGTTTAGGTGTTCCTGTAAGATATTAACAATCTCTTCAAAACTTTTCTCCATTGGTTTAGCTGGGGTAATTAAATTCCGCAATAGGCCGTACGTTCTCGCGCCCATCAAATTTAATAATACCGACACCTTCTTTCCATCGGCCACCTCATTTGCCTCGCAGTACACTTCAATTCTTTCCACATACGTGGTCCAGTCTTCTACCGCGTTGTCGAAAGCAGTGATACTGCCACTCTTCGGCATCTTGAGTGATTTAAAATGGCGCCTCCCGCGCTTTTTCTTCTTCCCCAATGGAATAAAATGGCGCCTCCCGCGCTTTTCCTTCTTCCCCAATGGAATAAAATGGTGCCTCCCGCGCTTTTCCTTCTTCCCCTTGCTGCCACGCTGCTCCTAGCGTTCTACAGGGTAATGGCGGCGACCCATGGCTTCGGCGCGTATCACTTTTCCTTCCCCTCGTTCTATCCTCTCCACGCTGCCCTGTTCTTGAGCACCGACCGCGCCCTGTGCGCTCCACCCTCTCTCTCTCTCTTCCTCCCGACGACGCTGCACGGCCCCTTTGCAGAGCCGCTCGATCGAGCCCGAGCCCGCCGCAGTCCGGAAGGGTCAGAGCACTACCTGCTACCAGCATGACTTGCTGGAACACCTCGACTGGGGAGCCAGGGCCAGCTCTCCACAGCCTCCCCTGCAACTCTCCGATGGATCCCTGGGCGGTTGCCCGCGGTCGACGCCCGCCGTTCTGAATTCGACCTCCAAGAAGCTTCTCTTCAGGGAAAAGATCCCCGTGAGGTGATGCAGTACTGCAGGTGAGTTCGAACCTGCCCGTCGCCAGTGTAGTGTCCGGGTATCAATAATACTCGGACTGCAGGAGAACAATAAAACAGGTATTTACTGAACAGAGGGGAACTCAAGACTGAAATACAGAAGCCTGCTATGGCTTTATATACAGGGGTGGTCACTGCCGGTACTGCAGTATAGAATCAGTTCTTCTCTTAAAGGTACATACACAACACCTAGGATGCATCCCATCCGGACCGGGTGACTTTTCTACTTTGAGGACTGGCAACCTTTTAAGTACCTCCTCTTTATCTATTTTTATCCTGTCCAATATTGCTACTGCTACATTGGCAGCATTTTTTTCTCTGGTGAAGACAGATGAAAAGCACTCATTTATTACCTCAGCCATGCTCTCTGCCTCCACAAGAAGATCTCCTTTTTGGTCCCTAATAGGCCCCACCCTTCCTTTGAGTACCCTTTTACTATTTATGTGTTTATAAAATACTTTTGGGTTCCCTTTTATGTTAGTAGTTAATCAATTCTCATACTATCCCTTTGCCCCTCTTATTCCCTTTTCTAGACCTCCTCTGTACTTTCTATATTCAGCTTGGTTCGCTACTGTATTATGAATCCTACATTTGTCATAAGCCTCCTTATTCTGTCTCATTTTAACCTCTATATCTTTAGTCTTCTAGGGAGCTCTAGCTTTGGATGCCCTTCCTTTCCCTCTCATGGGAATGTGTCCACAGTGTATCCAAACCATTTCCTCTGTGAAGGCCTCCGATTGTTTAATTACTGATTTGCCTACCAATTTTTGGTTCCAATCCACCAGGGCCAGATTCCTTTTAACTCACTGAAGTTAACCCTCCTCCAGTTAAATATTTTTTATGCTTGATTGTATCTTGTCCTTTTCCATAACTATTCTAAACCTGATGATATTGTGATCACTGTTCCCCAAATGATCTCCCACTGAAACATGCTCCACTTGCCCTACTTCATCCCCAGAACTAGATCCAGCATTGCTTCTTTCGTCGTTGGACTGGAAACACACTGATCAAGAAAGTTCTCTTGTACACATTTCAGAATTTCCTCCCCCTCTTTGCCCTTTATACTGTTACTTTCCCAGTCCATATTAGGATAGTTGAAGTCCCCAATTATCACTACTCTAGTTCTGGCATCTTTCTGTAATTTTCCTGCAAATTTGCTCCTCTATCTAATTCTCACTATTTGGTGGCCTATAGTATATACCCAGTAACGTAATAGTTCCGCTATTGTTCCTTAATTCAAACCAAATAGATTCTGTCTTCGACCCCTCAACTATATCATCCCTTTCCAGTGCTACAATAGTTTCTTTGATCAATACTGCCACTCCACCTCCTTTTTTCCCTTCCCTATCTTTCCAGAATACCTTGTAGCCAGGAATATTAAGTTCCAAATCCTCCCTTTTTTGAGCCAGGTCTCTGTTATTGTCACTGTATCATCGTCCCATGTGGCAACTTGTGCCTGCAGCTCACCAGCATTATTTACCACACTCCATGCATTTACACACGTGCACTCCAAACCCATCTTAGGCTGCCTCGCATTTGCCCCATCTGATCCCTCCTATTTCTGAACTATTCTTTACTCTAGCGCTATTTGTCTCTCTCAGTCCTCTGTGCACCTTGTTTCTCCTCACTAATGTTTCATCCTGGTGTCACTCCCCCTGCCAAATTAGTTTAAACATTCTCCCACAGCACTAGTTAACCTTTGCGCAAGGACATTGGTCCCAGCTCTATTGAGGTACAACCTGTCCATCTTGAACAGGTCCCTCCTGCCCGAGAACTGGTCCCAATGCCCCAGGAACCTGATGTCCTCCTCCTGCACCATTTCTACAACCACACATTAACATGTCTTATCCTAATATTCCTATATACTCACTAGCGCATGGCACTAGGAGTAATCTAGTGATAATCAATTAAAATTAGCAATATTGTTTTACAAGGTAACTTATCAAGATTGATAAGCGGAGGGGAACATAGGCCACTAATCACATATATTATGTAATTGTTAAAATGGATGAAAAATTCATTGCAAAATTAGTGCTGCATAACACATTACACATTTTACCCATTCCTAGTGGCCAAGATGCTAGTGAATGTCAGAGTATTTTCAGAGAATGCAAGTCATATTACAGTAGTAAGACAGCTCACATGACATAAGGAACAGTATCAAAGTATCCTCCATGTTGTAAATTTACTATTATTGTTTTTTTGCTATTTTGGTAGCTTATTATTCAATGAGTGTTACCTTGTGGTGCACAAACAGACCAGTTATTCACCATGCACGGGAGGAATAATACAGGGTGCTTCCACATAAATGTATTATCAGAAAATTATTTTATTATTGTTTGTGTTTGCCCAACTTTCCTTGAATAGTTTTTTAAAATACTTTTTCAAACCAGTTTTCTGTATTCTGTGGCGTGGTTAAGAGAGAACTGGAGATCCGCACAGGCAAAGCAGCAGGGCACTGATACTGGTCAGCTTACCTTCGCCATGCAGCCTTTCTCATGACAAGGTATGCTCAGATTCAGTCGCTCCATTTACACCCAGTAGAGATGGCTAATATCCTTTAGAACTGACAATGCACTAACAGAAAATAGACAGCAAAGCCAATGAGGCCCATGGAGTTTTATATTTATAAACATGATTTACAGTGGCTCAACTGTAGTGAACAACAGGTTAACCCATAGGAAACAATTCTCAGAATCAGTACAGGTATCTTTCTGATTAATAAATCAAGTTTAAGAAATCAAACACTCTGAATATCACCCCTACTAAAAAAAAAATCTAAAAACCAAAGAAATCAATTTAGGATGAATTATAGACATTTGTTTTCTCCATTAGAGGAGCTCGGTTGGGGGTGCAGGAATGGTGTGCAGTCCCACTTGGACATTCAGTAGAAGTGAGAAAGTCACACTGCTTCCCACTAATTTTTTTTAAAATAAGTACTTCCATCAATTATAATTGCTCTTTTGGGAGGTAATTTCCTGTGAACCATATACTTTTGTGCACGTATCTATATTTTTGTTACAAATCTAATTAGGGTAATGTACTTTATCCACCATTGCTGAATTTCAATGCGAGCCAGTCATCTGTTATTCATAAGATTGCATAATGAATCAGTTACGTTATAAAAGTTAACTGCAGAAAAATAATTACAGAAAAGGTAAATAACTTTTCTACTTGGGGAGTCTGTCTGGATTTACAGAGGGCCATATGAGAAGTTTGTAAAGTCTGAGGGTTATATGGTGAATTAATACACAGACTACAAGAGTAACTTTAACAGGACTTTACTATTCGAAGGTCAGGGCGAATCTGCCCAATAAATCCTTACACAGCACTTATATACCGGTGTGGTCACTCCCGGTATTACAGTATACAGCAGCCAAGATAAAGTAGTGCAACACCTAAAATAGTTCTCTTAAAGGTGGACGGTTACATACAATAGTTCTCTTAAAGGTAGAACGGTTACATACACTACAATCCTCCCTTTTTAGCTTACAACATACTTATTCCCCATTAAACATAACATATATCCAACTTCATGTAAAAACAGTTCACAGATGTAGTCTCTGCGGAAACAGTTCACAGATTCAGTCTCTGCGGGAAACAGTTCACAGATTCAGTCTCTGCGGAAAACAGTTCACAGATTCAGTCTCGGTGTAGTCGGTTCACGTTGCTGGAGTGACTCATCCAATAGTCCTTCACTGGACTTAACAGCTTGAACTTCCATCACTTCTGAACCAGCATTGTTGACTTTTAAAAGCTTGAGTACCTTGGGAAGTTTTTCTACTTCCAAACTGGTTTGGCTCCGTACGGAGAGACCACGTGCGTGACCTGGTAGAGGTGATAATGGTTCAGATGGTCATCATCTTCTGCTTCATCTTTTCCTTTTCTGCTTCTTGGAGACTCTCTGGGCTCCACTGTCAGCTGCCAGCTGCATACACCGTTCCTCCTTCTCGTCCTCCTTTTTCCGTAGTAGCGCCACCATCTCCCGATGTTCCTTAGACTTTAGGTGATTCTTCATGGTTTCTGCACTTTGGGAGTTTTCATCACAAGCTGGGCAGAGCAGGTCATCGTAATATTCGGTGTCGTCCAACAGGTCATGGTAATATTCGGTGTCGTCCTGAGCTAGGCCAGCGAGAGGGTCTTCTATTTCCTCCATACCCAGCTGGACGTTAGCCAGCTTTTGTTCCAAATCCAGACATCTTTCCTGAAGAGACTTCTTCATGCGTTCAGTTTCATCCAGCTTTTTCTGGGCTTCCTGCAAGTCTTTTACTAATGACCTCATTCGTGATTTCAATACTTCAACTTCATTGGGAGATTGATTGATTGTATTATTCAATCCCTCTACTGGAGCAGCTGTTTCAGCATTCTGTTGTTCAACATTGACGTGAATCAGCGTACTTTTGGCATCCAAGGTTTGCTCTGCTGCCATCTTCTCAGTCTGTGTTGCAACCTCAGCTATTCCAATAACTTTTGGGAGCTCCAAACCCCTCTCCTTTGAAGATTTAGACTCATGTCCAAATTGTTCCCATTTCAGAGTCTTGTCCCTCAGCATATGAAGGAGTTGGCTGACCGTTGACTCTTCTGACCTCATCCGTTTCCCAGTAGCTGCAGGGCTGTTTATAACCTTGCCCTGGGGCTCCTTTGCTGTTTCTACTTCGCCATCATCCGCAGCCTCCACCATTCGAATTTCCACAAATGAATCGTCCGGTGATGCTGCACCCAACTTCAGTAGGAGCTCGGAATTCATGGCGACCAACTCAGCCTTTTCTGCCTGCAATCTGCTAACAAGCGCCTTCAGTTGCTGAACATCTTGCTCCACCAGATTAGAGCACGCACCTTCAGAAACCGAATCAACTTTGATTCATTTGGCCTCCTTGCGCAGACGGTTTGTGTGCTCCTGCTCCCTTTTCTCCCTCAGCTGTTTCTGTTGTCTTTCCAGATTCTCCCACTCTGTGTCAAAGAACGTTTTCATTGCTTTTATCTCTTGCTCGAGACGGCAACTCAATTGTTCTAATTGCTGTTGTAATTTGAAATGGAGTTGAGTTCGAGCCCGGTGTTCCTCAGACTTGTGCATGTCTGTAAACTGGACAGACTCAGAATTCTCTGCCAAACTATGTTGTTGTTGTTCAGTGGAATTCTGTTCTGAAACTTTGTTCTCCTTTGAAGCATCAGTATTTATGCACTCCTTCGTTTTTCCAACCTTAGTCAGCAAGTCCATTTTAGACTTGTCTTTCGCACCTGGGCTGGTCTTGTCGTCATCCGTTTCAGAGTCTGAGCTGATTGTCTTCACCGAGTTCTCACTCGTTATTGCTTTTAGGTAGTGCCATTCCATGTTTATTTCCCTGATCCACTCCCGTCCCAGAAGTGGTGGACCTCCCTCAGGTAGTACATATAAGTCCATTCCTTGGTGCTCACCTTGACTTGTATCTTTCCCATGGGGTATACTTTATGCCCCATGTATGTCTGCAATACGATCTTGGTATCTCTCAAGTGTATATGTGAGAATAGCCGGTTGTAATCCCTTCGATTTATGACTGATAGGGCTGATCCTGTGTCCAATTCCATTTTCACTTGGACTCCGGCTACTTTTAGTGTGACCCAGATAGTTTGTAGGTCAGCTTCCTTACTCACATTGTGAATTCTCAGACTACCCAGTTCCTGGCCGTTTGGGTCTGAATCCGAATTCTGTTCATCTGAACTCTTCTCAGCCACCTTGTGTACCTTGCTGTACTTTTCCTGCGGTGACTTTTTTCTGTTGTTGGTCTTCTTTCCTGACCGGCATACTTTAGCTATGTGACCAAGCTTGCCACATTTTCTACATTCCTGGTTTTTAAACCAGCATTGGTTCTGGTCGTGCGTTGTCTTCCCACAACGATAACATTTTGTTGTACCCGAAGTCATTTGATCCACGCTGAGTACCGCTGCCTTCAGCTGCATTTCCGCAGTGCCCTTCGCGGCTGCTTCGTGTGATGCTGCAATAAGGACAGCCTTGTCAAGTGTAAGATCGTTCTCTTCGAGCAGTCGCTTTTGTGTTCCTTCCTTCGACAACCCGCACACGAACTTGTCTCTCAATGCCTCTGTCAGATTTTCCCCAAACTGGCAGTATTTCGCTAGTCTACGCAGTTCGACCAAGTATTCCGCGTTGCTTTCCTCTTTCCGTTGCGTTCTCGCATAAAATTTGAATCGTTCCGCCAACATCAGCGGTGTGGGGTTCAAATGATCCTTCAGGACAGCAACAATATCAGCGAAAGTCTGATCCGCCGGTTTAGCTGGTGATAGAAGATGCTTCAATAGCCCGTATGTCTTCGCCCCCATTGCGTTTAATAAGGTGAGAGCTTTATCATCATCTGCTATTTTATTGGCCTCACAATATATCTTGATGCGTTCTACGTACGTGGCCCAATCTTCCACCTCGGAATCGAAGTTGTTGATGTTACCATGCTTAGGCATCTTCACTATCTTTTTGAGAAACCACAACGAATTTGTTCGTTACTTTTTTTTTTCCAAAAATGGCGGTTTCCCGCGCTTGTCTTCTACCCCGCCCACTTTCAAAATGGCGGTTTCCCGCTTCTGTCTTCTTCCCCGCCTACTGGCGGCTTCCCGCGTTTCTTCCCCTGGCTGGAGGGGTAAGCTTTCCTTCGGGCGACGACCGCTGGCTTTCGGAGTTCGCAGCCTGCGCGCCGGCTTCAGTGCGTTCCTTGTTCCCTTTTCTCGGCAGGGCAACCGGCGCTGGGGACAACCCGTTGACGGCGAACAGTTCCAGCCGCTGGCTGAATCTCCTCGGTCTCCCTCGCTCGGCTCTGTCTCTCCCGCTCGCTCGGGCTCTGTCTCTCCCTCAGCGGCTTCCAATCGCGCCTCCCAGCCCTCTCGCAGTCCGGTCCTTTCCTCCCCCGGCTGCGGCTGAGTTCTCCGCGGTTTCTTATTTTTATTTCTTCCCGCGCCTTACGATCCCGGTCGCAGCGCCTCGCGTCCTCGGTAGCTGCCCGGCCTTTCGCCGGTCGCGGTCGAGCTGTCTCACGACGCTGTTGCGTCTCCCAGCCCGCTTGTAGCCCGGTCTCTCACACCGGCTGCGTTCCCGCTTGTATCCCGGTCTCTCACACCGGCTGCGTTCCTGCTTGTACCGCGGCTTCCGTGCCCTACGCTGCCCCAGTCTCAGCGCCTCTGGGCCCGACTTCTGTCCGGCTCCTTTCCCCCGACCGTGGTCAAGTTCACCGCCCTTATCCTCCATTTCTTTTTATTTTCCCCCTACTCACAGTCAACGTGGCCGACTTGCTTCTCTTGGCTGATCGGCTCACTCACCGCCATGGCAGAAGGGACAATAACAGCCTGTTGCTGATGGAAGGCTTCGTGTCTGAATCCTTCCTTCTTCCTTGCTCTGCAGACTCGAATCTTCTCTCAGCAGAACGACGAGGGCGGGTGCCTCTTCTCGACGCTCGTTAACTGCTTCGGGTGTGTCGCTGCCACAGGGTAAGATCGAACCCGTCGCCACTGTAAAGTCTGAGGGTTATATGGTGAATTAATACACAGACTACAAGAGTAACTTTAACAGGACTTTACTATTCGAAGGTTAGGGTGAATCTGCCCAATAAATCCTTACACAGCACTTATATACCGGTGTGGTCACTCCCGGTATTACAGTATACAGCAGCCAAGATAAAGTAGTGCAACACCTAAAATAGTTCTCTTAAAGGTGGACGGTTACATACAATAGTTCTCTTAAAGGTAGAACGGTTACATACACTACAAAGTTGACTTGTCAATTTCTTACTCTAACATTGGCTGGTGCAGTAGTGATTTTGTACATATTCTTAAATGTAAGTGGGTCTCTGTTTGACACATTCCAATGTGGCAAGTTAAAGGTCAACATAATGACTGAGAAGGAAAATTAAATTGAAGTCTTTTATTGAAGGTGACAAAAGAATAGAGGAGCTTTAGATTAGAACCCCTCAACACTGCCTCTGTGTTGTCACATTGTTTACATAAGAACATAAGAAATAGGAGCAGGAGTAGGCCAATCGGCCCCTCGAGCCTGCTCCGCCATTCAATAAGATCATGGCTGATCTGATCCTAACCGCCAATCCACTATCACAGGACTGTCTCCTGAACCTAACAGAATTAGACACACAAAACAGGAGCAGGATCAGGCTACATGGCCCCTGGGCCCGCTCCGTTACCCACAGGGCCATGACCGATCCGAACCTAGACTCATGTCCAAATTCCTGCCCGCTCCCCGTAACCCTTAATTCACTTTTCTTCTAGGAAACTGTCTATTTCTGTTTTAAATTTATGTAATGATGTAACTTCGACAGCTTTTTGGGGCAGCATATTCCATGGACCTACCACCCCCTGAGTGAAGTAGTTCCTCCTCATCTCAGTTTTGAAAGAGCAGCCCCTTATTCTAAGACTATGCCCCCTAGTTCTAGTTTCGCCCATCATCGGGAACATCCTCCCCGCATCCACCCGATCCAACCCCTTCACAATCTTATATGTTTCAATAAGATCGCCTCTCATTCTTCTGAACTCCAATGAGTAGAGTCCCAATCTACTCAACCTCTCCTCATATGTCCATCCCCTCATCCCCGGGATTAACCGAGTGAACCTTCTTTGTACTGACTCGAGAGCAAGTATGTCTTTTCTTAAGTATGGACACCAAAACTGTATGCAGTATTCCAGGTGCGGTCTCACCAATACCTTGTACAACTGAAGCAATACCTCCCTATTTTTATATTCTATCCCCCTAGCAATGAAAGCCAACATTCCATTGGCCTTCTTAATCACTTGCTGCACCTGCATACTAACCTTTTGAGTTTCATGCACCAGGACCCCCAGATCCCTTTGTACTTCAGTACTTTCCAGTTTCTTGCCATTAAGATAATAACTTGCTCTACGATTTTTCCTGCCAAAGTGCATAACCTCACACTTTCCAGTATTGTATTCCATCTGCCAAATCTCTGCCCACTTACTTAGCCTGTCTATGTCCCTTTGCAGGATTTTTATGTCCTCCTCACTCACTACTTTCCCTCCCATCTTAGTATCATCTGCAAACTTTGATGTTACACTCGGTCCCCTCCTCCAAATCGTTAATATAGATTGTAAAGAGTTGGGGACCCAGCACTGACCCCTGCGGAACACCACTGGTTACTGATTGCCAGTCTGAGAATGAACCATTTATCCCAACTCTCTGCCTTCTGTTAGATAGCCAATCCTCTATCCATGCCAGAATATTACCCCCAATCCCGTGATTTTTTATCTTAAGCAATAATCTTTTGTGTGGCACCTTGTCAAATGCCTTTTGGAAGTCTAAATACACTACGTCCACTGGTTCACCTTTATCCACCCTATATGTTACTTCCTCAAAGAACTCCAGCAAATTTGTCAAACATGACTTCCCCTTCATAAAACCATGCTGACTTTGTCTTATTAAATTGTGATTATCCAAATGTCCTGTTACTGTCTCCTTAATAATGGACTCCAAAATTTTACCTACCACAGATATTAGGCTAACCGGTCTATAGTTTCCAGCCTTCTGTCTGCTGCCCTTTTTAAATAAGGGTGTTACATTAGCAGTTTTCCAGTCTGCCGGGACCTTTGCTGAGTCCAGGGAGTTTTGGAAGATTATTACCAATGCATCCACAATCCCTACCGCCACTTCCCTCAAGACCCTAGGATGTAAGCCATCAGGTCTAGGTGATTTATCCGCCTTGAGTCCCATTATTTTACCGAGTACCACTTCCTTAGTGATTTTGATCGTGTTTATCTCCTCCCCCACTATAGCCCCCTGCTTGTCCAGTGTTGGGATATTCTTAGTGTCCTCTACTGTAAAGACTGATACAAAATATTCATTCAGTGTTTTTGCCATCTCCATATTTCCCACCATTAATTTCCCGGTCTCATCCTCTAAGGGACCAACATTTACTTTAGCCACCCTTTTTCTTTTTATATAACTATAAAAACTCTTACTATCTGTTTTTATATTTTTTGCTAATTTACTTTCATAATCTATCTTCCCTTTCTTAATCAATCTTTTTGTTATTTTTTGCTGTCTTTTAAAGTTTTCCCAATCCTCTATCCTCCCACTAGATTTGGCTATCTTATAGGCCCTTGTTTTTAGTCGAATACTATCCTTAATTTCTTTACTTAGCCACGGATGGCTGTCTTTTCTTTTACACCCTTTTCTTCTCAGTGGAATATATATTTTTTGGAAGTTGTAAAATAACTCCTTAAATGTACACCACTGATCATGTATCGTCTTACCCTTTAATCTATTTTCCCAATCCACTCTACTCAATTCCGCTCTCATACCTTCATAGTCTCCTTTATTCAAGCTTAGCACGCTTGTTTGAGATCCAACCTTCTCACCCTCTAATTGAATATGGAATTCAACCATGTTATGGTCACTCATTCCAAGGGGATCCTTTACTGGGACATTTTTAATTAATCCTGTCTCGTTACACAGGACCAGATCTAAGGTTGCTTGCCCCCTGGTCGGTTCAGTTACATACTGCTCAAGGAACCCATCCCTAATACACTCAATGAACTCATCCTCAAGGCAGCCCTGCCCAATTTGATCTGTCCAATTAATATGATAGTTAAAATCCCCCATAATTATAGATGTTCCCTTATTACAAGCCTCAACTATTTTCTGATTGATACTCCGTCCAACCGAGTTGCAACTGTTCGGAGGCCTATAGACTACGCCCACTAGTGTTTTTTTCCCCTTATTATTCCTTGGCCTAGAAATTCGGTATGGCCCCGCCAGGTCTTTTGCGCCCGAAATTTTGCGCCCGCCAGGATTCCCGTAGCGCCCGCCTAAAATTCAGTTGCGACGGGCCAAGACGGCGGCGGGCGCTATTGCAGGGTTTGGCCGCCTCGCTAGGGGCAATGAGTGTCACTTTCAGGCGTCCAGCTCCCGCTGCGGCACCCGATGCGGTGCGGCAGGCTGGGGTACTGCAGGCCTCCTCCTTCTCTTAAGGAGGAGCTGCCTGCAGCCGTCAGATCACCGGTGGATTCCCCCGGCAAATGAGCCCGGCACCACGGAGAAGTGCCGGGCTCGCGGGACTCAGACATCAATGCCGCGGGGGGGTGGTGCAGGAGTCCGGGGAGGGAGGTGCGGGCAGGCGGCCGCCAGGAAAGAGGCCAGGCGCCGCTCCACCTTTATGCGCCGGCCTTTCGGAGCTGCAAGACCCCGTTTCACAAACGCTGTTTGCAGCTGCCACGGGCGAGGCGGCCGCAACTGAATTTGGCCATCGGGCCGGAATAGCATTGTAACCGGGGCACTGCGCACACCGATGACGTCATCGGTGCCGACACGGCGCTACCGGCTAACGCCGATGTTAGGGTCCATCTGAATTTCGGGCGATAAAAAACTTCAGGCGCAAACCACTTTATAGCCAATAAGTGGGCGCAAACGCGACTGAATTTCTAGGCCCTTATCTCCACCCAAACTGTTTCATTATCCTGATCTTTTGACCCAATATCATTTCTCTGTATTACAGTGATTCCGTCCTTTATTAACATAGCCACCCCACCTCCCCTTCCTTCCTGTCTGTCCTTCCTGATCGTTAAATAACCTGGTATGTTTAATTCCCAGGCATTGTCACCCTGCAGCCATGTTTCTGTAATGGCCACAAGATCATACCCATATGTAGCTATTTGTGCCATTAACTCGACTATTTTGTTACGAATGCTACATGCATTCAGATAGAGAACTTTCAAATGTGTTTTGTGACACTTAGTTCCTGCTTTTGCCCTTTTTATTACTTTACCTTTTACTCCACACCTTCTGCCCCTTCCTGACACGCTCTGGTTTTTAATTTCCCCACTGCTACCTAAGTCTATGACCTTCTCTGTTGTCATTTTTATTATTTGCTCTCTAGGAACCTCCCCCCCCACTAGTTAGTTTAAAGCCCTCTCTACAGCCCTAGTTATATGATCCGCCAGGACTCTAGTCCCAGCACTGGCCAAGTGAAGCCCGTCCCAACGGAACAGCTCCCTCCTGCCCCAGTACTGGTGCCAGTGTCCCAGGAAGCAAAACCCATTTCTCCCACACCAGTCTTTGAGCCATGCATTTAACTCTCTTATTTTATTTGTCCTAGCCAAATTCGCTCGTGGCTCAGGTAATAATCCAAAGATTATTACCCTTGAGGTTCTGTTTTTTAATTTGACCCCTAGCTGCTCATACTCCCTTAACAGAACCGGCTTCCTAGTCCTATCTATGTCATTTGTACCAACATGGACCACGACGACTGGATCCACCCCCTCCCACTGCAAGTTTCTTTCCAGCCCAGAGGAGATGTCCTTAACCCTGGCACTGGGTAGGCAACACAGCCTACGGGACTCTCACTCTTGGCTGCAGAGAACTCTATCTATCCCCCTAATAATACTATCCCCTACCACTACAACATTTCTATTTACTCCCCCCTCTTGAATGGCCCCCCGTTCCACGGTGCTGTGGCCAGGTTGCTCATCCTCCCTGCAGCCCCTGCTCCCGTCCCCACAGGGAGTAAGAACCTCGAACCTGTTGGACAAGAGCAAGGGCTGCGGCTCCTCCAACACTACCTCCTGGATCCCCGTACCTGCCTCGCTCGTAGTCACACCGTCCTGTCCCTGACCATGGGCTACATCTGAATTAATTAACTTCATAGGTGTGACCACCTTCTGATACACAGAGTCCAGGTACTTCTCCCCCTCCCTGATGTGTCGCAGTGTCTGAAGCTCAGACTCCAGCTCATCAACACGGAGCTGGAGATCCTGTAGCAGCAGACACTTGTCACAGATGTAATCACCGTTAGCCTCAATGGGGTCTACCGGCTCCCACATCTCGCAACAGTAACACATCACCTGCTCCATTCTATGTAATTAATTAAAATTTTTATTGCTAGTTATGGACACCCTCTACCCTCTATAGATGCTAGTATCCCCTTTAATTAATTGGATTTAAATTAAATCAATCCCTCTAATTACACCAGTTAAATGGTTTACCAACTGTCCCCACAACAGCACAGAGACCCGAGAAAAAAACCGCAGAATTTAAGCTTGTAATGAAAAGAAGAAAGAAATACTCACCAACCAATCCAACCAATCACTTACCTGCTTCCTGGTGACGTCACACTTGGATTACTTTTTACCTCTCTCCTCTGCTGTTGAATTGGTATGCCTCGCCTCACCTCACTGCTCACACCCAGGTCCGATGCTCTGGTCGGGCCTCGGGTCGCTGCCGGTTTTAAGCTCCGCCTCGTCTCGCCTCACTGCTCACACCCAGGTCCGATGCTCTAGTCGGGCCTCGGGTCGCTGCCGGTTTTAAGCTCCGCCTTGCCTCGCCTCACTGCTCACACCCAGGTCCGATGCTCTGGTCGGGCCTCGGGTCGCTGCTAGTTTTAAGCTCCGCCTCGCCTCACCTCACTGCTCACACCCAGGTCCGATGCTCTGGTCGGGCCTTGGGTCGCTGCCAGTTTTAAGCTCCGCCTCGCCTCACCTCACTGCTCACACCCAGGTCCGATGCTCTGGTCGGGCCTCGGGTCGCTGCCGGTTTTAAGCTCCGCCTCGCCTCACCTCACTGCTCACACCCAGGTCCGATGCTCTGGTCGGGCCTCGGGTCGCTGCCGGTTTTAAGCTCCGCCTCGCCTCACCTCACTGCTCACACCCAGGTCCGATGCTCTGGTCGGGCCTCGGGTCGCTGCCGGTTTTAAGCTCCGCCTCGCCTCACCTCACTGCTCAAACCCAGGTCCGATGCTGACCTCCAGTTCTGGATGAGCAGCAATTTCCTCCAAATAAACATTGGGAAGACTGAAGCCATTGTCATCGGTCCTCACCACGAACTCCATTCCCTGGCCACCGATTCCATCCCCCTTCCTGGTCACAGTCTCAAGTTGAACCAGATTGTTTGCAACCTCGGCGTCCTAGTTGACCCTGACCTAAGCTTCCGAATCCATAACCTCTCCATCGCAAAGACCGCCTACTTACAGCTTTGTAATATTCCCCGTCTCTGCCCCGCCTCAGCCCATCAGCTGCTGAAACCCTCACCCGTGCCTTTGTTACGACCAGATTCGACTATTCCAATGCTCTGCTGGCCGGCCTCCTATCTTCCACCTGCCATAAACTTAAGCTCATCTAAAACACTGTTGCCCAAATCCTGGCTCACACTAAATCCCATTCACTCATCACCTGTGCTCACTGCCATACATTGGCTCCCAGTTCAGCAACACCTCGAATTTAACATTTTCATCCTTGGTTCAAATCCCTCCATGGCTTCGCTCCTCCCTCCTTCAGCCATACAACCCTTCAAGATCACGGTGTTCCTCCACTTCTGGCCTCCTGTGCATCCCCTACTTCATTCGTCCCACCATTGATGGCTGTTCCTTCAGCCGTCTAGGCCCTAAGCTCTGGAATTCCCTCCATCTCTCTCTCCTTTTAGACGCTTTTTAAAACCTACTTCTTTGACCAAGCTTTTGGTCACCTGTCCTAATATCGCCTTCTTTGCCTCAGTGTCATTTTCTTGGTCTGATTACACTCCTGTGAAGCATGTTGGGACATTTTACAACATTAAAGGCACTATATAAATGCAAATTGTTATGTTTAGAGCAACCTATGAGGTTATCAAACCTCATGCACCGATCCCACTCTCCCATTAAAACCTTTCCCTCTTGTCTCAGTAATGCCCTCCTCCCAAGTACGCGTATCTGGACTTGTGCTTCAGTGAGTAAGGTGTAAAGTGAGGGGTGAATCAGGTAGAGGTCAGATTGCTCATCAAAATGCTTCTTTCTATAAATCATTCAGCACCTTGAAGGACACAAAAGTCATTCTTCTTAGCAAGGTGCTCTCTGATTTGTGAATCAGAAGATATGAACAAGCAATAACAGGATGTCAAAAACATTCAGTTGCGTAAACACTTCATCCCACAATTCACAATTCACAATTCAAATCGCTTTATTGGCATGATAAGTTACATCTTATGTTGCCAAAGCATCAAAATACATTCATCCCCTTACCAACCTCAACTGGACAGCTCTCCTTCAAAATCTCCAGGCTAAAAATTGGATATAGCCAAGAAAGTGGCAGTGTTGAGACTAAATGAGGTTAAGCTGCGCCACCTGAAAATGGTCTAGTTATAGATGTAAAATTCGTCCTCACTCTTCATTAACATGATTTTAGTAATGATTTCAGTACTAAAACTGCGGCTTATTGTTTTAACGCTCAACAGGTGGCCGAATATCAGGGACAGTCTAATTCAGTCATGATTGCCCAGGATTTTTCCACTACATAAAGCGAAGGTGCATTTATGGTGCAGCACCTCATTATCAGGCTACCCCAACAGCACAGTGAAGAGGTGGAATGAGAAGCAACACTTACAAGTAGTGATGGCAGAACATAGATGGAGGGAGAGAGCCTGTAGGATCTCTGATGAAGCTCCTGAGGCATTGGTCTCTGTGGTGGCGAGGAGGTGGGCGGTGCTATACTGCCAACTGGTAGGAGGCCTTTGCCACACACATCCAGGACCATGTGGCATGAGATAGTGGACCATGGCACAGCCAGCACTGTTGTCTCCAAGACCCCCACACAGTGCCGGAAGAAGCTTAATGACCTCACACGGGTGGTCAGGGTGAGTGAAGGCTTCAGAAAATGCCACATACCACCATCTGCACCACAAGTTTCACACACTGCTCCTTGCACCGCACCCCCAGCACTCACAAAGCAACAATCTCCACCTATCAACACTCACACCTACATCGCACATCTTGCACACAATGACCGCTATTCAACTATGGCAGGCACATCACCCAAACACATTGCGCTAAAGTCATCAACACTTCTCTTTCTCTTGTAGGCCAAGGTTGCACATAACCGTCAGGAGCAGGAGTAGACAGGAGGGGGCCAGGCAGACCTTCAGCACATAAGCCAGCTTGAGGAGGGAGTGCTTGAGATCATTGGGCACCACATGGTAGAGGCCATAGCCACTGGTGAGGTTCGACCCTTTGAGGACAACAAAGGTATGATCATTCCTAATCCTTTTTCTCACATCCCACTTCCACCTCAGCCCACAATCTTTTCTCCCTTTCAAGATACTCATGCTGTATGCATGCATTTCTGGCTTCCCCGCACCCCCCTGCCCCTGCCTCACCATAACCCGACTCTTGCGCCTTTCTGCTTTCAGATGATCAACGATCAGCCTGTCCCCGAGGGCACCGCTGAGAGCGAGGAGGAGGAGGAAGACGACACCGTGTCACTACATCTCTCACGCACGGACACCAGCTCAGAAACTGGCACTATGTAAACTTTAGAGGCTAGTGTAGAAGCAGGATCTGCACTGGGTGATGCACCACGCATAAGTGGGCTGCAGCAAGGCCAGGGGAAAAGGGTAGCTTGGGGCGAGTTCACAGGCAAGTTCTGCTGCACAGGACTCCGATGAGGACCTCGATGGGGAGGCCTTCAGAAGAAGGGTGATGGACATGCACACACAAATGGTGGGTGCAATGGCAAGGCTGCTAGAGGGCCTCTCGGCAATGTCCAGGAGCGTGGAGGAGTCCGTGTCCAACATTGCACAGGGCTCTGGGCAGAACATGGAACCAAGGATTTCCAGCCTGGAAATGATCGTGCACTCCCAGAGAGACCGTGATGATCCAGACGTGATGGAGCATGATGGGTGATGGTGCAGCTTCAATTGCAGCACAGGCGGAAGCGATCCAACGTCTTAGTGCTGCAGCGGAAGCTCGGGACTGCTCTCATGCAGTTTCTGCTTGAGGTCTCCCATGCTCAGATCGCTCTCATGCAGTCTCAGCGTGATGCCACCCAAGCTCAGAGCACGGGCATGCAGTCTCAGCGTGATGCTACCCAAGCTCAGAGCACGGTCATGCAGTCTCAGCGTGATGCCACCCAAGCTCAGAGCACGGTCATGCAGTCTCAGCGTGATGCCACCCAAGCTCAGATCGCTCTCATGCAGTCTCAGCGTGATGCCACCCAAGCTCAGAGCACGGTCATGCAGTCTCAGCGTGATGCCACCCAAGCTCAGAGCACGGTCATGCAGTCTCAGCGTGATGCTACCCAAGCTCAGAGCACGGTCATGCAGTCTCAGCGTGATGCCACCCAAGCTCAGAGCACGGTCATGCAGTCTCAGCGTGATGCCACCCAAGCTCAGATCGCTCTCATGCAGTCTCAGCGTGATGCCACCCAAGCTCAGAGCACGGTCATGCAGTCTCAGCGTGATGCCACCCAAGCTCAGAGCACGGTCATGCAGTCTCAGCGTGATGCCACCCAAGCTCAGAGCACGGGCATGCAGTCTCAGCGTGATGCCACCCAAGCTCAGAGCACGGGCATGCAGTCTCAGCGTGATGCTACCCAAGCTCAGAGCACGGTCATGCAGTCTCAGCGTGATGCCACCCAAGCTCAGATCGCTCTCATGCAGTCTCAGCGTGATGCCACCCAAGCTCAGAGCACGGTCATGCAGTCTCAGCGTGATGCCACCCAAGCTCAGAGCACGGTCATGCAGTCTCAGCGTGATGCCACCCAAGCTCAGAGCACGGGCATGCAGTCTCAGCGTGATGCCACCCAAGCTCAGAGCACGGTCATGCAGTCTCAGCGTGATGCCACCCAAGCTCAGAGCACGGTCATGCAGTCTCAGCGTGATGCCACCCAAGCTCAGATCGCTCTCATGCAGTCTCAGCGTGATGCCACCCAAGCTCAGAGCACGGTCATGCAGTCTCAGCGTGATGCCACCCAAGCTCAGAGCACGGGCATGCAGTCTCAGCGTGATGCTACCCAAGCTCAGAGCACGGTCATGCAGTCTCAGCGTGATGCCACCCAAGCTCAGAGCACGGTCATGCAGTCTCAGCGTGATGCTACCCAAGCTCAGAGCACGGGCATGCAGTCTCAGCGTGATGCCACCCAAGCTCAGAGCACGGGCATGCAGTCTCAGCGTGATGCCACCCAAGCTCAGAGCACGGGCATGCAGTCTCAGCGTGATGCCACCCAAGCTCAGAGCACGGTCATGCAGTCTCAGCGTGAAGCCACCCAAGCTCAGAGCACGGTCATGCAGTCTCAGCGTGAAGCCACCCAAGCTCAGAGCACGGGCATGCAGTCTCAGCGTGATGCCACCCAAGCTCAGAGCACGGGCATGCAGTCTCAGCGTGATGCCACCCAAGCTCAGAGCACGGGCATGCAGTCTCAGCGTGATGCCACCCAAGCTCAGAGCACGGGCATGCAGTCTCAGCGTGATGCCACCCAAGCTCAGAGCACGGTCATGCAGTCTCAGCTTGAAGCCACCCAAGCTCTGACTGCTGCGATCGTGGCTGGGTTGCCCACCGTCAACTGGGGCTTTCACGGTGTCGCAGCAGGCCAGCAATCTGCTCCAACAGATTGGTGGGAGGGCTGAGGTGCCGCCCCGGGGGAGTAACAGTGGGTCAGTGGAGCAGGACCCTACTGTCCTCTCTCAGGATGACAGCATTCCTCTTCCTACCACTGCCACTCCGCCGTTGCTCTTGTCGCTGCCCGTCATCCAGTCAGCCCAGACTGCTGCCACCCATGCCGAGGTGGTGCAGTCTACAGCCGGGCCTTCTAGGTCCAGAGCTGGTCGAGGTCGTCCTGCAAGGCCATCTGAAGTCTCCCTCACTGAAAGGTAGCAGCCTTCCACCAGGCATGCTGCAGCCACTGGAGGAGTATTTTGTAAGAACACTAGACTAGAAAAAGGCACATGAAAGACAGACACGAAGGGATTGCACCAGGGTGATTAGTTAATAATATAATTGTAAATGTGTGTCTTGTGATTATTGATAAATTTAATAATTGTGTTTGGAATCTTTTGTGATGTGTCTCATTTCAGCTTTGTGCCCGGGAGAGCGATGTGATATTCTGTGACACACGGATGGTATGATGGGGATGTGGAGTGTCACAGTGACCTTGATTGCTGCTGGGAGAGCCGTGTTTACCCTGCTCTCAGGCTGCAGGTCTGGTTGCAGGAGGTGGCAGAGTTCTGTGACCACCTCCTTGGTGAAGCGTAGCCTCCTAAGGCACTGCTCCTCGCTTAATTGAAGGTAGGAGATGTGCTGTCGGAAGACCCTAGGTGGGTAAGGTCTCATGTTGAGCCCTCATGGGGCTCCTGCTTCTGCGCGCAGGTTCCAGTCTTCCTCCGCGCCCTCTGCCACAGATCCTGGAGGGCGAGGTCAACTGCCAGTACAGCCCCCATGAATGTGAGCAAGTGTTGTGTGCAGAAGCCTTTAAAAAATGAGGGACTTTTACACTTGAAGCAACAGTCCCCGTTACCAAAAAAACCTTGAAATAACTAAAGAAAGCTGTTTTAGTTGCAGGAAGTAGCAAACAGCCACTGAAACTGCTGAACCATGTCAGGTGCAGCTGATTGGTGATGATGCCTTTAAATATCGCTGCTGCAGCCTGCTTCCTGCTGGTAGATGACAGCTCTCCATGTCATAGTTCTGCGCTGACCGTAAGTAAAATGGCTAAATGCAATATTGGGGATCGGGCGTCAAATGAGCGCTACGCACTCACTGGTGTCACAATCTCTTTCATTTAAATCTCCCTGGCACTAATGTTTACCGGCAGATCCAAAATGGCCTGCGCTAATGGATCCACCACCAGTTGGTGGAAGAGCGTCGGCCGCCGTCTTTTCGCTATTTCATGGCTGTTGAGTCTGTGTGTCCCAGTTATGCTTATTATAAATCACTGGACACAGACAACAAGAATAACTTTAACAGGTCATTACTATTCGGAGGTCAGGGCTGCACTGCCCAGCAAATCACTACACAACGTTTATATACCGGTGTGGTCACCACCGGTATTACAGTATACAGCAGCCAAGAGAAAGTAGTACATCTCTTAAGGTAGTTCTCTTAAGGTGGAACAGGTTACATACACCACAATCCTCCCTTTTTAGCTTAACAGTGTATATCCCCATTTAACATAACATAACATATATATATATATACAACTTCATGTAAAACAGTTCAAAGATTCAGTCTCTGAGGAGGCCTCCTGATCCGAGTTGGATAACGCCTTTCAGGGGTCTCTGATTCTCGTTGCTGGGGTGACTCATCTAGTTGGTCTCTTATGGATTGGACATCATCATCAGGTACATTCACTTCTGAGGTAGATGCTTCAGGTTCACTAACTTCTTCCACGGTTGTCTCTGCCGTAACCATGGGTTCGACCCTTGTTCTCGATTCTACCAGTTGGTCAGCATGACGTCGTATTACATTTTCACCAATGTCTACCGTGTACATCAGGGGTCCTTGTCTGGCCCGAATTGTTCCAGATTGCCATTTCTCATTTTTATAGTCCCGGGCTAACACTGGTTGTCCTATTTCGAAACTCCGAGTGGTCTTGTTATTTATATGCTGGAACTGTTTGTTTTCGACTTCCCTCCGCACATTTGGTTTTAACAAGTCCAACCTGGACCGCAACCTCCTGTTATAGAACATCATGGCAGGACTTTGGTTTCTCACTGCATGAGTGGCATTTCGGTATGCCAGTAGGAAATTGTCCACCTTGTGTTGTAGTGGAATCTGATCTTCGCTCATGGCCTTTATTGCTTTTTTGAACGTTTGTACAAATCTCTCGGCCAACCCGTTTGTAGCCGGATGATATGGGGCAGAGGTATAATGTTTCACCCCATTCTTCTTCATGAATTTCTGGAATTCTTCTGACACGAACTGCGGGCCGTTGTCTGAACACATTTGTTCTGGCAATCCATTTCTTGCAAATATCGTTCTTAGCACCGCGATCGTCTTTTCCGAGGTAGTGGTAGTCATCTTAATCACTTCTGGCCATTTAGAATGTGCGTCCACCGCAATTAAAAACATGGAGTCCATGAATGGACCAGCAAAGTCAATATGTACACGTTGCCATGGGGTTGAAGGCCATTCCCATGGATGCAGCGGTGCAATCGGAGGTGCATTTTGAACTTTTTGGCACCCTGAGCAGCTTTTCGTCAGATCCTCTATCTGTTGGTCGATACCCGGCCACCACACATAAGCCCTAGCAAGGCTTTTCATCTTGACTCCCCCCAGATGACCTTCATGCAGTTCCTTTAGAACTCTCTCTCTTAACTTAGGAGGAATAATCACCCTTGTTCCATACATCAATGTTCCTTGACAGACGGACAGCTGTTCTCGTCTTGCTGAGAATGCCGGTAACAGTGGATCACCATGTGCTGGCCATCCCTTCACTGTCAATTCGTAGACCCGGGACAGTGTCGGGTCGTTCCTGGTTTCTCTTTCAATACTTGCATTGGTGACTGGTAAACATTCGATGATGGTCGAGTGAAATAACTCAACAGGGTCAACCGTCGGTGCCTCCTCCGCTGTAGGTAGTGGCAGGCGCGACAGCCCATCAGCATTACCATGCTGCTTTGTACCTTTGAATTCAATCTGATATTGATGTGCCCCTAGGAAAAGGGACCATCTCTGGAGCCTCTGTGCTGTCATCACCGAAACACCCTTCTTAGGGTTAAAAATGGATACCAATGGCTGGTGGTCTGTCAGTAGCGTAAACTTTTGGCCCTGCAGGTAATGATTAAACTTCTTTACTCCCCACACAAGGCTGAGAGCCTCCCTATCTATCTGAGCATAGTTGCGCTCAGCGGAGGTCAATGATCTGGATGTGAATGCGACTGGCCTCTCCAAGCCATTTGGCAACTTGTGTGAGAGTACTGCCCCAATACCATATGGAGAAGCATCACAAGCCAAACGAATAGGCAGCGTTGGGTTGAAGTGAGCCAACACTTCCTCTGAGGTGATCAATGCCTTGCTTTTGCAAAAGGCCCTCTTACAGTCCTCGCTCCACTTCCATGGTACTCCCTTCTGCAAAAGAGCGTTCAGCGGGTGCAGCACCGTGGATAAATTTGGCAGAAACTTATGGTAACAGTTAATCAACCCTAGGAACGACCTCAACTGGGATACATTATCCGGAGCGGGAGCCTTCACAACAGCTTTGATCTTGTCAGGAGACTTATGAAGCGCCTCCTGGTCAATGACATGACCACAGTACGAGATCCACTTCTGAAAGAACTCACATTTCTGGCGATTAACTCGAAGTCCATATTCTTTCAATCTGGTGAGCACCAGTTCCAAATTTGCAAGGTGTTCCTCATCATCATCTCCTGTAATCAGAATATCGTCCAGGTAACATTGTGTGCCTGGAATTCCCTGTAATACCTGCTCCATGGCCCTCTGCCAAATTGCTGGAGCCGATGCCACTCCAAAAACCAGTCTATTATACCGATACAAGCCTCTATGCGTGTTGATCGTGAGATACTGGCGTGACTCTTCCTCAACTTCCATCTGTAAGTACGCCTGCGCCAGGTCTATCTTGGTGAAGTGTTTCCCACCAGACAACGAAACGAAGATATCCTCAATCCGCGGAAGCGGATATTGCACCGTGTGAAGCACCGGATTAACAGTGATCTTGAAATCTCCACAGATGCGAACCTTCCCCGGTTCCCCCGGCTTGTTGCTCGATGAACGCTTCATGACGGGAACAATGGGCGTGGCCCACTCACTCCAGTCCACCTTAGACAGTACTCCTGAACGTTCTAGCCCTTCCAGCTCAGCTTCCACACCAGGTCGTATCGCATAAGGTACCGGTCTGGTTTTGAAAAATTTCGGGTTTGCATGTTCTTCAACCTTGATGTTTGCCGTAATTCCTCTCAGTGTTCCCAGTCCCTGTTGGAACACCTCTTTAGCATCGTCCAATATTCTGGACAATCGTTTAGGTTTGACATCTTTTTTACCGGAATCTACCGTTAGTGCTTTTAAGGAATGCCAGTCCATATTTATTCTCCTGATCCACTCCCATCCCAGTAGTGGTGGACCTCCCTCAGGTAGCACATATAAGTCCATTCCTCGGCTTTCTTTGCCCTTGTGGACCACCTTTACCTTTATCTTTCCGATGGGGTATACTCTTTGCCCCGTGTATGTTTTCAATACAATCTCCGTATCCCGTAGGGGAATATGTGGGAATAACCTTTTGTAATCTTGCTTATTCATGACCGTCAATGCCGATCCAGTGTCCAATTCCATCTTCACTTGGACTCCTGCTATCTGAAGTGTGACCCAGATAGTTTGGAGGTCTGCTTCATTACCCACATTGTGTACTCTTAGACAACCCAGTTCCTTACTGCTGGAGTCTGAATCTGACTTCTGTTCATCCGAACTGTTCTCTGTCACCTTGTGTACCTTTCTGCACTTTTCCTGCGGTGACTTTTTGTTGCTGGTCTTCTTTCCTGACCGGCATACTTTAGCTATGTGACCAAGCCTGCCACATTTTCTGCATTCCTGATTTTTGAACCAGCACTGGTTCTGATCGTGCGTTGTCTTTCCACAACGATAACACCTTACTGCACCCAAGGCCATTTGATTGGTGCTGAGTTCCGATGATCTTCGCTGCATTTCCGCAGTGCCTCTCACTGCGGCTTTGTGCGATGCTGCAATAGTGACAGCTTTATCAAGCGTAAGATCATTCTCCTCTAGCAGTCGCTTTTGTGTTCCTTCTTTTAACAATCCACACACAAATTTATCTCTCAGCGCATCTGCTAGTCCTGTTCCAAACTGACAGTACTTTGATAGCTTACGCAGTTCAATTAAGAATTCAGCGTTGCTTTCTTCTTGCAGCTGCGTTCTTCTGTAAAATTTAAATCGTTCCACTATCAGCAGCGGCGTGGGGTTTAAATGATTTTTCAGGACAGTAACAATATTCGCGAAAGTCTGATCCGCCGGTTTATCTGGTGATACAAGGTGCTTCAATAGCCCGTACGTCTTCGCACCCATTGAGTTTAATAAGGTTAGTGCTTTCTTATCATCTGGTACCTCATTTGCTTTACAATAAACTTCCATGCGTTCTACATACGTGGCCCAATCTTCGACATCGCTATCAAAAGCATTGATGTTACCATGTTTAGGCATCCTTGCAAGTTTCTTTAAATTTTCTTTTTCCCAAAATGGCGGCTTCCCGCGCTTGTCTTCTTCCCCCGCCTACTAAAATGGCGGCTTCCCGCGCTTGGCGGTTTTTCCCACGCTCGTCTTCTTCCCCCGCCGACTACAATGGCGGCTTCCCGCGTTTGCCTTCTTCCCCCGCTGGCTGCAATGGCGATTGCCGTGCTGCTGCCGTTCTCGCCTCCCCAGCGGTTCTCAATTCCCCGACACTGCTTTTTGCTCCCCCGCGGTTCCCGTGGGCATTCACGCTTCCCCTGCTGTTGCGCCTCTCAGCCCCGCTTGCAGGCCGGTCCTTTACACCGGCTGCGGTTGAGTTCTCCGCGGTTCTCGTGGCCTTAACGCTGCCCCAGTCGCTGCGCCCCTCGGCCCCGATTGCAGCCCAGCCCTTTTCACCGGCCGCGGTCGAGTTCTCCGCCCTTCTTCCTCCGTTTTCCCTCCCCTACTCCACAGCCAACACGGCCGACTTTCTGCTCGTGTCGCTGATCGGCTTACCCACCACCGTGGTAGAAGGGATGATCACTGCCTGTCGCTGATGGAGGGCTTCGTGGTCAGAATTTTTCTTTTTAACCCGGGTTCTCGATGCCTCCCGTGCGATGTGGTGCTCAGCAGGATGATGAGGGCGGATGCCTCTTCTCGACGTCCGTTCTGAGGACGAAGCTGCCTTGGATGTAAAACTGCCGCAGGGTAAGATCGGACTCGTCGCCACTGTTGAGTCTGTGTGTCCCAATTATGCTTATTATAAATCACTGGACACAGACAACAAGAATAACTTTAACAGGTCTTTACTATTCGGAGGTCAGGGCTAAACTGCCCAGCAAATCACTACACAACGTTTATATACCGGTGTGGTCACCACCGGTATTACAGTATACAGCAGCCAAGAGAAAGTAGTACATCTCTTAAGGTAGTTCTCTTAAGGTGGAACAGGTTACGTACACCACAGTGGCGGTAGCAGCCGGCTCTAAAGCCTCCAATTTCTCCTCCTCCATCTCCCACAGTTACCCATGTGTCTGCCCAGGAATTGCAGTTTGCTTCTCATTCCTTTTGAGGGGTAATGTTAGCCATTCCTCCACCATTTTTTGTTCCTTGAGTTCATTTTAGAATATGGTGCTCGATCTGCTATTTTTGATGTCGCCGCTCCATTCAATACCAAAGCATGCACAGCTGCACAACAGACCCCCACCAGCGCTTTTTAAAGGGACACTCGCAACTTTGAGGTAGGTTTAGATTTTTGCTTTTGTATTGGTTCCTATATATTTTTTGAATAGTGGCTTGGTGCAAGACATTTAAAAAACTTTTAAAGTGTGCAGGGACTGCTGCTGGATGCTTGCAAGGCTTTGGCTTTGAAAGGAAGGCTCTGTGAACACCACTCACTCCTAGTCCAGGGGCTGCAGTTGCAGTCCCCTTGGGCTGCAGCATGACATGGAGATGGAGCAGAGGCAGCAAAGGGAACAAGCTACTTGCAGAAGAGGAGGAAGCGGAAGGAAGGCAACCCAGACAGCCCCTTTCTGGCTGTGGTACCAGTGATCACATCCCCAATCCCCCTTTCAACAGTTCTCCCACACCTTACCTTCCCTCTGTTACTGACTATCACCACGTTCTCTTGGTCACAATGCTGAAATAAAAGCCACCACTAAGCAATCTTTCCAATCCAACTTTATCCATCTATGCATCCAATATTACATCAAAAAATCAACTAACCACCCTTGTGCATTCCTTAGTGACTGTCTAATGTGTGCCTTTACCTATCCTAGTGATGTAACGCAGTGCTATCCCAGTGGCTGCAACATGGCTGGTGGAAGGCTGCTGACTTTCAGTGGAGGGAAGATTGCAGATGACCTTGCAGAATGATCTCAAGAAGCTAGTGCTGGGAGTGTGAAATCGAGTGACAGTGTTTCTTCTTAACTCTCCTCTCCCTCTTCTTGTTCAACCACTGGCTGGGCAGGATGGATTTCTTGGGTGTGTGAAATGAGAAAAGCACAAGGATGGTGTTGTGGTGAGGGGAGGGCGGGAAAGCAAGAGCTGCATGCTTAAACCATGTGCAGCTTGTACATCAGAAGAGATTGTGGGATGAGGGAGATGTGGGATGTGAGGAGGATAATGTAGAAGGATAACATAGGAGGATACCATCCTCGTGTATCCTTTCAGCCCCACCACTGAGGGTGGGGGTGCACTGAGCAGTGTGTGAGGCTAGTGGTGCAGTTGGTAGGAGACAGCTTATGAAGATGAATCAACTGACCTTGACCACTTGTCTGAAGTCATGAAACTTCTTTGGGCACTGGAGCCACGTCCTGGGGGCGACACCGCTGGCCTCGGCAATCTGATCCCACATCCTTCTTTCTGGAGGCCCTCCTGTGAAGAGGACCTCTCTTCCAGTTCTCCATCCCCAACACCACCCACACCAGCCACCACCACCCACCCCCCCCACCACCCCCAGCACAAAGGCCTCGAGTGCCCTGTCCAAGAACCTGCATGTCCTTCCCCTGGCCTGTTGAGCCATTTGGGTTAGTGCTGAAGCAATTATAACATTTTTCATCACCAGAAGGCAGCTCACCTTTGAGGTGCAGACTGCCATTAAGAGGTGCAGGCTAACTTTAAGTAAAGCTCGCCTCACGCAAACAGGCTGTGCGCTCAGCAGTGGGCCGATCAGCAGTGCATTCTGCGCTGGGATGTGAGCTACAACCATGTAAAGTAGCAGGCAGCAGTAACTTGGACCAAGAAGATCATATTCTTGTGGAGGCAGAGGGTATGGCTGAGGTACGAAATGAGTACTTTGCATCTGCTTTCACTAGAGAGAGGATGCTGTCAATGTGGCAGTAAAGGAGCAGGTAGTAGCAATATTGGATAGGGTAAAAATAGATAGAGGAGTTACTTAAGAGCGACAGTAGTCAAGGTAGAAAAGTCACCCGGTTCGGATGGTTGCATCCCAGGTGACTCCGGGAGGTAAGGGTGGAAATTGCGGAGGCTCTGGCCACAATCTTCCAATCTACTCAAATCTTTGAAGGTGGCAGGACAAGTTGAGAAGGCTGTTTAAAAAAAAATGGGTTCCTTGGCTTTATTCATAGAGGAATATAATACAAAAGCAATGAAGTTATGCTAAACCATTATAAAACACTTGTTAGGCCTCAGCTGGAGTATTGTATTCAATTCTGGGCACCACACTTTAGAAAGGATGTCAAGGCCTTAGAGAGAGTGCAGAAGAGATTGACTAGAATGTTACCAGTGATGAGGGACAACAGTTATGTGGAGGGACAACAGTTATGTGGCGAGACTGGAGAAGCTGGGGTTGTTCTCCTTCGAGCAGAGAAGGTTAAGAGGAGATTTGATAGAGAGGTTCAAAATCAAGAAAAGTTTTGATAGAGTAAATAAGGAGAAACTGTTTGCAGTGGCAGAATGGTCAGTAACCAGAGGACACAGATTTAAGGTGATTGGCAAAAGAACCAGAGGCACCATGAGGAAACATTTTTTTACTGAACAAGTTGTTGTGATCTGGAATGCACTGGCTGAAAGGGTGGTAGAAGCAGATTCAATAGTAACTTTCAAAAAAAATATTGGATATATACTTGAAGGGAAAAATTTTAAAGGGTGATGGGGAAAGAGCAGGTCTAATTGGATAGCTGTACCAAAGAGCCAGCACAGGCACAATGGACCGAATGGCCTCCTTCTGTGCTGTATCATTCTGTGAGTCTAAGCGAGTACTGCACTTTCATTTGCAAGATTTTTATTTTTGCAATATTCCTGGCCTTTTTCAAATATGAAAATGTTCATTAGCAGAAGTATATGAAAAGCATTTCTCCCCTTGGTCAGTACTGTAAATCTGCTTATCCCACCAAAAATTACAGAAACATGGTTAGGACTAGTAGAAGTATTCATGTGCTACAATAAGAATGCTACGTTACCCTTTTACAAACGGTAGCTCTCCATCCCTAAAATGTCAATATTAAATTAGAGGATGAATTTTAAATTCCACCACCACTCTAACTTTAAAAGAATGTTAAAATGTTTAAAGCCCCCTTAGAATCTTATATGTTTCAATAAGATCACCTCTCATTCTTCTAAATTCCAATGAGTATAGGCCCAACCTGCTCAACCTTTCTTCATATGACAACCCCTTCATCCCAGGAATCAACCTAGTGAACCTTCTCTGAACTGCCTCTAATGCAAGTATATCCCTCCTTAAATAAGGAGACCAAAACTGTACGCAGTACTCCAGGTGTGGTCTCGCCAACGCCCTGTGGAGTTGTAGCAAGACTTCCCTACTTTTATACTCCATCCCCCTTGCAATAAAGGCCAACATTCCATTTGCCTTCCTAATTACTTGCTGTACCTGCATGCTAACTTTTTGTGTTTCATGTACGAGGACACCCAGATCATTCTGCACCGCAGCATTCTGTAGTCTCTCACCATTTAAATAATATGTTGCTACCAAAGTGGATAACCTCACATTTTCCCACATTATACTGTATCTGCCAAATTTTTGGCCCACTCACTTAACCTATCTACATCCCTTTGCAGACTCTTTGGGCTGGATTTTGTCAATGGGAAGCTTTTGGAGGCGGGACTGCTGCTTGCCGGCTTTCAATCCTGCCTCCATCAGCTTCTGGACAACCAGTGGGATTTTTCCCTGATTGACCTTGTTAAGCCCGCCCAGCGGGCTCAGCGGGCCAATTAGGGGGAAATCAGTGATAGAGCACATCAACGTATGACGTCTCATCTGTCAAGATTTTTTGAAAGAAGAAATGTCAGCATTTGACAGCTCTGTGAAGCTGTCAAACACTGACATTCTGTGTAGTTTGATGAGACCTTGTGTTCAGGACTCATCAAACCTTTCAACTTTGCAGAAATCACCTGGCTGTTGGTTCGGAGGATCCAACAGCCAGTCTGTGAAATCTACAATGGAGATGTCGGGGACTCTGGCTCCTCAGTGGCTGAAGGCTGCAGGCAGAAACAAAGGTAAGTGACCATTTTCTAACACTTTACACTCAACTTACATACTTACCACTCCACACTTGCACCCCTCACTCACCTCTACATTGCACTTTCAGACCCCTCCGACCCCCGCAGACCTCCTACTCGTCTCCTCCACCCTGGCGGGGTTCCCCGAGGTCGGGAAGCCTGCACTTGGGAAGGTAAAATGGGAAAATCCAATTTTCTGCCCGTTAACTACCTGTTAACAGGCAGTTAATAGGCTTTAATCCCTTGCCCACCTCGAGGAGACGGGACCCGGGACAGGACAACTTCCCGTCCCCAAATTCTGCAACTTTACCGGCAGTCCCGCCTCCATACCCACCTCCTCAGGGCTGACAAAATCCACCTCACAACTTGCTTTCCCACTAGATAAGGGAGAACCAGTGGATGTGGTGTATTTGGACTTTCAGAAGGCTTTCGATAAGAGAATAGCATGCAAAATTAAGGCACATGGGATTGGGGGCAAGGTATTGACTTGGATAGAGAACTGGTTGGCAGGTAGAAAGCAAAGAGTTGGAATAAATGGGTCATTTTCCGAGTGGCAGGCAGTGACTAGTGGGGTACCGCAGGGATCGGTCCTAGGACCCCAGCTGTTCACGATATATATTAATGATCTGGACGAGGGAATTGGATGTAATATCTCCAAATTTGCAGACAACACAAAGCTGGGTGGGAGGGTGTGCTGCGAGGAGGATGTCGTGAAACTCCAGTACGATTTGGACAGGTTGGGTGATTGGGCAGAAACATGGCAAATGCACTATAATGTGGATAAATGTGAGGTTATCTACTTTGGTGGCAAAAACAGGAAGGCAGATTATTATTTGAATGGCAATAGATTGGGAGAAGGGGAAGTGCAAAGAGACCTGGGTGTTCTTGTGCACCAGTCAGTTAAGAAGGCAAATGGTATGTTGGCCTTCGTAGCGAGAGGGTTCGAGTACAGGAACAAGGATGTCTTGCTGCAGTTGTACAGGGCCTTGGTGAGACCGCACCTTGAGTATTGTGTGCAGTTTTGGTCGCCTTATCTGAGGAAGGGTGTTCTTGCCATGGAAGGAGTGCAGCGAAGATTCACCAGGCTGATACCTGGGATGGCAGGAATGACCGATGAGTAGAGATTGTGTCGATTGGGCTTATACTCACTGGAGTTTAGAAGATTGAGAGGGGATCTCATCGAAACCTATAAAATTCTGTCAGGCCTGGACAGACTAGATGCAGGTAGAATGTTCCCGATGGGTGGGGAGTCCAGAACTAGGGGTCATAATCTAAGGATAAGGGGTAAGCCATTTAGGACTGAGATGAGGAGGAATTTCTTCACTCAGAGTGGTGAACCTGTGGAATTCTCTGCCACAGAGGGCGGTGGAGGCCAGTTCATTAAATATATTCAAGAAGGAGTTGGATATATTTCTTAAGGTTAAAGGGATCAAGGGATATGGGGAGAAGGCAGGGACAGGGTACTGAATTTGGATGATCAGCCATGATCTCATTGGATGGCGGAGCAGGCTCGAGGGGCCGAATGGCCTACTCCTGCTCCTATCTTCTATGTTTCTATGTTTACCCCCAACACTGTGAGCTCTTATCTTGTGCAGTAACCTTTTGTGTGGCACCTTATCGAATGCCTTTTGAAATCCAAATATACTACATCTACTGGTTTCCCTTGATCCACCCTGCTCATTACATCCTCAAAGAACTCTAATAAATTTGTCAAACATAATTTCCCTTTCATAAAACCATCTATTTGATTGTATTGTGATTTTCTAAATGTCCTGCTACTACTCCCTTAATAATGGATTCCAGCATTTTCCCAATGACCGATGTTAAGCTAACTAGCCTATAGTTTCCTGCTTTCTGTCTCATTCCTTTCTTGAATGGGGCGTTACATTTGCGGTTTTCCAATCCAGAATCTAGGGAATTTTGGAAGATTACAACCAATGCTTCCACTATCTCTGCAGCTACTTCTTTTAAGACCCTAGGATGCAGGCCATCGGGTCCAGGGAACTTGTCAGCCTTTAGTCCCATTAGTTTGCCTAGTACTTTTTCTCTAGTGATAGTGATTGTTTTAAGTTCCTCCCTCCCTTTTGCCCCTTGATTATCTACTATTATTGGGATACTTTTACTGTCTTCTACCGTGAAGACAGAATCAAAATATTTGTTCAAAGTCTCTGCCATTTCCTTGTTTCCCATTATTAATTCCCCAGACCAATGTTTACTTTAGCTACTCTCTTCCTTTTTATATACTTGTAGAAGCTCTTACTGTCTGTTTTTATATTTCTTGCTAGTTTACTCTGATATTCTATTTTCTCCCTCTTTATTTATTTTTAGTCATCCTTTGCTGGTTTCTAAAAAATTCCCAATCTTCTGGCCTACCACTAATCTTCGCAACATTGTATGCCTTTTCTTTCAATTTGATACCATCCTTAACTTCCTTAGTTCAACCTTCTCGTAGAGTCTTTCTTTCTCCGTAGAATATATCTTTGTTGAGAGTTATGAAATATCTCCATAAATGTCTGCCACTGCTTATCTACCATCTTACCTTTTAATCTATTTTCCCAGTCCACTTTAGCCAACTCTGACTTCATACCTTTGTCATTGCCTTTATTTAAGTTTGAGACATTAGTTTCAGACCCAAGTTTCTCACCCTCAAACTGAATGCGAAATTATATCATATTATGATCACTCTTCCCTAGAGGATCCTTTACTATGAAATCATTAATTAATCTTGTCTCATTACACATTAACAGATCTAAAATAGCCTGTCCCACAATGTATTGTTCAAAGAAACTGACCCGAATATGAACTCATCCTCAAGGCTACCTTTGCCAGTTTGATTTGTCCAATCTATATGAAGATTAGGCATCCATAAAGCAGGTTAAGTTCAAAATGCCCAACACTGGATACAAAAGAAGCCCATTCACCTAGATTGGGAGGGAAGTATGCTTTTCCAGTGAAATCCAAATTGGTAATTATCAGGACTTCAACTTATATCTCAAATAGAGCAGTGGGACTGGTTGTGAAAGGTCTCCTTCAGAAGAAACAAAATGTCAGAAATTGTATAATAGTAGAGATTTCCTGTAAGCAGACCAGAAAAAAATAAATCACCTAATCAGGATATGTTTGTGATTATTTTCTAAGCTGCTGCATGTTACATTTTGAACAGGAGTGCTCCTTTCTTCCAATCAACTATTTTTGGAAGGCATATAAACAGGGAGGCACCAATTATGTGGGTTCAGGTTATGTCCAAATTGTACAATCAGAAATCTGCTCGTTATCAGAGAAAAAAAACTAAACATGATCTTACAGTTAAACCTATTCTGCACTATAAGAAAGTTCATTTGGATAGGCAAGAAAAAAAACCAGAATCTTGTACCTGCTGTGTTTTTTCCTCATCAGTTCATACAGTTTGTGATCGTAGAAAAAGCGATCTACTTTGGTAACAAGCCTCTGAAATTCTAGCCATTTCATCATCTGAAAGATAGAGCTGGTTATCAGACACCATAATGCTGTTCAGCTTACATTATTAAAATACAGGACTTTCTAGTCAAATATTGTGTTGTATTTCCACTTCTTCATTTGCTTTTGATCTTCAATACACTGAATATACATGTTGGGTATCTTTTTAAAAGCAATTAATGGTGCACAATATTGATTAAATCTATCATGTTACAAGATTATCTCCTGTGGCATTAGTAACAAAAGTCCAAGACTTGGAGTGTGTCTTCTGACGTTCAGAAGGCAGCAGGACAGGTAAATAAGGTGGTTAAAAAGGCATATGGGATACTTGCCTTCATTAACCGAGGCATAGAATATAAGAGCAGGGAGGTTATGATGGAGCTGTACAAAACGCTAGTTAGGCCACAGCTGGAATACTGTGTGCAGTTCTGGTCGCCACACTATAGGAAGGATGTGATTGCATTGGAGAGGGTGCAGAGGAGATTCACCAGGATGTTACCTGGGCTGGAGCGCTTCAGCTATGAAGAGAGACTGGACAGGCTGGGGTTGTTTTCCTTAGAGCAGAGAAGGCTGAGGGGGGACCTGATTGAGGGGTACAAAATTATGAGGGGCATAGATAGGGTAGATAAAATAACTTTTCCCCTTAGTAAAAGGGTCAATAACCAGGGGGCATAGTTTCAAGGTAAGGGGCAGGAGGTTTAGAGGCGATTTGAGGAAAAACTTTTTCATCCAGAGGGTGGCTAGAATCTGGAACTCACTGCCTGAAAGGGTGGTAGAGGCAGGAACCCTCACAACATTCAAGCAGCATTTAGGTGAGCACTTGGTCCGTAGCCTTGTATGCTATGGTGTTTCAAGTGCTGGAAAATGGGATTAGAATAGATAGGGCTTGATGGCCGGCGTGGACATGATGGGCCGAAGGGCCTCTTTCTGTGCTGTATGACTATGACGATGGACCCACTGCAGCTTAAATGCTACAGCAATTTGCAAGTCACTGCTATACAGCAAATGTGCTAAACTAATATATCATATGACTGACATTAGGTAAAAATATCAAATATATTGCTGAAATAAAAACAGAAAATGCTGTAAACACTCAGCAGGTCAGACAGCATCTGTGGAGAGAGAAACAAAGTTAACGTTTGAGGTCAATGACCTTTCATCAGAGCTGGAAAAAGTTAGCGATGTAACAGGTTTTAAGCAAGTACAGAGGCAGGGAAAGGGTGGCGGGGAGGAAAGAACAAAAGGGAAGGTCTATGATAGGGTGGAAGGCAGGAGAGATTAAATAACAAAAGGGATGATGGTGCAAGGCAAAAGGAGATGGTAATGTGACAAGTAAAGAAACAAAAATGGGTCTAGAAGAGGTTTAAATGTCAACAGCAGAATCATCACCAACAGCTGCTGTCCAAAAAAATAGCAGTGGTTATAATCTGAAATTGCTAAACTCCGGAGGCTTTAAAGTGCCTAATCGACAGATAGGGTGCTGTTCCTTGAGCTTCCATTGAGTTTCATTAGAACAGTGTAGGAGGCCAAGGACAGAGGTCAGACTGGGAGTGGGAGTGGAGCAGAGAATTAAAATGACAAGTGACCGGAAGCTCAGGGTCTTACTGTATTCACTGCTTACGATGCGGCCTCCTCTACATTGGGGAGACCAAACGCAGATTGGATGATTGCTTTGCGGAACAGTTCTGATGAAAGGCCATCGACTTCAAACGTTAACTTTGTTTCGCTCTCCACAGATGCTGCCTGACCTAAGATAACAGGATATACAGCACAGAAACACAGCACAGAAACAGGCCATTCAGCCCAACCAGTCCATGCCGGCGTTTATGCTCCACTTGAGCCTCCTCCCGTTTTTCCTCATCTAACTCTATCAGCAGAATCCTCTATTCTCTCTCCCTCATATGCTTATCTAGCCACTCCTTAAATGTATCTATACTATTCGCTTCAATCACTCTCTGTGGTAGCGAGTTCCACATTCTCAACACTCTGAATATTTCCAACAATTTCTGTTTTTATTTCAGATTTCTAGCACTCAGTATATTTCTTTTGTAAACCTATTACTGATACCGAATAAAAGCCGTGCAAATATAATAGCCTAGAAATTCGGAATGCTGCACTCCTTTGTCAGAAGTGCAGCAAGTTGGACTTCCACCAGCTATCTGCTCCCATCCCAAATCCTGGGGACAGGACCATTTGCATAATAGAGGCGTGTGCACATACCATTCACCATATCACCAGGGTACTCACTCCTTAAGGTAGCAGGACTTTCAAGGGGCCGCAGGCCGGTCTAGTCCGAGTGTCATTTATGGCAAAGTCCTGGCTGCTCTTTTATTCTGTTGCTTCCCTAATGACAATTGATCTCTCGATCAATTGCCATTGGGATACAGCATGGTGGGGCCCGCTTCTGGCAAGTACGCTCACTTCATGCAAGGCATACTTATTGCTGGCCGTATACTGGGTGGAGCTGGGAAGAATTCCAGGTGTTGCCCATCCAAAACTGATGTTAACACAGGATAGGGGAAACAGGCAGAAGAAGCGCTTGTGCTACCGGCACCTCACCCCACCCCAATTTACCAATGATTGCAGGAAGGGGCCGAAATAGGTACAACCTCAAATTCCTTCCCCCACCACCCAGAATACACTGCTTCCAACACCCAAAATAGGCAGAATTTCTGGGCTACTATTTGTAATAATATTCACCTATCACTTTATAAAACTTGCTTGAAATAGGAGTAACCTTATTTGTTCTTTCCTCCCCAAATCCCCTTAATCAGAGTTGTTCAGATTTTATTTTGCCCTGACTCCTATGTTTATTTATAGTATTTGCTTAAGATGCAAGTATTTGTTTATTCTTCCCTCCTCTTTTTCTCAGTTACTTACATGATTATAATAAGATATTGTGTCTCCCCATTATTTCCAATGATGGGTTTGTAGTTTTTGCTGTCACTGGCATAACCCTGAAATCGGGAGATTTTTCACACTATCAGTTATCATCAAGCACTAGCTTCATCTGTGAGCCTGACCAACTCCAGGTGAAATGTCTGAGCTCAGCATCAAACACCTCAAGCATCCCCCTCCAGCCCTGATGCAAAAATCATGCCCCCTCAATTCCACATCTCAAACAATGGGGATGAATTGCTATGGAGTTCTCCCATTCATCCACTGTAACATTTACGCCATTTTTGTGGGGTTTCCGCAGCTCTTCCGCCAAAGTTATGGCAGATGAGTAGGAGAGCCCAGCGGAAATTCACCCGCAATATCTTTAGATCAGAATTTTTAACTGTATAAAGACTGACAAAAGGAAATGTTTTTATTTTTCTGCAGTCATCATGTGACATAGATCAGGGGTTCTCAACCTTTTCGCTTCGGAGGCCCCCCTCCCATGTTATAAAAATTCCACGGACCCCCGCAACACAACACAAGTATTTTTTCTGTATAAAAACTCTCTCAGCACCGCTCCCACTCACCATGTTACTGCTGCTGCTATCCCGGCACTGCAGAAAATGCTGGTTCCCACGCCCATCTCACTCCATCTTTCGCTCCACAAGCCCCAATCACCTGACCCCCCATCTCCCTCTTTCCTCCACAAACCCCGACTCCCTCACCAACTGTTCCCAGCACATCAGCCGGTCCCAGTTCTCTGCTTGTCAGTCAAACAGACATTTTTTCCCCATCTCCAATATTAACTAATAAACAAATGTGTACAATGAAAATGAAAAAACACAATTTGTTTTTTTAAGGCCCATATGATTTTTCTCTCAAATTGTTCGCAGCCGTGTCCAGAGCAATGTTTTATTCCAGGTGACTCCAAGACAATCCTGGAAGGTTGAAATCCTAGCTGGAGGCCAACAATCAGGTCTGCCTGTGATGCCCTCCTTGGTGGAGCAGGACTGCTAACACTCAAAGTATAGGCTCGCAGGTGAAGAATGAATAAGGTTAGGCACCAAAGGGCAGCCAGCACCCTTGTACTACAGTGTGAGTCAACACTTTGGAGACAGCAGGAGAGAAAATGGGGGCAGGGGCAGGAGGAGAAAATTAGACCCGGGTAAAACCTGATTTTTTTGCTAGGTTAGTGGGACAAAAGGGTGGAAGTAAGTAGCACAATTTCTAGGCCACAGGCTGCTTTCTCTGTCACACAGGTATCAATTAGATGGTTTATATTTTCTAACTATGAACAAAACAGACGAGATCATTAGAAGCTTTCTGCTTGCTTCAAAATTAAGTGTTTTTTTAATTAACTAAAAATAGGATAAACAACCATACGGTCCCAGCTTAATACACATTCCGAAATTGATAAAACACAAAACAAAAGCTACAGCAGTTGTATAACACAGTACTGTCCTTTCCTCTCTATCTCTTTCATACATACAGAGACACATCTGTCCATTTAAAAAAAAAACTCAGTGTAAAATTTACTGGAATACAGCTTCTGAAACTTGTCTTCTAGCTTTTATTTAAATATTTTTGAAAAACAACTCTGCAGAAACTGCGAGAAGCTGCAGAAAATGATCCCAGCAATTCAGTTAGTTAATGGTACTGATGCATTCTGGGAAATTTGAGACACTCCATGTGTAGACTGCACAATAAATATTTAGCTAAAAGAGTCACAGCTCTGAGTAAAAAGATTCAAATCCAAACCCAGGCTTTTGGGAGCGGGCAGGGCCTTCAAGTAAAAACATTAATGAAGGCACTATAAGACACACAGGCCTAGAAATTCAGTTGCATTCGCCAGCCGTTAACGCCATAAGAGGGGTAGATTTCCAGCGCTAGGCACTTAGCGCCCGGGCGCAGGCCGATCTGCGCCTACGCCCAACTTCAGTTGACATTTAGCGCCGGCGCAAAGTGTTTGCGCCCGCTCAGCTGCGCGCGCAGCTTATGACGTCATTTCGTCGTGCAACGCTGTTTGTGCGCCCCAAACTGGAAATTCAGTGGCGCCCGCCCAATGTGGGCGTGGCGCTGTTAAGAACTGTGAAGTGGAACGCAGCAGAGGCCCTGCGGGCCTCGGGGAGCGCTAATTAAAGGGCACTTACACTGAACTATAAAGGCCAGCCATTTTGCTGCAATGACTTCAGTGCTTTGGATTTCTGTACAGAGACCAAGGAACAGACCTTACTGATTTGGGACAACATAGGAGAGGTATTTTTGGCTTCTGGCCAGAGCTTGGAAATTTGACTCTTGTGATTTCACTGTTTGCAAGTTTATTATGGGGGCTGCATGGGGTTCCAACCCTCAGTTCCAGCATTATGTGCGAAGGGCTCGCAGACGCTGTGTGAGAGGGCCAGCCATGCCTAGACGCAGAGGGGCCATCAGGCGTCGGCAACGTAGGCCTTACCCACTCAGGGAATACCGGCAGCAGGTGTCCTATCTCACCATGACTGCCACGCATTGTGTTAAGAGGCTGCGCTTCAGAAGGGAGGTGGTTGCAGAGATCTGCCAGCTGCTTCACAGAGATCTGCATCCACAGCTGATGTGCAGGACCTCTCTGTCGGTGGAAGTGAAGGTCACGGTGGCTCTGAACTTTTATGCAAGCGGCTCCTTCCAAGCCGCTGCTGGGGACATAGCGAACATCTCCCAGTTCGCCGTGCATCGCTGCATCCGGCAGGTCACCGATGCCCTTTTCGCAAGGAGACACCAATTCATCTCCTTCCCCATGACCCTAGAGAGGCAGGAGCAGCATGCAGTCGGATTTGGCAGGATCGCCGACTTCCCCATGGTGCAGGGCGCCATTGACTGCACGCATGTGGCTATGCGGGCACCTATCGACAATGCCGAGGATTACCGCAACCGGAAGGGCTACCATTCCCTCAATGTACAGCTGGTGTGTGACCACAGGCAGCGCATCCTAGCTGTCAATGCGCGCTTTCCAGGAAGCAGCCACGATGCATTTATCCTGCGCCAGACTACTGTGGCTGACATGTTCGAGGCACAGCCTCCACCAAGGGGATGGCTTATTGGGGACAAGGGCTACCCTTTGTGTACATGGCTCATGACCCCGCTCCGGCGCCCAGGACCCCTGCGGAGGGGGCATACAACGAAAGCCATCAAGCCACAAGGAACATCATAGAGCAAACGATTGGCGTCCTCAAGCAACGGTTCCGCTGCCTGGATCGTTCCGGCGGATCTCTACAGTATTCGCCGGATAGAGTCTCCCAGTTCGTCGTCGTTTGCTGCATGCTGCACAACCTGGCTATCCGCAGGACTCAGGCACTGCCACCTCACGTTGGACCACCACCTCAGGAGGATGAGCAGGAGGACCATGAGGAGGAGGAGGAGGGAGCAGGAGGACCATGAGGAGGAGGAGGAGGAGGAGGAGTACCAGCCCAGGAGGGAGCCACAAGGTCCAAGGGCCGTCCGCCGGCGGCTTATTGAACGGCACTTCTAGGCCCCCTGTCAGGGAATGGCTTGTGGCAATGAACGCACCTGAATGCAGCCGCTCCGCAAGCCCTCAGCCGGTTAACGCAACAACCACTTGAAACATGACACCTGGACAAGCTGAATAAATAAAAAGCTTTATTTAACAAACTCAGGGCCCTTCCCACATGAAACAGAGAAACAGACAAGACCCCCAAAAAACAGTCAAAAACATATCTCACTCCCACAACCTGGGGAGGAATAACAAAACTTGTCAATAACATTTGCCTTCATCCTCGGCCTTCCCAAAATAAGCCCCCCCCGCTCCAGAACACAACCACCCCCATATAAAAAAACATTTGCCTTCATCTTCAGCCTTCCCAAAATAAGCCCCCCCCCCCCAGAACACAAACACCCCCATATAAAAAAAACATTTGGCAACACACTCTACTTGGTGTGCCGAGAGGGCGAGTCCTTGTGCAGGCTTCTCCGGCCCCTGCCCGACCTGTTGCTCCGCCTCAACCTGGGCCCTGTGGGTGTGGCAAGGCTGGGGGAAGGCTCCTGAGGGGCACACTGCGTGACGGCAGATGCCCTTGGGGGTCGGCCTAGACGAGGTCCGGCCCTGGAGGGGCCAGCTGCTGACTGCTGCAGCTGTGGCTGGGCAGCATCAGTCTCTGCATCAGCTCGTCGCACCTTGGCTGGGGGAGTGGCAGTGGCGGCTGCAGCAATGGGGGCAAGCTGGCTGATGCCAGGCGCTCGCTGGTCGCCAGAGACACTGGCACTCGGCCGGGCTGGCACTGCAGCAAGCACAGCAATCTGGTGGAGGCCAGACCGCTGTGCTGCAGCAGGGCGGCGGGTGCCCTGGCGATGCTTCCGTGACACCGCGAGTGTGGCAGAAGTGAGTGCCCGAACTGCCCTGGTCTGTGCCCGCATCAGATCAGCCAGTGTCTGCACGGCACCACTCATGAACTCGTGACTCGCGTCCTGTGCTGCCGCGAGTTGGTCGACACCCCTGGCCTGTGCTGCCGCGAGTTGGTCGACACCCCTGGCCTGTGAGTCCCCGAAAGCGGCCACACTATGAGCCAGGGACTCAATGGCCTGAGGCATCTGTCCCACAACCCCCATGAACTCGTTGTGGCGCCGCTCCGAGGCCGCGGACATTTCATCAAGGAGGCGCACCTCCTGGGCGAGGACCGTCTCCGGACTGGAGGGCGGACTCTCCCTCTGGGGAGAAGGCCGCCGAGCTGCCCGACCCTTCCCGCGTGCCTGGACGCCACTGGGCCCAGCAACTGCCCTCCCCTGCAACACTTCCCCCCTCTGGGGAGAAGGCAGCCATGCTGCCCGACCCTTCCCGCGTGCCTGGACGCCACTGGGCCCAGCAACTGTCCTCCCCTGCAACACTTCCCCCCTCTGGGGAGAAGGCAGCCGTGCTGCCCGACCCTTCCCGCGTGCCTGGACGCCACTGGGCCCAGGAGCTACACCCCCCTGCAACACTTCCCCCTGGCTCTCCTTCAGGCAAGACGTCTCCCCTCCATTGCCATCCCCTGGCGCGGATGAGGGTTCCCCCGATGTGCCGCCTTCCTCTTGGTCCTCGTCGTCCTCCTCTTCCGAGGGACTGGCACTCTCAGCTTCATGGACCTCCTCCTCACCAGCTGAAAGCAGGAAGGCACAAGAGTAGCTTTAGAGTGAGGACAGGGCGTCAGCGAGGGAGGCATGAGTGGTGGCATTATGCGCATTGGTCGGACAGTGGCAAAGGATGTAGATCTGAAGCGCAAGGGGAACGAGAGAGGTCCAAACGGTCATGTCCTTACCATTGGGGCCCAGCATAGGGTCCGCATCACCAATAGCAACGGGGCCAACCACCCGGCCACGCATGAGTCGAGCCACGCGCTCCTCCAGCTCACTGAGCTCCTGGAACTGGGCACGGCCTCCCCCGGTGACATTCCGGCTCTTCATATTCTGGGCCAGCTTGGCCTGCAAGAGAAAGGACGGCCTCTAAGTACAGTGTGGTGCCCTGTTGTTGTGTGCACTGCCTCCCATGGTGGAATAGCTTGGCCAGTGTGGTGCCCTGTTGTTGTGTGCACTGCCTCCCATGGTCGAATAGCTTGGCCAGTGTGTAAAGTGCAGAAAGTGCTATTGATGATCATGCCAGTGCCATAGCTGCGGGAGGAGGGATGGCCATTAGGCCTTTGAGGTCCCTTTGCCCATAATGTGAGGTGCACATGCAAGGATGAGGAGGACACTGGAAAGGCTACTCACCTTGACCAACCGAGTGAGGTCGTTGTACTTCTTGCGGCATTGGTCACCAGTCCTGGGGACATCGCTGGTGGCTGACACCCTGTGGGCGATTTCCCTCCAGGCTCTCCTGAACTGCCTCCTGGGAGCCTTCTTGCCACTGTCCGGGCACAAGATCTCTCTTCTCTTTTCCAAACCCTTAAGCAGCACCCACAAAGCAGGCTCTGAGAAGCGCTGCGCTCGTTCACGGGCCTTCTGCATGGCTTCAGGCGCTATTTGGGTCCACCAGCAGTGTTGAGGCCTAGCTGCAGGGCTCCACTATCCAGGGCGTGGCAGCAGACAAAGTCGACCCTTCCCCCTTTAAGAGCTGGCCGGCGTCAGGGTGTCTGCTGTCAATCAAAACATGACTGCACCTGCGCTGCGCCCGGCCTCGGCGTTATCAGTCCGCACCGCCGGCTTAGCGCCTAAAGATAGGAGTGCAACGCCAGTTTCAGCGCTCGCCCAAACTCCTTGGCCAAATCTACTGAATTTCGGCGAAGTGGCTTACACTTTCCGGCGGGCGCTAACTTTAGCGACCGCCCGACTTCAGCGCCCCAAAAGTGGCGCGACTGAATTTCTAGGCCACAATATTTTAAGAGATACATTTTGTGATGAAATATATGCCTTCATCAGCCCCTGTGTTTTACCTGCTTTGTATTGTGTGTACCGCCCCCTTTTTCCTATTGTGTGTATTGGCTACGCCCTTGTCTTTTGTCATATAAAGGTCTCAAGAGCTGTATGAGTCATTCTATCAGACGAACCCGATGTGGAAAGACCTGCAATGTTCTTAGTGATTAAAAGCCTTCAGTTGTATCCTTTAAACTCCTTGGCCTAGAAATTCAGTAAGGCGCTGCCAGCTTTGCGGCCAGTTACCGCCCAAAGAGGGCTTCTGCGCCAATAGAGGAGTTTGCGCTGATATTCAGCGCAGCGGTAATGGCGGCGGTATCCGTTAGCGCTGCGCCGGCACTGATGACGTCATCGGTGTGCGCAGTGCCCCGGTTCCGCCCCGATACCGGCCCGACCCCCATATTTAGTTGCGGCCGCCTCTTCCGCAGCGGCCGCAAACAGCGATCAGAAAACGGGGCCGTACTGTAGCCTTAGTGGGGCGCTTTAAGGTGGAGGTGCGGCCGGCCGCTTTTTCGGCGGCCGCCTGCCCGCACCTCCTTCCCCGGCCTCCTCCACCCACCCCCGCGGCATTGCCGGCTGCTTTCCGCGAACCCGGCACATCTCCGTGGTGCCGGGCTCATTTGCCGGCACTATCCAGCGGCGATCTCCCCGTTGCAGGCACCTCCCCCTTAAGAGAAGGAGGAGGCCTGCAGTACCGCAGCCTGCCGCTCCGCAGCGGGTGGCGCAGCGGCGCCGAGAGCGCTGAAATTCAGTTTAAGCGCCCCAAGCGGGGGCGGGCACACCCTGGAATAGCGCCCGGTTCCGATTTGGGGCGCAAAAACTGAATATCTCACGCGCGCAACTGGCTCCGCGCTCAGCGCTAACTTTTGGGCGCACGCCAGCTGGCGGGCCCAGAGTGAATTTCTAGGCCCTTGTCTTTGAGTTATTGATGGCACATCAATTTTAATCACTAAAACACCAAGATGGATCGACTCCTGAAACCAGAGCGCTTGGATCTGGACCCCCATGCCTCAGACGCAGCCACACAGTTCAGACACTGGTTCCAATGCTTCGAATTTTTCATCGCAAACTCATCCACCGCCATAGCAGCCGCAACCGCCACCGGAGACGTGAAACTGGGAATCCTGCGAAACTGGGTGAGCCATCGGGTCTCCCCTCTCATCCAAGATGCCACCAGCTACGGGGATGCCTGCACCATTCTGAAGGCCCACTACGTGCGGCCAATAAACGAGGTGTACGCCAGGCATCTTCTGACTACTCGCACGCAGCGGCATGGTGAGTCACTAGAGGACTTCATGCTAAGCCTAAAAGTACTGGGCAGAGACTGTAACTGTAAGGCCGTGTCTGCCACCGTGTATACGGAGGAGCTGATCCGAGACTCCTTTATTGCGGGCCTCAGTTCAAATTACATTCGGCAGAAACTGTTTGAAAAGGAGGGACTGGACTTAAAACAGGCTATGGGTATAGCGCGATCGCTGGATATGGCCCAGAGGAACTCTGAATCCTGTTCCTCAGGCCACGTGGCCCACTTCACCTCGTGCACGCCGTGGGGGCCGCCATCTTGGAAGCCACCTTCACATCCCAGGTCTCAAGCCAGCCCAGCACCATCGGAGCCCCAGCCCCCACCCAGGAGCCCCACTACTGCCGCGATGCATCGGGGCCCGAAATGCTACTTCTGCGGCCAGGACAAACACTCCAGGCATCTGTGCCCAGTGAAGGGCACCACCTGTTTTAAATGCGGGAAGAAAGGACATTTCAGCAAAGTCTGCAGAGGGAACCCCGCCTCCAACTCCACCACCGCTGCGTGCGCGCCGTGGGGGCGGCCATCTTGGACGCCATCTTGTCCACCCTCATGGAGTCCACCATCTTGCCCCGACTACACGGACCTCCAGGACCCACTGGTGGCCTCAATCACAGTGGATCAATCCAGGCCGCATCCGTTGTCTAAATCGATGATGGACATAGAGGTAAACGGGAACAAGGTTAAATGCTTGATTGATTGCGGGAGCACCGAAAGCTTTATTCATCCTAGCCTGGTAAAATGACTTTCACTAACGATAGTTCCCACACAGGGCAAAATCGCCATGGCTGATAAGACTCACACCTCAAAAATTACAGGTTTCTGCGTGGTTATGTTGTCGGTAAAAGGCACTGATTACAGAGATTTTAAACTATTGATAATGCCAGATCTCTGTGTGAGCGTGATCTTGGGTCTGGACTTCCAGTGCCACCACCAAAGTATCACGCTTACCTACGGTGGGTCCCAGCCGCCCCTCACAGTGTGCGGTCTGGCTACCCTGAAGGTCAAGCCGCCCTCTCTGTTCGCCAACCTCGCACCCAACTGTCGACCCATAGCGACCAAGAGTAGGCGGTACAGCTGGGAGGATAGACGGTTCATTGCGTCGGAAGTAGAAAGACTCAAGCGGGAGGGTATCATCGAATGCAGTACCAGCCTGTGGCGCGCCCAGGTTGTAGTAGTTAAGGGTAGCGAAAAGAAGCGGATGGTGATAGATTATAGCCAGACGGTTAATCTATACACCCAGCTAGACGCCTACCCTTTGCCCCGCATAGCGGATATGGTTAACCAAATTGCGCAATACCGGGTGTTTTCCACCATCGACCTAAAATCGGTCGGTGGAAGGCGGTCACCTTAGCACACTGTCGCGTTCTCCCTCTCCACTTGCCCATTACCCCGGGGGTTATAACTAGTGGTCCTTCTCGTGGCTATCCCCTTCGACAGCAGGTATTGGCGCAGTTCGTCGCTCATGAACGACGCCCCCCGTCAGTGTGGATGCAGTTAGGCATGCCGAACGTGCAAAACAGGTTGCCGAGGCACTTGATGACCGTGGCACTGGTCATGTCTGGGCAGGGGCAGGCGAATGGGAAGCGGGAGTACTCGTCCACAATGTTGAGAAAGTACACATTGCGGTCGGTGGAGGGGAGTGGACCCTTGAAATCTAAGCTCAGGCGCTCGAATGGCCGTGTAGCTTTGATCAGGTGGGCTCGGTCGGGCCTGAAAAAACGGGGCTTGCATTCCGCACAGGTGCGGCAGTCCCTGGTCATCGACCGGACCTCCTCGATGGAATAGGGGAGGTTACGGGATTTTATAAAGTGAAATAGCCGGGTGACCCCCGGGTGGCAGGGGCCATTGTGGAGGCCCTGTAGCCTGTCCCCCTGGATGCTGGCACACATCCCTCGTGATAGGGCGTCGGGGGATTCGTTGAGGGCCCCTGGCCTATATATTATGTCGTACTCAAACGTGGAGAGTTCGATCCGCCACCTGAGAATTTTGTCGTTCTTGATCTTCCCCCTCTGTTTGTTGTTAAACATGAAGGCTACCGACCGCTGGTCGGTAAGCAGGGTGAAGCGTTTGCCGGCTAGGTAGTGCCTCCAGTGCCGCACTGCCTCCACTATGGCCTGGGCCTCCTTCTCTACCGAGGAGTGCCTGATCTCGGGCCCTTGGAGGGTTCTTGAGAAAAAGGCTACGGGCCGCCCATCCTGGTTGAGGGTGGCTGCTAAAGCGAAGTCGGACGCATCGCTTTCGACCTGGAAAGGGATGTTTTTATCCACTGCCTGCAGCGCGGCCTTCTCAATGTCGTGTTTAATGCTGTTGAAGGCGGCGTGGGCCTCGGCCGTGAGCGGGAAGGACGTTGATTTCAGGAGGGGACGGGCCTTGTCGGAATAATTGGGGACCCATTGGGCGTAATAGGAGAAGAACCCCAGGCACCTTTTCAGGGCCTTGGGAGTGTTTGGTAGGGGTAGCTCCCGTATGGGGCGCAATCGGTCGGGGTCCGGAGCGATTTCCCCGTTTTCCACCACGCAGCCCAGGATACAGAGGCGCGTGGTGCTAAAGACACACTTATCCTCGTTGTAGGTGAGATTGAGTCTGAGGGCGGTTTTCAGAAATCTCGCGAGGTTCGAGTCGTGGTCTTGCTGGTCGTGGCCGCAGATGGTGACGTTGTCTAGGTATGGGTAGGTGGCTGTTAACTGGTTCTCATCGACCATGCGGTCCATCTCCCGCTGGAAGACCGAGACCCCATTCGTTACCCCAAAGGGGACTCTGAGGAAGTGGTAGAGGCGTCCGTTCGCCTCGATGGCGGTGTATGGACGGTCCTCCGGCCTAATGGGGAGCTGGTGGTATGCCGATTTTAGGTCGATGGTGGAAAACACCCGGTATTGCGCAATTTGGTTAACCATATCCGCTATGCGGGGCAAAGGGTAGGCGTCTAGCTGGGTGTATAGATTAACCGTCTGGCTATAATCTATCACCATCCGCTTCTTTTCGCTACCCTTAACTACTACAACCTGGGCGCGCCACAGGCTGGTACTGCATTCGATGATACCCTCCCGCTTGAGTCTTTCTACTTCCGACGCAATGAACCGTCTATCCTCCCAGCTGTACCGCCTACTCTTGGTCGCTATGGGTCGACAGTTGGGTGCGAGGTTGGCGAACAGAGAGGGCGGCTTGACCTTCAGGGTAGCCAGACCGCACACTGTGAGGGGCGGCTGGGACCCACCGTAGGTAAGCGTGATACTTTGGTGGTGGCACTGGAAGTCCAGACCCAAGATCACGCTCACACAGAGATCTGGCATTATCAATAGTTTAAAATCTCTGTAATCAGTGCCTTTTACCGACAACATAACTGCGCAGAAACCTGTAATTTTTGAGGTGTGAGTCTTATCAGCCATGGCGATGTTGCCCTGTGTGGGGACTATCATTAGTGAAAGTCGTTCTACCAGGCTAGGATGAATAAAGCTTTCGGTGCTCCCGCAGTCAATCAAGCATTTAACCTTGTTCCCGTTTACCTCTATGTCCATCATCGATTTAGACAACGGATGCGGCCTGGATTGATCCACTGTGATCGAGGCCACCAGTGGGTCCTGGAGGTCCGTGTAGTCGGGGAAAGATGGTGGACTCCATGAGGGTGGACAAGATGGCGTCCAAGATGGCCGCACCCATGGCGCGCAAGCGGCGGTGGTGGAGTTGGAGGCGGGGTTCCCTCTGCAGACTTTGCTGAAATGTCCTTTCTTCCCGCATTTAAAACAGGTGGTGCCCTTCACTGGGCACAGACGCCTGGAGTGTTTGTCCTGGCCGCAGAAGTAGCATTTCGGGCCCCGATGCATCACGGCAGTAGTGGGGCTCCTGGGTGGGGGCTGGGGCTCCGATGGTGCTGGGCTGGCCTGAGACCTGGGAGGTGAAGATGGCTTCCAAGATGGCAGCCCCCACGGCGCGCATGAGGCGGAGTGGGCCGTGTGGCCTGAGGAACAGGATTCAGAGTTCCTCTGGGCCATATCCAGCGATCGCGCTATACCCATAGCCTGTTTTAAGTCCAGTCCCTCCTTTTCAAACAGTTTCTGCCGAATGTAATTTGAACTGAGGCCCGCAATAAAGGAGTCTCGGATCAGCTCCTCCTTGTGCACGATGGCAGACACGGCCTTACAGTTACAGTCTCTGCCCAGTACTTTTAGGCTTAGCATGAAGTCCTCTAGTGACTCACCATGCCGCTGCGTGCGAGTAGTCAGAAGATGCCTGGCGTACATCTCGTTTATTGGCCGCACGTAGTGGGCCTTCAGAATGGTGCAGGCATCCCCGTAGCTGGTGGCATCTTGGATGAGAGGGGAGACCCGATGGCTCACCCAGTTTCGCAGGATTCCCAGTTTCACGTCTCCGGTGGCGGTTGCGGCTGCTGTGGCAGTGGATGAGTTTGCGATGAAAAATTCGAAGCATTGGAACCAGTGTCTGAACTGTGTGGCTGCGTCTGAGGCATGGGGGTCCAGATCCAAGCGCTCTGGTTTCAGGAGTCGATCCATCTTGGTGTTTTAGTGATTAAAATTGATGTGCCATCAATAACTCAAAGACAAGGAGTTTAAAGGATTCAACTGAAGGCTTTTAATCACTAAGAACATTGCAGGTCTTTCCACTTCGGGTTTGTCTGATAGAATGACTCATACAGCTCTTGAGACCTTTATATGACAAAAGACAGGGGCGTAGCCAATACACACAATAGGAAAAAGGGGGCGGTACACACAATACAAAGCAGGTAAAACACAGGGGCTGATGAAGGCATATACTTCATCACAATTACATCCAATTCCCTCGTCCAGATCATTAATATATATTGTGAACAGCTGGGGTCCTAGGACCGATCCTTGCGGTACCCCACTAGTCACTGCCTGCCACTCGGAAAACGACCCGTTTATTCCAACTCTTTGCTTTCTGTCCGCCAACCAGTTCTCTATCCAAGTCAATACCTTGCCCCCAATCCCATGTGCCTTAATTTTGCACGCTAATCTCTTATGCGGGACCTTATCGAAAGCCTTCTGAAAGTCCAAATACACCACATCCACTGGTTCTCCCTTATCTATTTTACCAGTTACATCCTCAAAAAATTCCAGTAGATTAGTCAAGCATGATTTACCTTTTGTAAATCCATGTTGACTTTGTCCGATCCTGTCACTGCTTACCAAGTGCTCTGCTATTACATCTTTTATAATAGATTCTAGCATTTTGATGCAATTAAGGCGCGGTTGCTTCAGGTTTTCAGGCTATCAAAGTTGGAGCGTGCTCGCCGGCTCATCACGCTGCCCAGCCTTGGGGACTCCAAACCGTCCAAGCTCATGAGCCAAATGCTCACGCTCTTGGGTGCTGAACCAGAATGTTTCATCTTCCGGGAGCTTTTCCTCTATCAACTGCCTGAACAGGTTCAGGCTGCCCTAGCCAGCTCCGACATTACTGACTGCGCCAAGCTTGCGGCCGAAGCCGATAAGATTTTCACGGTTACCCAGCAATGCTGCGCGGCCACGAGGCGCCCACCCCCCACAGACGCGGCCCCGGCTTCTCCTACAGCGGGCTGGTGCTCCTACCACACTCGTTTTGGCGCGAAAGCACGATGCTGCCGTTCCCCCTGCAGTTTTTCACCCAAAAAAACAAGAAGGCGCAGGCAGCATCCCTGGCGACGGATGACCAAGTCTAACAGGCGTTCCGCAGTGGCCGTCGGTTCTACGGGGAAACTCCTCTATATCACCGATTCCCTCTCAGGCCGCCGTTTCCTTTGAGACACCGGGGCGCAGTGTAGCATTCTACCTGCGTCGAAGTTCGACATGCAGACTGAGAACCTCGGTTTTTCCCTCGTAGCAGCTAATGGCGCAGCTATTCAAACGTTCCAAAAGCGGCGGGTCGAAGTCTGTTTCGGCGGTCAGCGCTTCTTTTGGGATTTCGTCACAGCTACAGTCTCACAGCCTATCCTAGGGGCAGATTATCTGTGTGCCAACAGCCTACTAGTCGATGTCCGGCACCGCCGGCTGATCAACGCGGCCACCTTCCACTCGATTCCGTGCTTCCACGGTACCTCCGTGGCGCGCTCCATTGCCTGTGCTTTCCCTCCTCCAGATTACTTCACGCGGCTCCTCGGGGAGTTTCCGCAGCTGACAAGGCCCACCTTCTCCTCTTCGGCGACGAAACATGGTGTTGAACATCACATCACCACTACTAGTTCCCCGGTTTACATGCGGGCTAGAAGGCTCGAACCCGGCAAGCTTGCAGCTGCGAAGGCGGAGTTCGCCACAATGGAGCGGCTCGGCATCATTAGGCGATCGAAGAGTCCCTGGTCTTCGCCTCTCCACATCGTGCCGAAACCAGGCGGCGGCAGGCGGCCATGCGGTGACTACCGACGCCACCACTCCGGATCGGTACCCGATCCTGCATATCCAGGACTTCTCGGCCCGCTTGGCGGGAAATTCTATCTTCTCTAAAGTCGACCTTGTCCGTGGATATCACCAGGTTCCAGTGCACCCACAAGACGTCCTGAAAACCGCAGTCATCACCCCTTTTGGCCTCTTTTGAGTTCCTGCGGATGCCATTTCACTTAAAGAACGCAGCACAGGCGTTCCAGCGTTTAATGGACTCCGTTCTTCGAGACCTACGTTTCCTTTTCGTCTACCTTGACAACATACTCATCGCCAGTGCCAGCAAGGAGGAGCACATCTCCCATTTGCGTTCTCTTTTTACGCGCCTCAGCCAACATGGTTTAATCATCAACCCGGCCAAGTGCCAGTTCGGCCTGCAACAAATCGACTTCCTGGGACATCGCATAACATCGGACGGCACCGTCCCTTTGGCGACGAAGGTCATAGAAACATAGAAGATAGGAGCAGGAGTAGGCCATTCGGCCCTTCAAGCCTGCTCCGCCATTCAATGAGATCAAGGCTGATCATCCAATTTCAGTACCTTGTCCCTGCCTTTTCCCCATATCCCTTGATCCCTTTAGCCTCAAGAAATATATCCAACTCTTTCTTGAATATATTTAATGAACTGGCCTCCACCGCCCTCTGTGGCAGAGAATTCCACAGGTTTACCACTCTCTGGGTGAAGAAATTCCTCCTCATTTCAGTCCTAAATGGCTTACCCCTTATCCTTAGACTATGACCCCTGGTTCTGGACTCCCCGGCCATCAGAAACATCCTTCCTGCATCTAGTCTGTCCAGACCTGACAGAAGCACGGTGGCATAGTGGTTAGCACTGTAGCCTCACAGCGCCAGGGACCCGGGTTCGAATCCGGCCTCGGGTGACTGTCTGTGTGGAGTTTGCACATTCTCCCCGTGTTTGCGTGGGTTTCCTCCGGGTGCTCCGGTTTCCTCCCACAGTCCAAAAGATGTGCAGGTTAGGTTGATTGGCTATGATAAATTGACCCTTAGTGTTAGGGGGATTAAATATGTGGGGATAGGGTGGGATATGTGTTGGTGTAAGGGTTAAGGGGATTGGGTGGGATATGTGTCGGTGCAGGCTCGATGGGCCGAAATGGCTTCTATCTGCATTGTGGGGTTTCTGTGAATCTGTGAATTTTATAGGTTTCGATGAGATCCCCTCTCAATCTTCTAAACTCCAGTGAGTATAAGCCCAATCGACACAATCTCTCCTCATACGTCATTCCTGCCATCCCAGGTATCAGCCTGGTGAATCTTCGCTGCACTCCCTCCATGGCAAGAACGTCCTTCCTCAGGTAAGGTGACCAAAACTGCACACAATACTCAAGGTGCGGCCTCACCAAGGCCCTGTACAACTGTAGCAAGACATCCTTGTTCCTGTACTCAAACCCTCTTGCTACGAAGGCCAACATACCATTTGCCTTCTTAACCGCCTGCTGCACCTGCAGGCTTACCTTCAGCGACCGATACACAGTAACACCCAGGTCTCTTTGCACTTCCCCTTCTCTCAATCTATTGCCATTCAAATAATAATCTGCCTTCCTGTTTTTGCCACCAAAGTGGATAACCTCACATTTATCCACATTATAGTGCATTTGCTATGATTCTGCCCAATCACCCAACCTGTCCAAATCGTACTGGAGTTTCACGACATCCTCCTCACAGCTTACCCTCCCACCCAGCTTTGTATCGTCTGCAAATTTGGAGATATTACATCCAATTCCCTCGTCCAGATCATTAATATATATTGTGAACAGCTGGGGTCCTAGTCACAAGTCACTGCCTGCCACTCAGAAAACGACCCGTTTATTCCAACTCTTTGCTTTCTGTCCGCCAACCAGTTCTCTATCCAAGTCAATACCTTGCCCCCAATCCCATGTGCCTTAATTTTGCACGTTAATTTCTTATGTGGGACCTTATCGAAAGCCTTCTGAAAGTCCAAATACACCACATCCACTGGTTCTCCCTTATCTATTTTACCAGTTACATCCTCAAAAAATTCCAGTAGATTAGTCAAGCATGATTTACCTTTTGTAAATCCATGTTGACTTTGTCCGATCCTGTCACTGCTTTCCAAGTGCTCTGCTATTACATCTTTTATAATAGACTCTAGCATTTTCCCCACTACCGATGTCAGGTTTACCGGTCTATAATTCCCCGCTTTTTCTCGACCACCTTTTTTGAATAGTGGGGTAACATTAGCTACCCTCCAATCCATGGGTACTGTTCCAGAGTCTATCGAGTTCTGGAAGATGACCAGCAATGCATCTACTATCTCTAGGGCTACTTCCTTAAGTACCCTGGGATGTAGACCATCAGGCCCTGTGCATTTATCGGCCTTCAGTCCCATCAATTTTCCTAACACCATTTCCCTACAAATACTGATTTCTTTCAGTTCCTCCCTTTCATCAGACTCTATGTTCCCCGGCATCTCTGGGAGGTTATTTGTGTCCTCCTTTTTGAAGACAGAACCAAAGTATGTATTTAGTTGGTCTGCCATTTCCTTGTTTCCCATTATAAATTCCCCTGATTCTGAATGTAAGGGACCAACGCTTGACTTCACCAATCTTTTTCTCTTCACATATCTATAAAAGCTTTTACAGTCAGTTTTTATGTTCCCTGATAGCTTACTCTCATATTCTATTTTCCCTTTCTTAATTAATCCCTTTGTCCTCCTTTGTTGACTCCTAAACTGCTCCCAATCCTCAGGATTATTGCTTTTTATAGCCAATTTATATGTCCTCTCCTTGGATCTTATGCTATCCCTAATTTCCCTTGTTAGCCACGGTTGAGTCACCTTTTTTGTTTTATTTTTATGCCAAACTGGGATGAACAAATTCTGTAGCTCATCCATTCGGTCTTTGAATGTTTGCCATTGCCTATCCACCGTCAACCCTTTGAGTGCCATTCCCCAATCAATCCTACCCAACTCGCTCCTCAGACCATCGTAGTTTCCTTTATTTAAATTGAGGACCCTTGTCTCTGAGTCAACTACTTCATTCTCCATCTTAATGAAGAATTCGATCATATTATGATCGCTCCGACCCAAGGGGCCTCGTACAACAAGATTGCTAGTTAATCCTTTCTCGTTACATAATACCCAGTCTAAGATGGCCTGATCTCTGGTTGGTTCCTCGACATATTGGTCCAGGAAACCATCCCGTAAACACTCCAGGAATTCCTCCTCCACAGTATTGTTACTAATTTGGTTGGCCCAATCTATATGTAGATTAAAGTCACCCATGATGACTGCTGTGCCCTTATTGCACGCTTCTTTAATTTCCCTTTTAATGCCATCCCCAACCTCCACCTTACTGTTTGGAGGTCTATATACCACTCCCACTAATGTTTTTTTCCCCTTAGTATTTCTCAATTCTACCCATACAGATTCCACATCATCAGAGCTAATATCCTTCATTACAATTGTATTAATCCCTTCTTTAACCAGTAATGCTACCCCACCTCCCTTTCCTTTTTGCCTATCTTTCCTTAATATCGAATACCCGTGGATGTTGAGTTCCCAGTCTTGGCCATCCTTGAGCCATGTTTCCTTAATCCCAACCAAATCATATTCATTTACCTCTATTTGTGCAGCCAATTCATCCACCTGATTACAAATGCTCCTCGCATTAAGACACAAAGCCTTCAGGCTTGTTTTTTTTAACGCTCTTAGACCTATTAGAATTATTATTTACTGTGGCCACGTTTGATTTAAACCGTTGATTTCTCTGACTGCCACTTTTGTTTTTCTGCTTCCTATCTTTTGCTTTTATCCCTGTTTTCCTTTCCTCTGTCTCCTTGCTCAGGTTCCCAATCCCCTGCCATTTTAGTTTAAACCCCCCCGAACAGTGCTAGCAAACCTCCCCGCAAGGATATTTGTCCCGCTCTGGTTCAGGTGCAACCCGTCCGACTTGTACAAGTCCCACTTTCCCCAGAAGCAGGCCCAGTGATCCAGGAAACTAAAGCCCTCCCTCCTGCACCAACTCTTTAGCCACGCATTCATCTGCTCTATCCTCCTATTCCTATACTCACTAGCACGTGGCACCGGGAGTAATCCAGACATTACAACCTTTGAGGTCCTACTCTTTAATCTGCTACCTAGCTCCCTAAATTCTTGCTGCAGGACCTCATCCCTCTTCCTACCTATGTCGTTGGTCCCAATGTGAACCACGACCTCTGCCTGTTCACCCTCCCCCTTCAGAATGCCCTGCAGCCGTTCAGTGACATCCTTGACCCTGGCACCAGGGAGGCAACAAACCATCCTGGAGTCACGTCTACGGCCACAGAAACGGTCGAGGCGGTTACTTCTTTCCCACAGCCGTCGACAGTCAAGGCCTTGCAGGAGTTCCTGGGGACGGTCAACTTCTACCACCGTTTCATCCCCAATGCGGCTCACCTCATGCAACCCTTGTTCGGGGCCCTCAAGGGCAAGTCCGGTAAAGACCCAATCAGCTGGACAGCTGAAATGATCCAGGCATTCAGCAGCACCAAGAATGCTTTGGCCAACGCAACCATGCTGGCGCACCCACTTCCAGGTGCTACTATCGCCCTTACCACCGACACGTCAGACTACGCCATCGGTGCAGTGCAAGAACAGTGGGTCAACGGCACGTGGCAACCGCTGGCGTTTTTCAGCCGTCAATTGCGAAAAAATGAAAAAAAGTACAGCACCTTCGATAGGGAACTACTGGCCCTTTTCCTCGCCATTCACCATTTCCGGTTTTTATAGGAGAGACGCCCCTTCACGGCTTGTCGACCACAAACCCCTTACGTTCGCCATGGCCAAAACCACCGAACCGTGGTCCGCTCGTCAACACCATCACTTGACGTTCATTTCCGAATTTACCACGGACATTCAACATGTGTCTGGTAAGGACTACCTGGTGGCAGATTGCCTCTCCCGTGCGACGGTCCACGCGGTGCACCTGGGAATCGACTACGCCCTCATGGCGGCAGAGCAGGTTTCAGATTCGGAGATCCAATCATATAGAACCGTTCCCTCTAGCTTCCAAGCGACCGACGTCGTCTTCCAGGCCGCAGGTGCCACGCTCCTTTGCGACGTTTCCATGGGAGTTCCTCGTCCCATCGTGCCAGTCGCATGGCGCCGTAGGGTTTTTGATGCCATACACGGGTTGTCGCACCCAGGGATGAAGGCTTCGCAACGGCTTATGTCAGCCAAGTTCATCTGGAAAGGTATGCACATCGATGTCCATGACTGGGCTAATACCTGCGTTGTATGCCAGAAGGCCAAAGTCCAGCATCATGTCAAGGCTCCAGTGGCTGCGTTAACTGTTCCGGAGCATCGTTTCGACCACGTGCATGTGGACCTCGTGGGGCCGCTTCCGCCTTCTCAGGGTTATACTCATCTCCTCACCACAGTGGACTGCACCACTAGGTGGCCAGAGGCAATTCCTTTGGTTTCCACCACATCGGCAGACGTCGCTAGAGCTTTCATCTCCTGTTGGGTTGCCCGTTTCGGGGTACCGGCGGACATCTCCTCTGACCGCGGGCCACAATTTTCCTCGGATCTTTGGAACGCTGTGGCTCAGGGGCTCGGTACCAAACTTCATCGCAACACCGCCTATCATCCGCAGGCAAACAGCCTTTGCGAGCGATTCCACAGGTCGCTTAAAGCCTCTCTTCGGGCCAGTCTTCAAGGCGCAGGATGGGTGGACAGACTCCCATGGGTCCTGTTGGGTCTCCGTACGGCGCCCAAAGATGATCTACAATCGTCTTCGGCTGAACTCGTCTATGGCCAGCCGCTCCGTGTACCAGAAGATTTCCTCCCTTCTCTCACAGAGCCATGGTCCGCCTCCCAGCAACTCGTTCGCCACCAAGAAGCGGCCAGATGCTTTGCTCCGATACCTACGTCCTGTGATGAAATATGCCAATCATCACTCATCTGTATTCTCTGTGTGATTGTGCCTGTGACTGTGGTTTAGTTTCAGTTTCATTTCCCTTACCTCAGTTCCGTTTCCTCACCTTGTATTGTATTGTGTGTAGGGCTCCGCCCATACCTGGCGCCTATGTAAGCAGGCTCAGCGTGCCTCACATCCAGTACTGCAGACCTCTGGATGGAAGACACCTCTCCACTGTGTGTTACCTTCTAAGTTAATAAAAGCCTTGTTTTGTTCCACTAACATTGAGTCTCGGATTTATTGAGGCACATCAATTTTATTAACTTACTTTTCAACACAATGGATCAACTCTTGAAACCCGAACGTTTGGATTTGCACCAGCATGCTTCGGACACATCGACATGCTTCGGACACTGGTTTATGTGTATGGAATTCTTCCTGGACAATTCCGCAGCCGTCAAAGACGCTACGGACGCTGAAAGTATGAAACTCGGAATCCTGCGGAATTGGGTAAGCCACAGGGTTTACCCCCTCATCCAAGACGCCGACACATACCCGGCCGCCTGCGACATCTTAAAGGCACATTACCAGCAGCCTACAAATGAGGTGTATGCTAGGCATCTGCTCGCTACTCGCGCACAGCGACCTGGGGAATCGCTGGATGAGTTCCTAGTCACCCTGAAAACGCTTGGCAAAGACTGCAAGTGCCAAGATGTAAAAGCCGCAGTGTACACTGACGAGCTTGTTCGCGATGCCTTCATCACAGGCCTCAGCTCCACTTACATCCGGCAGAGACTGCTGGAAAAAACGGGATTGGACCTGAAACAGGCTGTGGACACAGCGCGATCCCTGGATGTGGCCCAGAGAAACTCGGACGCCTACTCTTCAGCCCGCGCCGCCCACGCCGCCATGTGTGCACCAAGGGCGCCGCCATCTTGGAAGGCATCTTCCCCACCCGGCAGCCCGACACCGTCGGGGCCCCGCTCTCCCCCCAGAAGCCCTGCGACAGCCGCGACGCGTCGGGGACCCAACTGCTACTTCTGCGGGCAGTCGAAGCACACCAGAAACCTGTGCCCGGCGAAAGGCACCACCTGCTTTAAGTGCGGTAAGAAGGGGCACTTCGGGAAGGTGTGCAGAGGGAACCCCGCCGGAAAACCCGCCACCGCCGCGTGTGCACCGTGGGAGCGGCCATCTTGGACGCCATCTTGCCCAACCTCGTGGGGTCCGCCATCTTGTGAGCAGACAGCGTGGACGCCATCTTGTCTCGATCAGGGCCCTACAGTGGCATCGGTCACAGTGGACCAGACCAGGCCGCACCCGCTATCCAAATCAATGGTGGACATCGAGGTAAACGGGTGCGGGGTTAAATGTTTAATTGACAGTGGAAGCACGGAGAGTTTTATCCACCCTGAACTAGCACAACAACTCTCCCTAAAGGTGGTCCCTACTCGGGGTACCATCTCTATGGCTGATAAAACCCAGACATCCACCATTATGGGTTACTGCACGGTACAATTGTCTGTTAACGGAACTGTATACGATAATTTTAAAGTACTAATCATGAAGAATCTATGTGCGAGCGTGAACTTGGGCCTGGATTTCCAGTGCCACCACCAAAGCATCACGCTCAATTACGGTGGGTCCCAGCCGCCCCTCACAGTGTGCGGTCTGGCTACCCTGAAGGTAAAGCCGCCTTCGCTATTCGCGAACCTTACCCCTAACTGCCGGCCAATAGCGACCAAAAGCAGGAGGTACAGCTGGGAGGACAGGCGGTTTATCGCGACTGAGGTAGACAGGCTCCTGAAGGAGCGCATTATTGAACGCAGCAACAGCCCGTGGCGCGCCCAAGTGGTGGTGGTAAGGGGTAGCGAAAAGAAACAGATGGTGATCGACTATAGCCAAACGATCAACAGGTACACCCAGCTAGACGCCTACCCGCTACCCCGCATATCAGAAATGGTGAACCAAATCGCCCAATACCGGGTGTTCTCCACCATCGACCTCAAGTCAGCGTACCACCAGCTCCCTATCAGACCACAGGACCGCCCGTACACCACCTTCGAGGCGAACGGACGCCTCTACCAATTCCTCAGAGTCCCCTTTGGGGTGACGAATGGGGTCTCGGTCTTCCAGAGGGAGATGGACCGCATGGTCGATGACCACCACTTGCAGGCAACCTTCCCCTACCTCGACGACATCACCATCTGCGGTCACAACCAGCAGGATCACGACTCGAACCTCGAGAGGTTCCTGAAAACCGCACAAAAACTCAACCTCACTTACAACGAGGACAAGTGCGTTTACAACACCACGCGCCTCTGCATACTAGGCAGCGTGGTGGAGAATGGGGAAATCGGACCAGACCCCGACCGATTGAGCCCCCTACGGGAGCTGCCCCTGCCCAACACTCCCAAAGCCCTGAAAAGGTGCCTGGGGTTATTTTCTTATTATTCCCAATGGGTCCCCAACTACTCCGACAAAGCCCGCCCCCTCTTGAAAGCATCCTCTTTTCCACTCTCTGCTGAGGCCCACGCCGCCTTCAAAAGCATTAAGCGGGATATTGAGCGGGCCACGCTACAGGCAGTGGACGAGAACACTCCCTTTCAAGTGGAAAGTGATGCGTCTGACTTTGCCTTGGCGGCCACCCTCAACCAGGCGGGGCGGCCCGTAGCTTTCTTCTCGAGGACCCTCCAAGGGCCCGAGATCAGACACTCCTCCGTGAAAAAGGAGGCCCAAGCCATCGTGGAGGCAGTGCGCCACTGGCGCCACTACCTAGCCGGCAAACGCTTCACCCTACTTACCGACCAGCAGTCGGTAGCGTTTATGTTCAATAATAAACAGAGGGGGAAGATTAAAAATGATAAGATTCTTAGGTGGCGGATCGAGCTCTCCACCTTCGATTATGACATCATTTACCGGCCAAGGGCCCTTAACGAATCCCCCGACGCCCTCTCACGAGGGATGTGTGCCAGCGCCACCGGGGATCGGCTACAGACCCTCCACAACGACCTCTGCCACCCAGGGGTCACGCGGCTGTTCCACTTCATAAAGTCCCGTAACTTACCCTACTCGATTGAGGAAGTTCGGTCTCTGACCAGGAACTGCCGCACTTGCGCTGAGTGCAAGCCTCGGTTCTACCGCCCAGATAGAGCCCACTTAATCAAAGCTACACGGCCCTTTGAGCGGCTCAGCTTAGACTTCAAGGGCCCCCTCCCGTCCGTCGACCGCAATGTTTACTTCCTGAACATTGTGGACGAATACTCCCGTTTCCCATTCGCCTTCCCCTGCCCAGACATGGCCAGCGCCACGGTCATTAAATGCCTCAACAGCCTGTTCTGCCTGTTCGGTATGCCGAGCTACATCCATACGGATAGGGGGGTGTCCTTCATGAGTGAAGAGCTACGCCAGTACATGCTGTCCAGGGGGATCGCCACGAGCCGTACCACCAGCTACAACCCCCGGGGTAACGGTCAAGTGGAGCGAGAGAACGGGACAGTATGGAAAGCAGTCACTCTAGCTCTAAGGACCAAGGGCCTCCCTATCTCCCGCTGGCAGGAAGTCCTCTCAGATGTGCTCCATTCGATACGGTCGCTATTGTGTACTGCCACTAATGCCACGCCTCATGAACGAATGTTTGTCTTTCCCCGGAAATCCACCTCAGGCGTATCCATGCCATCATGGCTCTCCACCCCAGGTCCGGTATTCGTGCGAAGGCATGTGAGGGGCCACAAGACGGACCCTCTCGTGGAGTCAGTGCACCTACTCCACGCCAACCCCCAATACGCGTATGTCCGGCACGCCGACGGAAGGGAGGACACCGTGTCCATAAAAGACGTCGCCCCAGCCGGTAACGACAACAACCACGACAACAGCAGCAACAACGATCACAGCAACTCTTACCCACCCACTACTCTTTCATCACCCCCGGAAGAACATCGACCAACGGTACCCCCACCAACTACCCCTTCAACAACCCTGGCAGCGCCCCCGGCAGAGACCCAAGAGGCCACCGGGGACACCCAGCCGACACCCGCGGCACCACAACAGCCACGTCAGTCACAGAGGACTATCAAACCCCCGAACAGACTAAATCTGTAGAAGGGGTGAATGTGATGAAATATGCCATTCATCACTCATCTGTATTCTCTGTGTGATTGTGCCTGTGACTGTGGTTTAGTTTCAGTTTCATTTCCCTTACCTCAGTTCCGTTTCCTCACCTTGTATTGTATTGTGTGTAGGGCTCCGCCCATACCTGGCCCCTATGTAAGCAGGCTCAGCGTGCCTCACATCCAGTACTGCAGACCTCTGGATGGAAGACACCTCTCCACTGTGTGTTACCTTCTAAGTTAATAAAAGCCTTGTTTTGTTCCGCTAACATTGAGTCTCGGATTTATTGAGGCACATCACGTCCAATCACAGTTTGCAGACCTCCTACGTGCCACCGGGACTGAAGAATGCGGAGTATGTCTTCATCTGCCATGACGCTCACCGAGATCCGCTCAAGCCCCCTTACACTGGTCCTTTCTGCGTCATCGAACCGGGAGACAAATCCTTTTTGGTCGACGTCGGAGGGAAACCGGATCACATCTCGGTGGACCGCTTGAAGCCGGCTCACCTGGACCTGGACCACCCTGTCGTAGTCGCTCAACCACCCAAACGTGGCCGACCGCCTGTTGCCGCCGCACCGGATCAACCAAAGCCACCTGACAACTCGACCGCGCTCGCCGCGCCTGCTCAGCCGCCACCGACTGCCAACTCGACCACCGGTCGTCAACTTCCTCTACCAGGGTATCGGAGTCGATTGGACAGGCTCATCAGGCCTCCTCCTCGCCTCACCTTTTCTGTTAAAGACAATTCTGGGGGGGGCGCATGTGGCGGAGCCACCAAAGGACTCAGAGCGGTTGTACATAATTCCTTTAACAGCAATGTTGTTACTGTCTGTGCCTGTACCTTTAATTACACTGTTTGTACAATGCCTAGTTACCTTTACAGCACGGTTTCAACGTGATAACGTCATGCAGTTAGTCACGTGATGCCCCAATGGCGGGAAGAACGTGATGACGTCATGACGTCAGTCTCCTGACCAGAGGATCAGTCCTCGTGGAGCCCTCAAGGAGAGTAGACCTGTTATTGATGTGTTCTAGCAGTTTCCAGTTTAAACTCGTTTGGTTTCATTAAAGTTCATTAATTTAATTACCTGAGTCGAACTCAGTCTTTTTGATAGGAACCTCCGTTCCTACAACATTTTTATATAAAACACCGACAAATCACAACTGAAGAATCTTAAAAAGCTATTCAAAAAAAGAGAAAGAAACTCAGTTGTTTCCTGTAATGTTTCTGACCTAGACATAACCTAAAGAGGTTGTTGCGATAATGGGGAGAGGATGCCAATCTATGAGAAACATCCAACAATAATTAGCCTCTAACTGCCCTCAGCATGTAATGAGGCCATTTCCCCAGAGGCTAAAAATAAACTAACTTTTTTTTTAAAAGAGTATTCTTAAATGATAAATGAGTGAAATTCTTTTTTTTACTTTTTTTACTTTTTTCAAATCTTATGCTGTAAGATTTCTAAGGGTTTTCTGCGGGCGGAGGGTCTCCAGAAAGCGGAACTATCCGCCCGCAGAGTCCCTTCTCCAGGGCAGGCATGCCGATTTTCAGCGCATGCATTTGGCATACCTGAAACCGGCATTTCCGATGTCTCTACACAGCGCGTACACACCCGTAGGGATAGGAAAATACGGCCCATCATTTAAAAATACTTTTTAAAAAGGTAAGTTTATTTTTAACCCCGTTAAAAACTTTAATTATTTTTTTCAAAAATTTAAATTTTTGTTTAAAATAGTTAATTTATGTAAGTTTAAGTCATTTTAAAAATGTGATTTTTTAAAAATTTATTTGAAGTTTTACTATGTTTTGGGGGAGATCTCCATTCATATATTTGACAGGTCTTCCTGTCAAATGTATGAAGGGAGATTCCCTTCTCTGGTTGGCTCCCGAAGGCCCACGTGATCCCAAGGATGCTGCGAACTACCTGCGCCTCTGGGATACGTGGGCCCTGCACGCCGGCAGTTTGGAGAGGCCCAGCATCGGAACTGTGTGCCTCCTGGGAGCCCTCAGGTAAGGGCGCAGATTTTTCCAGATCGCAGCCCTTCGCCCACGGGAGGCCTGCGATCATAATATCTGGGCCAATATATATGTATTTCGGAAAAAAATGTGGTTTGATTAAACCTACTAATATTTTTATTAGTTCAATCATGTGAGTTCCAATTGCTAAACTTATATACTGAAATCATAGGATTATATTACATAGGATATACGGCACAGAAACACGACATTCGGCCCAACCAGTCTATGCCGGCGTTTATAAGAACATAAGAAATAAGAGCAGGAGTAGGCCATACGGCTCCTCGAGCCTGCTCCGCCATTCACTAAAATCATGGCTGATCATTGACCTCAACTTCACTTTCCCACCCGATCTCCATATCCCTTGATTCCCCTAGAATCCAAAAATCTATCTATCTCAGCCTTGAATATACTCAAAGACTCAGCATACACAGCCGTCTGGGAAAGAGAATTCCAAAGGTTCACAACCCTCTGAGTGAAGAAATTCCTCCTCATCTCAGTCTTAAATGGCCTACCCCTTATCCTGATACTATGCCCCCTAGTTCTAGACACTCCAGCCAGGGGAAACAACCTCTCAGCTTCTACTCTGTCAATCCCCTTCAGAACCTTGTATGTTTCAATGAGATCACCTCTCATTCTTCTAAACTCCAGAGAGTATAGGTCCATTCTACACAACCTCTCATCATAGGACAGCCCTCTCATCCCAGGAATCAATCTAGTGAACCTTCGTTGCACCGCGTCCAAGGCAAGTATATCCTTCCTGAGACAAGGAGACCAAAACTGTGCACAGTACTCCAGGTGTGGTCTCACCAAGGCCCTGTAAAATTGTAGCAAGACCTCCTTACTCTTATACTCCAACCCCCTTGCAATAAAGGCCAACATGCCATTTGCCTTCCTTATTGCTTGCTTTACCTGCATGCTAGCTTTCTGTGTTTCTTGCACGAGGACACTCCACTCGAGCCTCCTCCCATCTTTCCTCATCTAACTCTATCAGCATTACCCTCTATTACCTTCTCGCTCATATGGTTATCTAGCCTCCCCTTAAATGCATCTATATGCATACAGGTAGAAAGTACCTCGTGTCGTACCTGTTGGACAAGGTCCAGGGCTGAGGCTCCTCCATCACTACATCGTGGGTCCCCATACCTTCCTGACTCGATTAAAGCAGCGGCAGAGGCGAGAAGATAAAGAGCGGCCCGGGAGTGGATCTGAATTAAAGCAGCGGCAGCGCGAGGCTCCGATTCAAAAACAACATCAAAGAGTGATGTCACAGGAGAGCAGGTAAGTGATTGGTTGGTGAGTATTGCAGCTCTTTTTGCTCTCTAAGTTAGGGAAGGGGGTTAAATTAATAGCTGAAAAACTGTAACTTGCTAGTACTTATTAAATTAATAACTTAAACTAAATAAAATAATCAAACAATAAACCTAAAATATCGATTGAATAAAATCTTTAACTAATTAATTAATAAATAAAACAAGGTTAGAGATGGCAGGGCAGGTGGTGTGTCGTAACTGCAGCATGTGGGAGTCTGTGGAAAGCATCGCAATCCCGAGCAACCACAACTGCAGTAAGTGTCTGCAACTCGAGGACTTTGGCTCAGAATTGTTGAGCTGGAGTACGAGCTGCAGACATTGTGATGCATCAGGGAGGGGGAGAGTTACCTGGACACTTTGTTCCAGGAGGCAGTCACACCCTTTAGGTTAAGTAGCACTTTAGAGTTCATCCGTGGTCAGGGACAGGAGGGTGTGACTGCGAGTCAGGAAGGTATGGGGACCCAGGATGTAGTGATGGAGGAGCCTCAGCCCTGGACCTTGTCCAACAGGTACAAGGAACTTGCTATCTGTATGGATGAGGAAAAGGACTGCAGGGAGGATGGACAAACTGATCACGGCACTGTGGTACAGGGGGCCATCCAAGTGGGGGGAGAAGGAAGGAATGTGGTAGTAGTAGGGGACAGTATAGTCAGGGGGATAGATACTGTTCTCGGCAGCCGGGAAAGAGAGGCCTGAAGGCTGTGTTGCCTGCCTGGTGCCGGGGTTAAGGATATCTCCTCGTGGCTGGAGAAGAACTTGGAGTGGGAGAGGGAGGATCCAGTTGTCATGGTTCATGTAGGAACCAATGACATAGGTAAAACTACGAATGAGGTTCTGCTGAGGGAGTTTGAGGAGCTAGGGTCTAAATTAATAAGCAGAACCACAAGGGTAATAATCTCTGGATTACTACCTGAGCCATGCGCAAATTGGCATAGGGTCAAGCAGATCAGAGAGGTAAATGCATGGCTCAAAGAGTGTGGGAAACTGGGGTTTCAATTCATGGGGCACTGGCACCAGTACTGAGGAAAAAGGGAACTGTTCCGTCGAGACGGGCTCCACTTAAACCGGGCTGGGAGCAGCATCCTGGCGAATCGAATAACTAGGGCTGTAGATAGGGCTTTAAACTAAAAAAGGGGGAAGGGATCAGGTGAGGGGAAATTTAGAAATCTAAAGAGAAAGGTCAAGGCAATAGAGCAGTGTAGCGATTTGGGTAAAAATAAGCAGAGTGTGACAGAAAGGGACAGAGAGTTTAATGGTAGCAGTGCAGCAGAGAATAAGGTCAAAGCAGGGAATAATGGAAAAAAAATTAAATTAAAGGCTCTTTATCTGAATGCACAAAGCATTCATAACAAGATAGATGACCTCGTAGCACAAACAGAGATAAATGGGTTTGATCTAATAACCATTACAGAGACGATAGCAAAATACTGCAGATGCTGGAAATCCGAAATAACAACAGAAAACGCTGGAAAAACTCAGCAGGCCAGGCAACATCCATGGAGAGAGAAACAGAGTTAACGCTTCAGGTCGAAACCCTTCTTCAGAACTGAGAAAAAAGCAGGAAATGAAACAGATTAAAAAGCAAGTTAGGGGGCTGGGAAATGGGGGAGGGGGATGAAAGAACAAAAGGGAAGTTCTGTGAGAGGTGAAGAGACATTAAGAGGTATTCAAGGCGAGGCGAGATGGTAATAGGACAGGTAAAGAGACAAAGGATGGCTCTAGATGAAGTGTGAAATGCACTGGCAGAATGAAAGACAGCTGCCATGTGGGAGAGAAAAAAAAGGGAAAAGGCACAAACCAAAAGTGTGGATAAAAAATATATAAAAATAGGGGCCGAGGTTATGATCTGAAATTGTTGAACTCGATATTGAGTCCGGAAGGTTGTAAAGTGCCTAATCAGAAGATGAGGTGCTGTTCCTCGAGCTTACGCTGAGCTTACGTGGAACAATGCAAGAGGCCGCAGATGGTGAGGTCCGAGTGGGAATGGAGTGGTGAATTGAAATTTCAGGTGACCAGAAGCTCGGGGTCACACCCTTACGGTCTGAACAGAGGTATTCCGCAAAGCGGTCACCCAATCTGTGTTTGGTCTCCCCAATGTAGAGGAGACCACATCGTGAGCAGCGAATACAGTATGCTAGATTGCAAGAAGTACAAGTAAATCGTTGTTTCACCTGGAAGCGGTGTTTGGGGCCCTGGACAGTGGGAAAGGGGGAGATATAAAGGCAGGTGTTGCATCTCCTGTGCCTGCACAGGAAGGTGCCAGGCAAAGGGGAAGGGGTGCTGGGGGTGATAGAGGAGTGGACTAGGGTGTCTCGGAGGGAGCTGTCCCTACGGAATTATAGAGACATGGTTGCAAGGTGGCCAAGGTTGGGAACTAAATGTTCCAGGGTACTTGACGTTTCGAAAAGACAGGCAGAATGGAAAAGGAGGGGGAGTAGCCCTGATAATAAAGGATGACATAAGGACAGTAGCGAGAAAGGATCTTGGTTTGGAATATCAGGAAGTAGAATCAGTATGGGTAGAGATAAGGAATAACAAGGGGCGGAAAACACTGGCAGGAGTAGTATATAGGCCCCCTAGCTATACCGTTGGACAGAATATTAATCAAGAAATAGTAGGAGCTTGCAACAAAGGTAATGCAATAATCTTGGGGGACTTTACTCTTCATATAGACTGGACAAATCAAATTGGCAAAGGTAGTCTAGAGGACGAGTTTATGGAATGCATTCGGGACAGTTTCCTAGAACAATATGTCATGGAACCAACCAGGGAACAGGCTATTGTATTGCGTAATGAGACAGGATTAATTAGCAATCTCATAGTAAAGGACCCTCTGGGGCAAAGTGATCATAATATGATAGAATTTCACCTTAATTTTGAGAAAGTGACTTGCCTAAGTCCGAAACTAGAGTCTTAAACTTAAATAAAGCCAATAGATATGAGGGGCGAGTTGGCTAAGGCAGATTGGAAAAATAGATTAAAAGGTATGGTGGTAGATAAGCAGTGGCTAGCATTTAAAGAAATATTTCATAATTCTCAACAAAAATACATTCCATTGAGAAATAAAAACTCCAAGGCAAAAGTGATCCAACAGTGGCTAACTAAAGAAGTTAAGGATAGCATTAGATTGAAAGAAGAAGCTTATAATGTTGCAAAGATTAATAGTAAGCCTGAGGATTGAGAGAGTTTCAGAAACCAGCAAAGGTTAACCAAAAAATTGATTAAAAGGAAAAAAAATAGAATGAGAGAAAACTAGCAAGAAATATAAAAGCAGATTGTAAGAGTTTCTACAAGTATGTACAAAGGAAAAGAGTAGCAAAAGTAAACGTTGGTCCCTTAGAGGCTGAGACAGAAGAAATTATTATGGGGAATAAGGAAATGGCAGAAATGTTAAACAAATATTTTGTACCCGTCTTCACAGTAGAAGATACAAAAAGCATACCAAAAATGGTGGAGAACCAAGGGTCTAATGAGGATGAGGAACTTAACGTAATTATTATAAGTAGAGAAAAAGTACTAAAAGCCAACAAATCCCCTGGACCTGATGACCTACATCCTAGGGTTCTAAAAGAGGTGGCTGAAGAGATAGTGGATGCATTGGTTTCGATCTTCCAAAATTCCCTAGATTCTGGAATGGTCCCAGCGGATTGGAAAGTCGCAAATGTAACACCGCTATTCAAAAAAGGAAGGAGAGAAAAAACGGGGAACTACAGACAAGTTAGCCTGACATCAGTCATCGGGAAAATGCTGGAATCCACTGTGGTATCAAGGAAGTGGCATCAAGTCACTTAGAAAATCATAACATAATTAGGCACAGTCAACATGGTTTTATGAAAATAAATTTGTCAAACACAATTTCCCTAAGAGTTTTTGAGGATGTAACTAGCAGGGTAGATAAAGGGGAACCAGTGGATGTAGTATATTTGGATTTCCAAAAGGCATTCGATAAGGTGCCACATAAAAGGTTATTACACAAGATTAGGGCTCATGGGATTGGGGGTAATATATTAGCATGGATAGAGGATTGGTTAACGGACAGAAAACAGAGAGTAAGGATAAACAGATTTTTTTCAGTTTGGTAGGCTGTAACTAGTGGGGTGCCTCAAGGATCAGTGTTGGGGCCTCAGCTATTTACAACAATGGGCCAGAAATTCGGGTTGGAGGCTTCCCGCGGGTGCAAGCCCCCGACCTGCACTTACCTAGCGCGCCAGCCATTATGCTGTGGGCCCGCATGGGATTCCGATCCTGGGCCTCCTCCAACTGCCAGCGTACAGTGCTTGCGTATCCCAGGGGCACAGTTAGTTCGAAGCGTCCCCTGGGACCATGTGAGCCATGAAGAGCCAATCGTAGCAGGGAATCTCTATTCATAGATTTGACAGGAAGACCTGTCAAAACTATGAATTAGAGATCGGCCCCAAAACTTTCAAATAAATTTTTAAAAAATCACATTTTTAAAATAACTATAAATTACCTAAAATAACTATTTTAAACTAGAATTTAAATTTTTGAAAAAATTAATTACGTTTTTAATGGGGCTAAAAATAAACTTACCTTTCTTTAAAGTATTTAAAAATAATAAACCTGTGGAAAAAATGTTTTAATTTTACTTAATTCACCACTTACCTTGTTAAAAGCAGGCCTTGCGACTGCTTTTTAAAAGCATAGCTGCTGGAGACTTACCCTCCCGGAGAAACCTGTAAAAAAAAACAGAAGTTCCAGGCGTACGCGCTGCCTCTCCGGCACACACGTTCGACTGGTGAACCCCTTCCTTGAAGGGAACGGAAGTTACGGTTTCCCGCACATGCGCAGTGCATGCACGAAACCGGCACTTTCGTTGGCTCTATGCGTGAGTACCCAGCGCGTACTCACCCGTGGGGACCCGAATTTCTGGCCCAATCTATATTAATGACCTAGATGAAGGGACCGAGTGTAATGTTTCCAAGTTTGCTGATGATACAAAGCTAGGTGGGACAGTAAGCTCTGAGGAAAACACAGAGTCTGCAAAGGGATTTAGATAGACTAAGTGAGTGGGCAGTAAGGTGGCAGATGGCTTATAATGTAGGGAAATGTGAGGTTGTTCACTTTGGTAGGAAGAATAGAAAAACAGAATAATTTTTAAATGGTGAGAAACTTTCAAATGTTGGTGTTCAGAGTGATTTGGGTGTCCTCATGCAAGAAACACAGAAAGCTAGCATACAGGTACAGCAAGCAATAAGGAAGGCAAATGGCATGTTGGCCTTTATTGCAAGGGGGTTGGAGTATAAGAGTAAGGAAGTCTTGCTACAATTGTACAGGGCCTTGGTGAGGCCACACCTGGTGTACTGTGCACAGTTTTGGTCTCTTTATCTAAGGATATACTTGCCTTGGCGGCGGTGCAATGAAGGTTCACTAGATTGATTCCTGGGATGAGAGGGCTGTCCTATGATGAGAGATTATGTAGAATGAGCCTATACTCTCTGGAGTTTAGAAGAATGAGAGGTAATCTCATTGAAACATTCAGAAGGGGAGATGTTGAGAGGTTGTTTCCCCTGGCTGGAGTGTCTAGAACTAGGGGGCATAGTATCAGGATAAGGGTTAGGCCATTTAAGACTGAGATGAGGAGGAATTTCTTCATTCAGAGGGTTGTGAATCTTTGGAATTCTCTGCTCCAAGGGGCTGTGAATGCTGAGTCTTTGAGTATATTCAAGGCTGAGATGAGACATATTTTTGGACTCTAGGGAAATCAACGGATATGGAGATCGGGCGGGAAAGTGGAGTTGAGGTCGATGATCAGCCATGATCTTATTGAATGGCGGAGCAGGCTCGAGGGGGCGTATGGCCTACTCCTGCTCTTATTTCTTATGTTCTTATACTATTTGCCTCAACTAGTCCCTGTGGTAGCAAGTACCACATTCTCACCACTCTCTGGGTAAAGAAGTTTCTTCTGAATTCCCTATTGGATTTTTTGTTTACTATCCTATACTGATGGCCTCTAGTTATGCTCTTCCCCGCAAGTGGAAACACTCTTTCTGTATCCACTTTATCAAAACCTTTCATAATTTTAAAGACCTCTATTAGGTCACCCCTCAGCCTTCTTTTTTCAAGCGAAAAAGAGATCCAGCCTGTTCATCCTCTCCCGACAGGTATACCCTCGCATTTCTAGTATCATCCTTGTAAATCTTCTCTGCAACCTCTCTAGTGCCTCTATATCCTTTTTATAATACGGCGACCAGAATTGTACACAGTACTCCAAGTGTGGTCTAACCAAGGTTCAATACAAGTTTAGCATAACTTCACTACTTTTCAATTCTATCCCTCTAGAAATAAACCCTAGTGTCTGGTTTGCTTTTTTATGGCCTTGTTAACCTGTGCTGCTACTTTTAGTGATTTGTGTGTTTGTACTCCAAGATCTCTTTGCTCCTCTACTCCACCCAGACTTGCACCCTCCAAGTAATAAGTGACCTCCCTATTCTTCCCATCAAAATGTAATACCTCACGTTTATGTGTTGAATTTCATTTGCCAATTATATGCCCATTCTGTAAGTTTATTAATATCTTCCTGTCATTTGTTGCAGTCCTCCTCAATATTAACTATACCCCCCCAATTTGGTGTCATCCGCAAATTTAGAAATTGTGTTTTTGATTCCTAAGTCTAAATCGTTAATATAAATTGTGAACAACATTGGTCCCAGCACTGATCCTTGTGGAACACCACTACCCACCTTCTGCCACTGTGAATGGCTATCCTTTACTCCTACTCTCTGCTTCCTGTCTTGAAGCCAGCTAGCTATCCATTCTGCTACTTGTCCCCTGACTCCGCATTCTCTGACCTTATTCATTAGTCTATTTTGTGGTACCTTATCGAAAGCCTTTTGAAAATCTAGATAAATTACATCCACTTACCCTTGTCTATTCTCTCTGTTACCTTTTCAAAATATTTAATGAGGTTGGTCAAGCAAGACTTTCCCTTTTGAAAACCATGCTGACTATTCATTATTATATTTTTGGTTCTAGATGATGTTCTATTTTCTCCTTTAGTAGGGATTCCATTATTTTTCCTACCACCAATGTTAAGCTGAAGAGTTCTGGACATGTTCTATCCCCCTTCTTAAATATAGGTATGGTGTTAGCTATCCGCCAGTCCTCTGGCACTACACCTTTTTCTAATGAATTATTAAATATGTCTAGTAATGCCTCTGCTATCTCTTCCCTAGATTATTTTAAAATGCACAGATAATTTAATTTCGTAGTTCCTCTTTGCCTTCCTAATTGTTTTTTTGACTTCTCTCCTAATCTCTTCATATTCTCCCTTATCATGCACTCCTCTGCTGCCTATGGCCTAGAAATTGGGTTGGTAGCGCCGGTGCTGAGTGCCTAAAGAGACCTAGAATTGGGGCGAAGCCCTATGTTGGGGCGAGCGCTATGAGGATAGCACCAACTCAGAAATTGACTATACATTTAGTGCCTGCGCTAAGTGTTTGCGCGCGCCCGCGAGCGCAAACGGCTCATGACATCATTTCAGTGTGCAACGCCTTTTAGGAGCGCCTGAGCGCATATTGGGTGGCGCCCGGAGCCTTAGCGCCCAGCGCTATTAGTGACAGTGCGAAGGAGGGCTAACAGGCCCTTCTTGGAGTAGGGCAGCGCTATTTAAAGGGGACAGCTCTAGTGCAGCATCTTCTGCCACTTGGCCTGCTCATTGCGATCGCTGCTGGAGAGAGTTGGCGAGCTAATGTGGAGCGGAGTTCTGGGATTTGAGCTTTACAGTACTTGGAACCTTCAACCCTGTCCGAAGCACTTGCAGCACTACACCTAAAAGCCTTTTGACCAACTGGCATCGGAATGGGAGCTTGTTTGGAGGGCGACAGCCTCATCGCCCAACACTGTGAAGGGGCAGAGAGACGGCGGGAGAGAGGGCCGGGATTGGCCAGAAGGAGGAGGGGCAATGGAGGTCGGCCAATCCGACGGGAGGCTGCGAGGGTCTTTAGGCAGCAGGTGACAAGCCTTGACATGTCGGAGGAGCAGTGTTTGCGAAGGCTCCGAATCTGGAGGGACATTGTTACTGATCTGTGCCACCTGCTTGGTCAGGATCTGCAGCCGCGTGAACGCTGCAGAACCTCTCTGTCCATGATGGCTACACTGACTGAAGGCCTCCATTTTTATGCCAACGGCTCCTTTCAGTCAGCCATTGGGGACAATGCGACTGTCGCTCAGGCTGCAGTCCGCTGTTGCATCCGGCAAGTGACAGATGCCCTTTATAGGCGAACGCGTCCATTCATAACCTTCCCTCGGACCCTGCACAAGCAGGCGGAGGAGGAGGAGTATGAGGAGGAGGAGGAGGAAGAGCAGGAGGAGGAGGAGGAGGAGGAGGAAGATGGAAGGGCTGCTGAAAGTGGAAGGTCCATTCGTCAGAGGCTCCTCTGGACTCGTCTCGACACCCCTGTGGCGGAATGATGAGAGTCTTACCTCATGGGCACTTTGGATGTTTGAGGGCCTCTGCATGCCAGCATCACTGAAAGTAGTCACATGCACCAAGCAACATTTAAACTTCTGTTTATTGACACAAAAGTCTTTCATTACAGCTAAACAACGTAAAGTGAGCAGAAACCATCACCACCAAAATAAAAGTGACCTGTTCGGCAAAGCAGCAAAACTCAACAAAAATCTGCACCTATAACAGCAGGTGAGGGTGTCCGTGAATTTGGACAAACAAACGTCTCAGCACCTCCCTCTACAACTGGCCCCTTGAGGGAGAACGACTTCTCGTTCGCGCCCGGCCCCTTCCCTCCCTGCTGCTCCTACGTAATTGCACCCCAGTGGCGGCCTCAAGGCTGGGGGACGCTTGCCGACTGTCTGGATGCGCAGAAGCCCCTGAGGTAAGGCCTGGCCGACCTCTGGGCTTGGAGGGTGCGGACGCGGGATGCTTGCTTTGAGCATGGCTGGGAGCAGTGTGGCCTGCAGGTGGTGGCAGCTGCAATGCAGGCGTCCCAGCGCTGGCGTGTGCAATGGTCTCCTGCCGAGAGAGGACACCTGCACCATGGTCGGACAACACACTGGCTATCTGAGGGGAGCGACTCGGCTCATCCGCCACAATCGCAGGCTCCACGGATTCCTGGCCTTGTACGGGAGTGGAAGGGCCCGGGGTGATCCTATCTGATGCAGAGAGGATGGCTGCAGTGAGACATCGCGTTGCGTCAATCTAGCTGTGGAGGAGCCCAGCAAGTGAATGCGTGGCAACAGTGAGGATCTGTGTGCCAGGTGCCAGTGCTTCGGAGAAGGCCTGGACAGTTCTTCCCATGGCTTCGGACAAGGCAGGAGCCGACCGCTCCACTGCCTCGGACAAGCCCTGCACAGACCTTTCCAGGGATTGTCCGAAGCCCTGAACAGTCCTTTCCATTGCCGACTCAAAGCCGTGGACAGTCCTCTCCATTGTTGGGCCGAAGCCCTGGATAGTCCTGTCCATTGTGGCCCCGAAGCCCTGGATAGACCTGTCCATTGTTTCCCCGAACACCTGGAGAGACCTCTCCATTGTTGCGCCAAAGCCCTGCAGAGTCCTCTCCATTGTTGCCCCGAAGTCCAACATACTCCTAGCCAATGAATCTATTGACTCAGGCATCTTCTCCACTGCAGCCATCAGCTCCGTGTGTCTGACCCGGGCCTGTTTGCTCATCTCTACCAGGCGCCGGACCTCATCTGCACTCTGTGCAACAGTCATGACGACCTGCCTTGCCCTGCGGGGAGACGGTGGCCGAACTTGCCTATCCCCCGTGCTTTGCTCCATGCCGCTTGGTCCGGCAACTGGTTCATCCTCAGAGCCACCCCCCTCCTCTCCAGGGGACTACTATCCCCAGTCTGAAGATGTCTCAGCTCCCCGGATTCTGCAACGGCTGGTCCGGATTCCTCCTGGTCCTCGCCTCTGGTGGCACTGGCACTGGCAGCTTCAGCGTGTTGAGCCCGAGTTGGTGCCGCTTCATCTGAAAGTGGGAGGTGGAAGAGTGGCTTTAGCAAAAGGACAGGTTTGCTGAAAGCCATGCCAGATTGCGGCATGGCTCTGACATGGCTGCACACTGAGGATGCATGCTGGCGGGGGGACCAAGTGGAAGGCAACAGGTGGAAAAGGTGAGAGTCTTACTCTCGCTGTCGGTAATGGGGTCGGCAGATGCAGTGGTCACTGGACCAGACAGACGTCCTCCAAGTATCTGGTGCACTCTCTCCTCCAGATCCGTGAGAGTGACCACTTGTGCAGGTCCGCCACCGGTTCGACGCTGTTCTTTTCTAATCTGCGCCATCTTCGACTGCAGGGGAAAGAAGGGGAGGTTCTGTTATATGAGGCCTTGAGACATCATCGCATGCCCCCCATTGTGCAAGAGCCCTTACATGAGGCCTTGAGACATCATCGCATGCCCCCCATGGTGCAAGAGCCCTTACATGAGGCCTTGAGACATCATCGCATGCCCCCCATGGTGCAAGAGCCCTTACATGAGGCCTTGAGACATCATCACATGCCCCCCATGGTGCAAGAGCCCTTACATGAAGCCTTGAGACATCTGTCCATGTGTGTGCCCAGAAAGGGCCATGGGTGCATACTGACAGATGGCCAGTGGCACATCATTGCAGCAGGGTGCCCGAAGTCAGCTGCAGATGGAGGGAAGCACAAGTTTGGTAAAGCATCACTCACCCTAACGATCCGTGTCAGGTCATTGAATTTCTTCCTGCACTGAACAGGGGTCCTGGTCGCCATGCTGCTGGAGTTGACCCTCACAGCAACCTCCCTCCAAGATCGTCGGTAAGCCTTCTGATTTGGCCTCTTGCCATTATCCGGGTACAGCACCTGTCGACGGTGTTCAACTGCAGCCACCAATTGGTCCAGAGCCTCAGTGCTGAAGCGCTCTGCTCTCTGCCTAACCTTCTCCATAATGATGAACTTTGTACCGCCAGACAAGGGCGAGCGCCGAATCTGAGGCCTACAGGGCATTGGGTGTTGAAGCTCAGTCTGACTGACCCACCCCTTTAAGAGCTGGCCGGCGCCTGCAGGTCTCGTGCTTTGCCGTAATTGAGTTCACCTGCGCTGCGCCAGTCCGCGTCAAAATTGAGTAGCGCCTGACCTTTTGCGCCTTAAGAGCACCGTGCAACGGCTGATTTAGCGCCTGAATCCCCTTTGGGGGCGATGCAACCCAATATCGCCCCAGGCGCGGATAGCTCTCATCTGGCTATAAACTTGGCGCATCGCCAGTTCTAATGCCTCAAGCGGGGCTATACCCAATTTCTAGGCCTATGTACTTATGAATGCCTCTTTCCTTACCCTCAATTGTTCCCTTATGGCTTTATTCATCCATGGAGTCTCATTAGTGTTTAGTTTGTTCTTTCCTTTTAGCAGAATATATTGTTCCTGCACTATGTTCAACAACATTTTAAGGGGGAAAAATTCGGTTGATTAGCACCTCCCGTTAGCGCCCTGAGGGCACTAACGGGACGCAAAGCAACTAGCGCCCGAGCGTGGTGATGTTTGCACTGCTCGCGAAATTGATCAGACATTTTGCGGCGGCGTTAAACACTACCGCCACAATCTCCTGCGCCCGCAGATCATGACATCAGTCGAGCGTGCAACGCCCCGGTTCGGATATTGAGTCACGCCCCCTGCCTTAGCGCCTGCCGCTAGGAACGACAGGTAGAGGGGAACGTTTTCAAGTCAGGAAGGGGCTGGGGAAGCGCTATTTAAAGGCGGGCACTTCCTGCCTTTTCTTGTCGGCAAAATTTTTGGTTTTAACACTGTGCTAAGGAGTTTTGGCCCTCAGCACCACTTTTGAGGTTCCTAAGTGCCGAGCTCTTTCCCTGGGCCTATCCATTAGTGCTTCCACACAATTGCTTTTGTGGCCACTCCAGGCCGAGATTCAAGGCTGCAATGAGCAGGGTGTGGCTGGCCAACAAGATGGCCCCTCCCCTTTAAGAACTGGATGGCACCAGTGTATCTGGCTTCCATGGTAATTGGCATCGCCTGAGCTTCGGTAGCATTCTGAGGTAGCGCCTCGCTCCCTGACTTTTGCGCCTTAAGAGAGGTGTGTAGCGCCTGATTTAGCACTCAAATCACCTCCAGGGGCGATAGAAGCGAATTTTGCAGTCAGAGGCGATACTTTGTGCCCGGCCAATATTAGTGCCCCAAAATGGGCAATACCAAATTTCTCCCCCTAAATGTTTCCCATTGCTGTTCTACATCACTGTTTGCCAATATTGTTGTCCATTTTATTTTCCCAAGTTCTTTTCTCAGACCCTCAAAATCAGCTTTTCTCCAATCTATTACCCTGGTCTTCGTCATACTTATATCCTTCTCAATTATCATCTTAAAGCGTATTATATTATGGTCACTACTGCCTAGATGTTCCCCTACTTTTACTTCTCTTATCTGCTCTGGTTCATTCCCCATTACTAGATCCAATAACAAATCCTCCCTTGTTGGGCTTTTTACATAATGGGTTAGAAAGGAGTCCTGTACACATTGTAGGAACTCCATTCCCTTATCCCCTTTACCGACCTCTTCTGTCTAATTAATATCGGGGCAGTTGAAATCCCCCATGATTATTATTCTATGTTTTTTACTCATTTCCTTAACTTGCTTACATATTTCTTCTGTAGTGTATGTGCCTTTAAGAGCCCCCTGTGTACTGTAATGCCGGTAATGGCCACTCGGGCTATATAAGCCTGTATATTGTGTTGTATCAGTTAGTTCACCTCCAGACTTTGTTCAGTAAACACCTGTGAAACCAACGCCTGCCTTCAGTGTCTCTATTAACACACGGATACAACAGTGGCGACGAATTGGAAATGGACTTACCTGCAATTCGGCAGCACCTCAAGGACATCGATTCCTCAGACGCCCAAAGTCGAAGAAAAGCAAGAAAAAAAAAAAAAAAAAAACTGTGGTTTCGCCAGCTAGCCGAGCTGGTGGCAGGTACTGCAATAATCCTTCCTGGGCGGCGGGCTGGGGCTCCATCGGCTGGCTCTGCAGCGGGGCCGAGCAGCGAAGGCGGAGGCAAACAGAAACAGAGGGGGGGAGCACTCGGGAGACGGCCGGCGCTGCAAAGCAGGTCGGCGTTCGGACCAAGCAGGGGTGGAAAAGTCCCAGAGAGTCCGGCGGGAACGAGTCTCCACCTGTAAATAAAAAAAACGCGGAAAACAGCGTTGTCAGCAGCAGCAGCGGCAGGAAAGCGCGGGAAGCGCCATTTTTTTTCTGCAGGGAAGAAAGGAAAGCGCGGGAAGCGCCATTTTTTTTCCAAGATGCCTAAGGCTGGCAATATTGATGCTTTCGATAACGATATAGGGGATTGGACCACATATGTGGAAAGAGTGGAGGTATATTGCACAGCAAATGGAATAGAAAATGATAAAAAGGCGTCAGTACTTCTAAATCTAATGGGCGCAAAGACATACGGGCTGTTACGAAACTTAATCACTCCAGCCAAACCAAAGGACAAGAATTTTAAGGAGATTGTTGATACCCTACAGGAGCACTTAAACCCAACACCGCTGCTGATAGCGGAATGATTCAAATTCTTCAAGAGGAATCAGCACAAAAATGAAAGTAACGCTGATTACCTCACCGAAGTAAGAAAGCTATCAAAGCACTGCCAATTCAGGGCAGGACTGGCAGATTCTCTTCGAGACAAATTCGTCTGCGATCTCCTAAGTGAAGGAACAAAGAAAAGGCTGTTTTCTGAAAAAGATTTGACACTGGACAAGGCTTTCAGTGTGGCTGTATCATATGAAGCAGCCGCAAGAGGAGCTGCAGAGATACAGCAAAAGACACAGGACTTCGGCACCCATGAAATGACACAGGGTTTCGAGAGATGGTATCGCTGCGGCAGATCCACCCATGACCAGAGGGACTGCTGGCTCAAGAACAAAGCATGCAGGCAATGCGGAAAGATTGGACACATTGCACGTGTATGCCGATCTGGACAAAAATAATCCACGGACAGGAAGAAAATCAATAAGGAAAAGTACAGAAAGGTAAAAATGATGACGGACAGTAGCTCCGAAGACCAGAAGAGCGATAGCAACTCCGGAAACAAGAGACTAAGCTGTCTCAAATTACACAATGTAATTGCCAAAGAAGATTACCAGACCATTTGGGTTACCCTCATGATAGCGGGGTCCCCAGTTAAAATGGAGCTAGATACAGGATCAGCTCTGACCGTCATAAATCGACGGGATTACGAACGGTTATTTCCGCATATACCTTTGAAAGACACATCCATTATCTTGAAAACATATACGGGGCAGAAAGTATACCCCAAAGGAAAAATAAGGGTGCCTGTTGTATACAACGGCAAGGAAATACAGAAGTTGTATTTATACGTTCTACAAGATGGTGGTCCACCGCTGTTGGGACGTGAATGGATCAGGAAGATACGTTTAGACTGGCACTCCATTCAGGCACTGACAGTGACCAGTAAGAAAAAAAATGATGATGACGTCATACCTGAACGATTAAAAGACATCTTGGCCAACGCCAAGGAAGTGTTTCAAGAGAAACTAGGAACCTTGAAAGGCATCACCGCCTCAATAAAAGTAGAAGATGCGGCAATTCCCAAGTTTTTTAAGGCAAGGCCAGTGCCATACGCAATTCGTCCAGCAGTCGAGGCAGAGCTGGAGAATTTGGAAAAGGCAGGCGTATTATCCAAGATAGATTGGAGCGAGTGGGCAACACCCATCATCCCGGTCATGAAGAAAATGTTGAATAATGATAAATCTGAAGAACAGAGAAAAATTCGCATCTGTGGAGACTTCAAGGTGACTGTAAACCCGGTCCTTCACACGGTACAGTATCCTCTTCCGAGGATAGAAGATATTTTCGCCTCACTATCCAGAGGGAAACGTTTCACCAAAATTGACTTGGCACAGGCATATCTACAGATGGAGGTTGAAGAAGCCTCTAAAAAGTATCTCACGATAAATACACACAAAGGCCTGTACCAGTACAATCGACTGGTTTTCGGAGTAGCATCAGCTCCAGCTATCTGGCAAAGAGCTATGGAGCAAGTCCTCCAAGAGATTCCGGGGACTCAATGCTACCTAGACGACATCCTTGTAACAGGAGAAAACGACAACAAGCACCTTGCCAATTTGGAGCAGGTGCTCACTAGGCTGAGAGAACGGGACCTACGAGCAAATCGCCCCAAGTGCGAATTTTTCCAGAAACAAATATCATATTGTGGCCACATAATTAACAAGGAAGGGTTGCATAAGTCACCTGAAAAAATAGAAGCGGTCATAAAAGCCCCAGCACCTGAAAATGTCTCACAATTAAGGTCGTTCCTGGGATTGATAAATTACTATCATAAATTTTTACCGAACTTATCAACTCTTCTGCACCCTCTTAATGAACTGCTACAAACAGGAGTAATTTGGAAATGGAGCGAAGACTGTAAACGTGCCTTACATAAATGCAAAGACTTAATCACGTCCAAGGAAGTTTTGGCTCATTACAACCCATCACTGCCAATCAGACTGGCGTGCGATGCATCCCCTTACGGCGTAGGAGCGGTATTATCGCATAGATTCCCTGATGGCTCGGAGCGGCCGATAGCTTTTGCGTCACGCTCATTGAACTCAGCTGAGCGTAACTATGCCCAGATCGACAGGGAAGCACTCAGCCCGGTATGGGGAGTGAAGAAATTCAACCATTACCTACACGGACAAAAATTTTCCTTGTTGACTGACCATCAACCCCTCGTCTCCATATTCAACCCTAAAAAGGGTGTTCCCATATGACGGCGCCGCAATATGACATAGAAGAGGCACCTACAGTAGACCCAGTGGAGATGTTCCACTCTACCATAGTGGAATGTCTACCAGTAACAAATTCTGCCATTGAAAAGGAAACGAGAAATGACCCGACTCTCTCACGAGTCTACGATTTAACAGTGAAGGGATGGCCAGCACATGGCGAACCACTGTTGCCAGCATTCTTGCAAAGAAGAGAGCAGCTGTCAGTGTGCCGAGGAACCTTGATGTGTGGATCCAGAGTGGTGATTCCACCCAAACTCCAGGATAAAGTGCTAAAGGAGCTTCACGAGGGTCATCTGGGTGGAGTGAAAATGAAGAACCTAGCCAGGGCGTTTGTATGGTTGCCAGGTATCGATGGAGACATCGAAGAAATGACCAAGAGCTGCCTAGGATGCCAGAAGGTCCAAAACGCTCCACCACAAGCCCCTCTACATCTATGGGAGTGGCCCTCATCTCCATGGCAAAGGGTACACATCGACTTTGCTGGTCCATTTATGGACTCAATGTTCTTAATCGCGGTTGATGCACACTCCAAGTGGCCGGAGGTAATAAAGATGTCCTCCACCACCACGGAAAAAGCCATCACAGTATTAAGGACCATATTTGCCAGGAATGGGCTGCCTGAACAGATCTGTTCTGATAATGGACCGCAATTTGTGTCCGAAGAATTCAGGAAGTTCTTAAAAAACAATGGGGTTAAACACTACACGTCCGCCCCATAACATCCCGCCACCAATGGATTGGCTGAAAGGTTTGTCCAGACCTTCAAGAAGGCCATAAAGGCCATGGGTAATGAAGACATAAAACTTCAGCATAAGGTAGATAACTTCTTGTTTGCATACAGGAATGCAACACATATGGTTACAAACCAAACTCCCACCATGATGTTCTTCAATAGAAGCCTAAGATGCCGGCTAGATTTGATCAAGCCAAACATCAGAAGGGACGTGGAGAACCGGCAATTTCAAGGCATGAATGAAAGGCCAACTAGAACCTTCCAGATAGGTCAACAAGTTTTTGCCCGGGACTACCGTACCGAGAAATGGCAGCCTGGAACTATCTGCACACGACTAGGGCCGCTGATGTATACCGTGGACATTGGAGAAAGCATAATAAGGCGCCATGCTGACCAGATCATAGAGTCATCCGAAAAGGGACAACCTACACCACAACTCTATACGCCTAATGATGAAGTAGAGATACCCATAGTATCTACCTCCGATCCGGTGATACTGGAACCAGATGAACCCGACACTGGCATTCAAGCCGAATCAGCCTTGCCAAAAGAACCTACTACACCACCAGAAACTACTACACCACCGAGGCGTTATCCGGACCGAGTCAGGAAGCCTCCAGAGAGACTGACTTATAATTGATTAACTGCAGCAATGTGTAGATTATTGTTCTTGTAACATGTAATTAATGATTACTTAAAATATTATGTACTGGTTGGCTAAAAGGGGAGGAATTGTAGTGTATGTGCCTTTAAGAGCCCCCTGTGTACTGTAATGCCGGTAATGGCCACTCAGGCTATATAAGCCTGTATATTGTGTTGTATCAGTTAGTTCACCTCCAGACTTTGTTCAGTAAACACCTGTGAAACCAACTCCTGCCTTCAGTGTCTCTATTAACACACGGATACAACATCTTCCACCGTCTCCCTTCTACTATTAGGTGGCCTGTAGATTAGTGTGATTGATCCTTTATTATCTTTTATCTCTATCCACATGGATTCTATTTCTGTCTTGCTGATAGCTGCGTCACTTTTTTCTACTGCCATTATGTTATCCCTAATAAGTACAGCTACTCCACCTCCCCTTTTTCCCTCTCTATCTTTTCTAAATGTGTTATACTTAATCACGAATAACACAATGTCAGGGAGTGGGGGGGGAGGGGGAAAGAGAGGGGGAAAGCAGCACAGTTATTGCAATCAAAATTGGTGTGTTTAAAAGGTGGCTGTGCTAGAGGATGATGCATAGTCATACTTAAAATATACACTATACATAAAAACATCTGCGTGCTTAGCCTGTACCCTGAATTTACTTAAGTACTTAAAAAAATATATATTTTCCTCTCAAGTTTTAATTATATATTTTTTCTAACTACTGAATACATTGCCAAACTAGTGCAAGCTGTACAAGTGAGGCACAGGATGTCATTGTTCTCCATTGTAAACACACAGCCGGAAATAACCGCTCCCTCCAGGTCACACTAAAATGCTTCATTTTTAAAAAAACACACAAAAAGTAATAATTATTCACCACTGTGCAACTTTAAATTAATACATCTGGACTCAGCATGAAATGTCAGTTCTGCAGTTTTAAACTAGCTCAAATTCTTTCCTTTGGGCTATTTATTTGACTTTGCTAGATTTTTATGTATTTGAAAAAAATTGATACTTCAGGATTTGTTTCAAGTTAGCGCATTTTCTGGCATTCAGTTCAGCAGGATTGTTTTAACATTGAGTTTTATTTGTTGTATTGTTTTCTAGCAATTTGATTGGCTGAAACAAATTCCATGGCAAAAATCAAACAGTCTGTCATATTACCATGCATTATAATTCTTCCCGCAGGATATATCAGTTTTATCACTGTTGAAGTGTGTTGAAAATTCAGTGGTAAAATAATTCTGGGGTGAAGCAGATCATTTATCATTGTATATTACAAAATGGGAAGTGTCAGTTGCATTTACTAGACTTGATATTTGCGGTGGCATAGTGGTTAGCACTGTTGCCTCACAGCGCCAGGGACCCGGGTTCGAATCCGGCCTCGGGCGACTGTCTGTGTGGAGTTTGCACATTCTCCCCGTGTTTGCGTGGGTTTTCTCCGGGTGCTCCGGTTTCCTCCTACTGTCCAAAGATGTGCGGGTTAGGTTGATTGGCTATGATAAATTGACCCTTAGTGTTAGGGGGATTAAATACGTGGGGTTACAGGGATAGGGTGGGATATGTGTTGGTGTAGGGTTTATGGGGATCGGGTGGGATATGAGTCGGTGCAGGCTCGATGGGCCGAAATGGCCTCTATCTGCACTGTGGGGTTTCTGTGTGATTCTGTGTGTGAAAATATCCCGTAAAAGGGAACTATTTCAATTTTTGTAAGATAGCAACAATAACTTGCATTTTGTATAGCTTTTTTAATATAGTAAAATGTCTCAAGCCACTTCACAAAAGTATAATCAGATAAAATATAACCAGTGAGTTCTTCCACAGATTTTTCACCAGTGCAATCATAATTTATTTTCCATCTAACATTTACAATCTGGTATACTGTAACCAAAACCTCTGCAGAGAATCCAAAGTTTTAACATGTAAAACTGGACAAAAAAGTGGTTAATCTTGAAATATAAAGTGAAGTAAATGCCCTGAATGATAGAATAGACAAACTTAAAACCTACAACCATAATTTCATTGAGGATAGAACTGACATTTCACAAATGTGAAAAAACAAATGAGAATGGATAAATGAGAGGTACATATAGTGAGCAGCATGTACATTGACGGAACAGTAAGTGTTGCTGCCATTTTATAACCATTCTTTAAATCATGGGAAAGGTCACAACCATGGCCATTAATTTACTGTTCTTTTGCTTGTGAAAAAGTAACTATAATTTACGGTCAGATCTTTTCAATTTCTTTCTCTCTAAAATGTGAGGTGACAACGTTCCAGCATCTAAAATCAAAAGGCACAAGGTTGCCCTTAGTGGCTCCCTCCAAGACCTCCAATACTAATTCAATGTGGACCCAGCCTGAAACACACTATCCATACACATACAGAAGTTTGGGAGTTATAGCGTAGATGATTAGCCTGCTCATGAAGGCATCTGTGTTTCCAAACCTACAGGGAATTGTTCTGCCAATTATAAGGATCATTAATTATGAGCTGCCAATGCTACTGTAAAAACAATTAAAATTACAACAGCATGTGTAGACTTGACGACAATTTGGCTTGGATATACAGTTTACTCACTGAATACTTTTTAGGTGAGGTTTCAATTGAATTAATTGGAGTAAAGTTTATTTTACTGAGTAGCTTATCCTGGATTTGGCTAAATGTGGTCTTAGTTAAAGCTGCAGTAACTCTTTTCCAATTACCTTTACGCACCCCCTCCCCCTTTATAAATTCAAAGGAGCTAGTCCTTCCTGTGTATAGATTTAAAGCCCTCAATAAAAATATTGTAACAAACCTAAATAATTTAAAAGGCCAATTACATCAAAAAATTAGAAATCTGAAACTTAGACAAAACAAAATTGAAATACAGTATCCATAAAAACTTGACTCTATACATGGGATTTATTTTCTGTTCGAGATTCCTCATGATTTAAATAGCTCATGAGTGAGGTGAGATAAGTTAAATAATTCATCAGTATCAATACTAAGTTACGCTCCCTGCTGTATGATTAGTGATAGAAGGGCTTTCATCATTACACAATGCAATGAAGACTGACAACTTCACAGTTCTGTTATTTGATTTTGTATTTCAAGTGAGGATTTTATCAAACAACCAAAACCTGAAATGAAGCTTGTGATTTATAGTGCAACTTTACTGCTTCACAGAGACACAAACATTGTAATACAAGTGCAGGAAAACTGTTCAGAATTTGGCGTCAGGTGTGGGACCACCTGAAGCAAGTAACAGTGCTTCAGTTTCACACTGGTGGTGGCAGTATAACTTAATTCCTTTTTAAAGTTGGCATTATACCGGTTACAATATAGCTGCAGTCAATGCAATGCCAACTTTAAAAAGCATCATGGGGAGCCATAAGTTTCTAATGTTAGCTGTTTTCTAACATTAGAATTTTCAAGATAGTCAGAAGCTGCCGAGCAGAATTCTGAGCATGCGTCTAAGTATGCATATTATTTTGTATGTTCAAGTGTATTTAAAGCTCAATCCAGTGGTACACATTAATATGTGAGAAGACATATTGTTCAAAAAAGGGGAGAAGGATAAACCTGCCAATTACAGGCCAATCAGATTAACATCAGTGGTGGGGAAGCTTTTAGAAACAATAATCCAGGAGAAAATTAACAGCCACTTGGACAAGTATGGACTAATAAAGGAGAGCACGGATTTGTTAGGGGCAAATTGTGTTTGACTAACCTGATTGAGTTTTCTGATGAGGTAACAGAGATGGTGGGTGAGGATAGTGCAGTTGATGTTGTGTATATGGACTTTCATAAAGTGCCACATATTAGGCTTGTTAGCAAAATTGAAGTCCATGGAATAAAGGGGGCAGTAGCAGCATGGATACAAAATTGGCTAAGAGATAGAAAAGAGAGTTGTGGTGAATGGCTGTTTTTTGGACTGGAGGGAGGTATACACTGGTGATCCTAGGGTTCAGTTCTAGGACCACTGCTGTTTTTGATATACATGAATGACTTAGACTTGTTGATACAGGGTACAATTTCGAAATTTGCAGATGACACAAAAACTTGGACATGTAGTAAACAATGAGGAGGATAGTGATGGACTTCAAGAGGACGTAGGCAGGCTGGTGGAATGGACGGACACGTGGCAGATGAAATTTAACTCAGAAAAGTATAAGGTGATACATTTGGTAGAAAGAACGAGGAGAGACAATGCAAGCTAAAGGGTACAATTCTAAAGTGGGTGCAAGAACAGAGAGACCTGGCGGTGTTTGTGCACAAACCTTTGAAGATGGCAGGACAAGTTAATAAAACAGTTAATAAAGCACATGGGATCCTGGACTTTATAAATAGAGACATAGGGCTGGATTTTCATTGAGGAGGCAGGTAGGAGGCGGGACTCCAACTTTCGGGGTTGTAGTCCCGCCTCCATCGAGTTCTAGCCAACCCACGTGATTTTGACTCAGCAGGCCAATTAAGGGCCACCTGGCAACGGGTGACATCACAGATTGACATTTCATCTGTCAAGAGCTTTTGACAGATGAAATATCAGCTTTCGACAGCTGTTTGAAGCTGTCAAACACTGACAATCTGTACACAAAGTTAATTCCTTCCTCTCAGGATGATTCAGAGATCTCTCCGGAACAGAAAGCTGAATGCTGCAATTTTTGACAGATCGCGGCCATTCTGCTTTCTGTGCCGGTGAGATGAGGGACTCCCGAGACCTGAAGGAAGGAAGGCTGTAAAGGTAAGTAAAGGTAAGTAAAACTTATTTAAACACTTTACACACACCAAACACACTTACCTCTGAACTCATGCACCCATCACTCACCTGAACACCGGACATCTCGAACCCTCCAAGCCCTTCAGCCCGACTGATGTGCCTCAATTATTCCAAGACTCGAAGTTAGCAGAACAAAAGTAAGGCTTTTATTAACTCAGAACATAACACGTAAAATAGAGAGATGTCTACCTTCAGGAGGCTGATGCCCGACTGAAGTTAGATTACAAAGGAGCCAGGTATGGGCGGAGCCCTGCACACAACCAGTTCCAGCACATTCCAATACATAATACATGAGGACTGGGGGAAGGGAAAAGACACAGAAAGCAGGCAGTTACAAGACACAGAAAACAGGCAGTGATGAATGGAATATATTTCATCACATTCACCCCTTCTATAGATTTAGTCTGTTCGGGGGTTTGATAGTCCTCTGCGACCGACGTGGCTGTTGTGGTGCCGCGGGTGTCGGCTGGGTGTCCCCGGTAGCCTCCTGGGTCTCTGCCGGGGGTGCCGCCGGGGTTGTTGAAGGGGTAGTTGGTGGGGGTGCCGTTGGTCGATGTTCTTCCGGGGGTGATGAAAGAATAGTGGGTGGGTAAGGGTTGCTGTGATCGTCGTCGCTGCTATTGCCGTGGTTGTTGTCGATGCCGGCTGGGGCGACGTCTTTTATGGACACGGTGTCCTCCCTTCCGTCGGCGTGCCGGACATATGCGTATTGGGGGTTGGCGTGGAGTAGGTGTACTGGCTCCACGAGAGGGTCCGTCTTGTGGCCCCTCACATGCCTTCGCACGAGTACCGGACCTGGGGTGGAGAGCCATGACGGCATGGATACGCCTGAGGTGGATTTCCGAGGAAAGACAAACATTCATTCATGAGGCGTGGCATTAGTGGCCGTACACAATAGCGACCGTATCAAATGGAGCACATCCGAGAGGACTTCCTGCCAGCGGGAGATAGGGAGGCCCTTGGTCCTTAGAGCTAGAGTGACTGCTTTCCACACTGTCCCGTTCTCTCGCTCCACCTGGCCGTTACCCCGGGGGTTGTAGCTGGTGGTACGGCTCGTGGCGATCCCCTTGGACAGCATGTACTGGCGTAGCTCTTCACTCATGAAGGACGCCCCCCTATCAGTGTGGATATAGCTCGGCATACCGAACAGGCAGAACAGGCTGTTGAGGCATTTAATGACCGTGGCGCTGGTCATGTCTGGGCAGGGGAAGGCGAATGGGAAACGGGAGTATTCGTCCACAATGTTCAGGAAGTAAACATTGCGGTCGACGGACGGGAGGGGGCCCTTGAAATCTAAGCTGAGCCGCTCGAAGGGCCGTGTAGCTTTGATTAAGTGGGCTCTATCTGGGCGGTAGAACCGAGGCTTGCACTCAGCGCAAGTGCGGCAGTTCCTGGTCAGAGACCGAACTTCCTCAATCGAGTAGGGTAAGTTACGGGACTTTATGAAGTGGAACAGCCGCGTGACCCCTGAGTGGCAGAGGTCGTTGTGGAGGGTCTGTAGCCGATCCTCGGTGGCGCTGGCACACATCCCTCGTGAGAGGGCGTCAGGGGATTCGTTAAGGGCCCCTGGCCGGTAAATGATGTCGTACTCGAAAGTGGAGAGCTCGATCCGCCACCTAAGAATCTTATCATTTTTAATCTTCCCCCTCTGTTTATTGTTGAACATAAACGCTACCGATCGCTGGTCGGTAAGTAGGGTGAAGCGTTTGCCGGCTAGGTAGTGGCGCCAGTGGCGCACTGCCTCGACGATGGCTTGGGCCTCCTTTTCCACGGAGGAGTGTCTGATCTCGGGGCCTTGGAGGGTCCTCGAGAAGAAAGCTACGGGCCGCCCCGCCTGGTTGAGGGTGGCCGCCAAGGCGAAGTCGGACGCATCACTTTCCACTTGAAATGGAGTGTTCTCGTCCACTGCCTGTAGCGTGGCCCGCTCAATATCCTGCTTAATGCTTTTGAAGGCGGCGTGGGCCTCAGCAGAGAGCGGAAAAGAGGATGCTTTCAAGAGGGGGCGGGCTTTGTCGGAGTAGTTGGGGACCCATTGGGAATAGTAAGAGAATAACCCCAGGCACCTTTTCAGGGCTTTGGGAGTGTTGGGCAGGGGCAGCTCCCGTAGGGGGCGCAATCGGTCGGGGTCTGGTCCGATTTCCCCATTCTCCACCACGCTGCCCAGTATGCAGAGGCGCGTGGTGTTGAAAACGCACTTGTCCTCGTTATAGGTGAGGTTGAGTTTTTGTGCGGTTTTCAGGAACCTCTCGAGGTTCGAGTCGTGATCCTGCTGGTTGTGACCGCAGATGGTGACGTTGTCGAGGTAGGGGAAGGTTGCCTGCAAGTGGTGGTCATTGACCATGCGATCCATCTCCCTCTGAAAGACCGAGACCCCGTTCGTCACCCCAAAGGGGACTCTGAGGAATTGGTAGAGGCGTCCGTTCGCCTCGAAGGCGGTGTACGGGCGGTCCTCTGGTCTGATAGGGAGCTGGTGGTACGCTGACTTGAGATCGATGGTGGAGAACACCCGGTATTGGGCGATTTGGTTCACCATTTCTGATATGCGGGGTAGCGGGTAGGCGTCTAGTAGGGTGTACCTGTTGATCGTTTGACTATAGTCGATCACCATCCGTTTCTTCTCGCTACCCCTTACCACTACCACTTGGGCGCGCCACGGGCTGTTGCTGTGTTCAATAATGCGCTCTTTCAGGAGCCTGTCTACCTCGGTCGCGATAAACCGCCTGTCCTCCCAGCTGTACCTCCTGCTTTTGGTCGCTATTGGCCGGCAGTTAGGGGTAAGGTTCGCGAATAGCGAAGGCGGCTTTACCTTCAGGGTAGCCAGACCGCACACTGTGAGGGGCGGCTGGGACCCACCGTACTTGAGCGTGATGCTTTGGTGGTTGCACTGGAAATCCAAACCCAAGATCATGCTCGCACATAGATTCTTCATGATTAATACTTTAAAATTATCATACACAGTTCCGTTAACGCACAATTGTACCGTGCAGTAACCCAGAATGGTCGATGTCTGGGTTTTATCGGCCATAGAGATGGTACCCTGAGCAGGGACCACCTTTAGGGAGAGTTGTTGTGCCAGTTCAGGGTGGATAAAACTCTCCGTGCTTCCACTGTCAATTAAGCATTTAACCCGGCACCCATTTACCTCGATGTCCACCATTGATTTGGATAGCGGATGCGGCCTGGTCTGGTCCACTGTGACCGATGCCACTGTAGGGCCCTGATCGAGACAAGATGGCGTCCACGCTGTCTGCTCATAAGATGGTGGACCCCACGAGGTCGGGCAAGATGGCGTCCAAGATGGCCGCTCCCACGGCGCACACGCGGCGGTGGCGGGTTTTTCGGCGGTTGGTTTTCCGGCGGTTGGTTTTCCGGCGGGGTTCCCTCTGCACACCTTCCCGAAGTGCCCCTTCTTACCGCACTTAAAGCAGGTGGTGCCTTTCGCCGGGCACAGGTTTCTGGTGTGCTTTGGCTGCCCGCAGAAGTAGCAGTTGGGTCCTTGACGCGTCGCGGCTGTCGTAGGGCTTCTGGGGGGAGAGCTGGGCCCCGCTGGTGTCGGGCTGCCGGGCGGGGAAGATGCCTTCCAAGATGGCGGCGCCCTCGGCGCACACGTGGCGGCGTGGGCGGCGCGGGCTGAAGAGTAGGCGTCCGAGTTTCTCTGGGCCATCTCCAGGGACCGCGCGGTGTCCGCAGCCTGTTTCAGGTCCAACTCCGTTTTTTCCAGCAGTCTTTGCCGGATGTGAGTGGAGCTGAGGCCTGTGATAAAGGCATCGTGAACAAGCTCGTCGGTGTGCACTGCAGCTTTTACATCTCGGCACTTACAGTCCTTGCCAAGCTTTTTCAGGATGCTTAGGAACTCCTCCACCGATTCCCCAGGTCGCTGTGCGCGAGTAGCGAGTAGATGCCTAGCATACACCTCATTCGTAGGCTGCTGGTAATGCGCCTTTAAGGTGTTGCAGGCGGCCAGGTACGTATCGGCGTCTTGGATGAGGGGGTAAACCCGGTGGCTTACCCAATTCCGTAGCATTCCGAGTCTCATCTTCGCAGTGTCCGTAGCGTCTTTGACGGCTGCGGAATTGTCCAGGAAGAATTCCATACAGTCAAACCAGTGTCCGAAGCGTGCTGATGCGTCCGGAGCATATTGATCCAAATCCAAACGTTCGGGTTTCAGGAGTTGATCCATAGTGTTGAAAATTGAGTTAATAAAATTGATGTGCCTCAATTATTCCGAGACTCGAAGTTAGCAGAACAAAAGTAAGGCTTTTATTAACTCAGAACATAACACGTAAAATAGAGAGATGTCTACCTTCAGGAGGCTGATGCCCGACTGAAGTTAGATTACAAAGAAGCCAGGTATGGGCGGGGCCCTGCACACAACCAGTTCCAGCACATTCCAATACATAATACATGAGGACTGGGGGAAGGGAAAAGACACAGAAAGCAGGCAGTTACAAGACACAGAAAACAGGCAGTGATGAATGGAATATATTTCATCACACCGACGGCCCACCTCGCTAACTTGGCGTGGTTTGGAGCCGTCGGGAATCCCACACTTCACCAATAAAAATAAGGATTAGGCTAAAAAACTACCTGTTAACAGGCAGTTAATTGGCACTAATCCCCTTCCCGCCTCGGGGAGGCGGGTCCCAGCGCGGGTCGGGTACCCGCCTCCTTTGAAACTGGCATGGAGGCGGGCTGGGGGCGGGATGAGTTCGTGGCCCCCCCCCCCCACGATTTCAAGATTTTAACCCTCCACACACCTCCAATCCTGCCTCCACGGCTCAATGAAAATCCTGCCCACAGAGTACAAAAGCCAGGAAGTTATGTTAAACCGATATAAAACACTAGTTCGGCCCCAGCTGGAGTATTGTGTCCACTTCTGGGCACCACACTTTAGGAAGGATGTGAAGGCTTTGGACAGATTACAGAAGAGGTTTACTGGAATGGTTCCAGGAATGAGGGATTACAGTTACGTGGATAGGCTGGAGAAGCTGGGGTTGTTCTCCTTAAAGCAGAGAAGGCTAAGAGGAGATTTGGTAGAGGTGTTTAAAATCATGAAGGGTTTAGATAGAGTAAATAAAGAGAAACTGTTTCCAATGGCTGAAGGGTCGATAACCAGAAGGCACAGGTTTAAGGGAATGCGATTAAAAAAAAGACACGAGGAAAAACTTCTTTTTACACAAAAGTGGTTAGGATTTGGAATGCACTGCCTGATTGGGCGGTGGAAACAGATTCAATTGTAGCTTTCAAAAGGGAATTGGATAAATACTTGAAGGAGAAAAATTTGCAGGGATATGGGGAAAGAGCGGGGGAGTGGGGCTAACTGGATTACTCTTCGAAAGAATCGATGGGCCGAATGGCGTCCTTCTGTATTGTTCTATGATTCTATGAAGGCAATGGCTGACAACAAAAACATTTCACACCTTATATATTGTAACAGTAAGGCCTTCATTTCTTACCTGTGACCTTAGTAGAGCACTTATTTTTGAATCTGTTGCATTCATTTTCCTGTTCATGCTGAAAGGCAGAAATAACCCTTTAATCTACTTTATAAGAGTAGAATTACATTTGTTTTGTTCACTAGAATAATTATTGGCTTTTTTTCCCTGTGCAATTGTGTTCATAAAGGAATAATTGATAATTTTCCCATTTCTAGAAATGCCACCGTTTTTATTGGTCAGATGCAATATAAACTTTCAAGCTCTTCCAGAACAGGTTTATAACAACCAGTTCGATATAATACTGTGTTTACCCTATGTGATACCAATGTGCCCTTGTAAATGGTCAACCTCTGAACAGCAATAGCATGTTTAACTTACTTTTTGTACTTCTCAAACTTACAAGCTAAGTCAGATTGCTAAATTAATGACCGATATAGAGGAAAGTTTTGTGCCCAATGGGACCAGAGCTGGCATTCCTTTCAATTAGCCTCCTTTCTCCGATGGTTGTTGTGACGCCTGTCATCCCTTTTCTGCCTTAGATTCTACTTAATGCAGAGATGAAAAGATACTGTTCAAATAAATTGTGCCACTCATTCCACCTTTAGCTACCTAATGACAAAAACTGAAGCATTCATCTTTAAAAAGGGATCACACCAACAGTCCCCTTTTTCAAGAAAAGTCACAGAAGAATGAGTACTGTAATTTGAACTTTTATTTATTTGTTTCCATCACTTTAGAACTATTTGATAGATTATATTTAATTAGTGATTGTTGAAATCGGAGGAAGTAACTGAGCTCAATGCAGCAAAGGAGTACTTCAGCATTATGTGAACAAAGCTTCTTTCAGAGTGTCAGGCTCGGTACCACTCCAGTGCAACCCCCAATAAGTTATCAGCACTTACTGTTCAAACAAAAATATTGTTTACAGAAAAGGCCAAATTGGTTAAAAGGATGTTAGTTAAATATTATTTTTTGCAATAATTTGATTTTCACGGACAAGAAAGGAAGAGTCTGAATGGTGACACACACTCCAACATACAGTGAAACATATAAATTAGGAGCACCTATGGCACTTGCATCAGGTGTCCTTTATTTGCAAGTGTCCTTATGTATCTATATATATAAATCGGTACATCTGTCTGTCTGTCTGTCTGTCTATCTGTCATTCTGTCTGTCATCGCCTGTGCGTCTGTCGGGCTATGCGCTCGAAAGTTACAGGGCGTACCTACGCGCGCGTTACCTCCAAAGAAAGCTTACGCTTCCGAGACGGTTTTAAGCTTATTTACGTTTCGGCTGGGCTAAAATCGCGCCCGCGGTATTCCAAAAACTTTCAACATTCCGCTCATTAGCATCTCATTATCCACTCATTAGCGACAGAGTGACCTCGATGTCGACCAATCGTACGGCGGCTTGCTGCCGCGTGCGGCCAGGCCCTCCTATGGTCGAGTGACGGGACGATTGACCAATCCTACGCTTTGGTGACCTGACGTGTGTGGGCGGGCCTTATCGTTCTGAACCGAGGTGAGTCGCCGCCATCTTGCTTCCATTCTTTTTCCTGCTTTTTGCGTCTTTCTTTTCAAATATACATTTCCAGCAAAATAAAATTCAATTTATTAAATTCTTTTAAAATAAATCACTCATTTGTAAATATTTTATCTAACCTGAACATTCTTTTTCCTACCTTTGCCCGTTTTTTTCTTAGGCCTGAAAGCCTGGGCCTTTCTTGCCCAGCCAGGCCCGAGCTAGGTAACTGGGCTGCTGCTAAGCTCCTCACCACGCCCCCCCCCGTGTCACGTTACCCGGGGCAACGGCGTCAGCCATGAGGGTCAGGGTGCTGCGCGCAGCAGGAGCAGGTGAGACTCTGTTCCGCGCTCGGCTCGGGCGGGGGGGCGGGGCTCTCGAGAGTGCGGATCGGGTTACCCCGGCAACGGGGGTGCGGGCCGGCTGGGGCTTGGAGAGCGCGGCTCTCGGCCGGGGGGGGCGGGGCTTGGAGAGCGCGGCTCTCGGCCGGGGGGGCGGGGCTTGGAGAGCGCGGCTCTCGGCCGGGGGGGGGCGGGGCTTGGAGAGCGCGGCTCTCGGCCGGGGCTTGGAGAGCGCGGCTCTCGGCCGGGGGGGGCGGGGCTTGGAGAGCGCGGCTCTCAGCCGGGGGGGGCGGGGCTCGGAGAGCGCGGCTCTCGGCCGGGGGGGGGCGGGGCTCGGAGAGCGCGGCTCTCGGCCGGGGGGGCAGGGCTCGGAGAGCGCGGCTCTCGGCCGGGGGGGGGCGGGGCTCGGAGAGCTGGGCTCTCGGCAGTGCGGGGCGGCGCGGCAGGGTTACCACGGCAACCGGGCGTGGCCGTGCCTGTCTCTCAGCCTCAAGCCCTCCCTTCCTCCCTCCTCCCCCGCCCTCCCTCCCCCCCTTCGTTCCCCCCTCCCTTCCCCCCTCCCTTCCCCCCCGCCCCCTTCCCCCTTCCCTTCCCCCCCGCCCTCCCTTCCACCCCGCCCCCCCCTTCCCCCCCCGCCCTCCCTTTCCCCCTTCCCCCCCCTTCCTCCCTTCCCCCACCCTCCCTTCCCCCCCGCCCCTCCCTTCCCCCCCGCCCTCCCTTCCCCCCACCCGCGCTCTCTCTCTACCCCCCAGTCGCTCTCTCTCTACCCCCCAGTCGCTCTCTCTCTTCCCCCCCCAGTCGCGCTCTCTCTCTCTCTCTCCCCCCCCCCCCCAGTCGTTCTCTCTCTCTCTCTCTTCCAACAACAACATGCCCTCGAAAAAGCCTCGGCACCGCCGGGCACTTCAGCTAGTACAATATAAATCGGATGAAGCAAAAATCCCAGTATCTCCTGCAGCGTTACTTCTTTTTTTCATCCTCACCTGGGATCGTGCCTAATTCTGGTGCTTTGCCAGCAGGGTGTGATTTCAGTTCTATTTTCTCCCTGTTGGATTTCCCAGTTCATTGTCATTGCAGGGTCCTCTTCCATTGAGGGAGGGATGTCCTGATCCTGGGATCTGCTATGTTGGTAGCCTGAACAGGGCGAGGTAGCTACTGTACGGCCGCAATGCCTGGGAGACCCCAGCCAAATTGGAGGGATTAATGTCCTGTAGACCCCTGTCCAGGACCCCCTCCCTCCGTGTGCCGCAGCTGACTGGAGCTTTCCTCCTGTGCGGCTGCTTCCACATTCTGCATCCATGCTTCTCTGCTCTGCACTTAATACTGCTTTAGTGTCAGTCGTGGCTCAGTTGGTAGCACGCTCACCTCCGAGTCAGAAGGTTGTGGGTTCAAGTCCTACTCCAGAAACTTGAGCACAAAAATCTAGGCTGACACTCCACTGCAGTGCTGAGGGAGTGCTGCACCATCAGAGGTGCTGTCTTTCAGATGAGACATTAAACCAAGCCCCCGTCTGCTCTCTCAGGTGGATATAAAAGATCATATGGCACTATTTCGAAGAAGAGCAGGGAGGTTATATCCGATGTCCTGGCCAATATTTAACCGGCAGTCAACATCACAAAAAAAACCCAGATTATCTAGTCATTATAACATTGCTGTTTGGAGAAGCTTTCTGTGCGTAAATTGGCTGCCATATAGGGCACCAATCCTTGTATCTCAAATTCCTCATCCAAGCCTCTGCATTTTTGATCCTTTTCCTCTTACTGTAAAATGCTCCAAGATGTTTTCCTGCACATGAGGAGTGCTAAATAAGTGTAAGTTGTTGGAGACAGCAAGTGAAAATTCACTTTCTCATAACAGTAAAAGGACTACAAAGAGTTCTTAAGTTACAGAACAAACCACTATCAAGTTCAATAAACACGGGGGCGATTTTTGGATTAGGTGTACATCAGGCAGCTGGATCGATCACACTGCCCTCCCAATAGCACTAGCGAGAGGTCTAAACCATTTTCAACGAGTATTGACAAGCAGTTCACCGACTGGGAGGAGGGCAGGAAATCCGGAAGCTCCTCAGCGAACCGGAGGTTAAAACTTAAAAGAGAAGGGGGGAAGCGATACGGTGAGGGGGACCACTCAACAGTCGGCAGTGGGTAGAAAGATTTTTGATGGGGCAGAAAGAGCATTCATGCTCATCCTGGCGCCACAAAAATAATTTAAAAAAACTTACCTGCAATGTTTCCAAAGCTGCCTCCAGGAGGTCCCTTTAAGGACCGCCGATTAGACTGCTCCACATCCAGTACCAATGGGCAGAGAATGCGCTGTGCACAAGCCATCCATCCATATCTGAAAATTGTACTGGGGTCGTACAAACAGCATAGGATCCTGATTTAAATATTTTAACAAGGCTCGCACCTGTTGTGGGAAGGAGCACTGGCTGCTCATTTCAAGGCTTGTTCGAAAGTCAAGTTGTGAGGGTCTCGGGCAGCCAACGGTTGGTAGGAATTTTTTTTTTTTTTTTAATTTCGCCTGCCTAGTACCACCATTTTCAGCATAAAGGGGACAATAAGCAGATGAAAATCGCTCTTAGGATTGGTTAGAGTATTTGAAACCGAAATGAACTGCAAGCTGAAAAGGTGACACAGAATTATTGTCTCAGTGCCCATGCAACAGTAAGAAAAAAATAATTCTACACATAGAAACATAGAAGAAAATAATTCTATACATAGAAACATAGAAGATAGTAGCAGGAGTAGGCTATTCAGCCCCTCGAGCCTGTTCTGCCATTTAATGAGATCATGGCTGATCATCCAAATTCAGTACCCTGTCCCTGCCTTCTCCCCATATCCCTTGATCCCTTTAGCCTTAAGAAATATATCCAACTCCTTCTTGAATATATTTAATGAATTGGCCTCAACTGCCTTCTGTGGTAGAGAATTCCACAGGTTCACCACTCTCTGGGTGAAGAAATTCCTCCTCATCTCAGTCCTAAATGGCTTACCCTTTATCCTTAGACTGTGACCCCTGGTTCTGGACTCCCCGGCCATCGGGAACATCCTTCCTGCATCTAGTCTGTCTAGTCCCGTTAGAATTTTATATGTTTCAATGAGATCCCCTCTCATTCTTCTAAACTCTAGCGAATACAAGCCCAATCGACCCAATCTCTCTTCATACATCATTCCTGCCATCCCAGGTATCAGTCTGGTGAATCTTCACTGCACTCCCTCCATGGCAAGAACATCCTTCCTCAGATAAGGCAACCAAAACTGCACACAATACTCAAGGTGTGGTCTCACCAAGGCCCTGTACAACTGCAGCAAGACATCCTTGCTCCTGCACTTGAATTCTCTCGCTATGAAGGCCAACATACCATTTGCCTTCTTAACCGCCTGCTGCACCTGCATGCTTACCTTCAACGACAGGTGCACAAGGACACCCAGGTATCGTTGCACTTCCCCTTTTCCCAATCTATTGCCGTTCAGATAATAATCTGCCTTCCTGTTTTTGCCACCAAAGTGGATAACCTCGCATTTATCCACATTATACTGCATCTGCCATGCATCTGCCCAATCACCCAACCTGTCCAAATCATACTGGAGTTTCTCTGCATCCTCCTCACAGCACACACGCCCACACCAGCTTTGTGTCATCTGCAAACTTGGAGATATTATATCTAGTTCCCTCGTTTAGATCATTAATATATAATGTGAATAACTGGGGTCCGAGCACCGATCCCTGCGGTACCCCACTAGTCACTGCCTGCCACTCGGGAAAAAGACCCAACTCTTTGCTTCCTGTCTGCCAACCATTTCTCTATCCAAGTCAGTACCTTACCCCCAATTCCATGTGCTTTAACTTTGCAAGCTAATCTCTTATGCGGGACCTTATCAAAAGCCTTCTGAAAGTCCAAATACACCACATCCACTGGTTCTCCCTTATCTATTCTACCAGTTACATCCTCAAAAAAATTTCAGTAGATTAGTCAAGCAACGATTTACCTTTTGTAAATCCATGTTGACTTTGTCCGATCCTCTCACTGTTTTCCAAGTGCTCTGCGATTACATTTTTTATAATGGACTCTAGCATTTTCCCTCATTAACGATGTCAGGCTTTCCGGTCTGTAATTCCCCATTTTCTCTCTACCACCCTTTTTTAAATAGTGGGGTTACATTAGCTACCCTCCAATCCATGGGAACTGTTCCAGAGTCTATAGAATTTTGGAAGATGCATCTACTTCCTTTAGGACCTTTACAACATGGGCACAGCATTCTGCACATCGGAGACCTGAGCTTCTAACAGAGCTACTTGTCATCAACCATTAAGAATTTACAAAATTCCAATCTGTAG